>NW_023425357.1:36824679-37182179 GCF_014108415.1 Molossus molossus | reverse complement strand
CTTTTTACTCTCTATCAATTTCTTAGGAAGGTGGATTTTATGAACTGGCAAGTCCATAAGCACTTTTTTTAAAAGGATGATTTTACTTACATACTTATTTATTTATTTATTTAATCCTCACCCGAGGACATTTTTGCATTTATCCTCAGATAGAGCGGAAGGGAGAGAGGGAGGAAGAGAGAGAGAGAGAAACATCAACATGAGAGAGATACATCAACTGGCTGCCACCCACACACACAACCCCAATCGGTGCCGGGGACAAACTGCAACCTAGGTACGTGCCCTTAGCGGAAACTAAACCTGGGACTCTCTGGTCTGTAGGCCAATGCTCTAACCACTGAGCAAAACCGGCCAGGGCTATTTATTTTTTATTTAATCTTCACCCAAGGATATTTTTCCCATTTATCTTTAGATACAGTGGAAGGTGGAGAGGAGAGAGAAACATCGATGTGAGAGAGACATATGGATTGGTTGCCTCCCACTCAACCCTGACCAGGGCCGGGGACAAACCGCAACCAAGGTACGTGCCCTTGGCCAGAATCGAACCCGTGACTCTTTGGTCTAAGGGCTGACGCTCTAACTGCTGGCCAGGGACATAAACATTTTTAATAAATGTTGTATAAGTTATACGAACCAATGACTAAGGGAAGTAATCATTTTTAATTTTAGCTCTATCAGCTGAATGTCTCCAGGCCCACAGAGCTCTGGTAGGTAGTGACAAAGAGAAGATAAGAGACAAGCTCTTCAGCCACTGGGCTGAAGGCTTTTTGGGGCTGTGGGAAGGTACCAGCTCTGCTGCCATTCTCTGGTGAAAGGGTCAGTCACCAATTCCCCTACCCCTTGCTGCAGACCCCCAAGGAGTTACTGGAATCTTACCTGACAGTTTTATCTTGACATCTAACACCTTAGCCACAGCTCAACAAACTAGCAATCTTGTTCCTATCAGAACCCACCCCAGATAAAGAAATCAACAGCCTCCACAACAGAGATCTCAGGGACCATGGTTACAAAGTGGTCCCTAAGAGACATTTCAGGAAAAACACCAACTGACATTTAGGTCTGAAATGAGAGCTAATGTTTGGTGCTGTGGATTTTATTTCATAGTCTAATGGAGCTGCTTAAAGCCACAGTCCATGACATTGGCTACGAGGTGCAAGCAGCTCCTCCAGCAGCCACACCCCGACCCTACCCCTCTGCCAGGACCTAGTAACCCACAGAGCCCAATTCTGGGCAGGTCCACAATGAGAGGAGGGTCATTACAGAGATTAATAAACCCAGCATGAGCACCATCCAAGGAAAAGAGGCCTCAAGGCAAAGGGACTTTGAGTCAGGATGCAAAGGGACTTTGAGTCAGGATGTGCTTGCAGGAAAGGTCATTCTGAATGTGGGTCAAGAGACTCTCGTTCATCCACTGCCACCAGCACCATCAAAACACCCAGAGAGCCCACAGACAGAAAGGGGCAGAACAGTCCTCTTGGGTGGCCCTAGGCAAGTTATGCACACACTCTAGGTTCTGCCTCCTTCCCTAAAGGGCAGACAGAATCTCAAGGACCAAGTTTTGGCTTTCCAGAGGTGGCCACATTCAAAAATCAAATACACTGACCTTAACCAGAGGGTGTCGCCAGTTGGCACACCAGCTTAATGTGAAAGGGTTCCCACCAGATCCCATTTCTAGTAAGATCTGGCCCCTATCTTCTACCTCTCTGGCCCTGTGTAATTATACAGCTGGAACATAGCTGAATGTGTACATGGTAAATGCTGTTAGGTACTCAGACATTACCCTTAACTCTCTAGTTACAGGTCTTCATCCAGAAATTGTCCTTGAGTTTGCTGGTGTGTAACTTAGCACCTTTCATTATTTTCAGCAGAGGGTCTTATTCAAGTAAACTAGCCCACCATTACATGGAAATTCTAAGTTCCAATAATTCTGAAAGTATCAGAATCCATGTATTAAAACCACTTTCTGCTTAAAATATCTGGAATGTTTTTTGTTTTCTGCACTGGCCTCAAATGGCAATCACCTGTATTTGTTTAAACCTGCATCTCTCCATCTCCTGTGTTGTCTATTTTTAAAATGTACACTGTGCTGGGTGTTGAAAGATCCCATGTATCCTTTTGTCCTTTAAAAAATTATCTATAGGTAAAAATACATTTTGGTTTGAAAAAAAAAAAGCAACTAGCATGGTCAGTGTGGCTCAGTGGATTGTGTATCATCAATGGTCTGAGTGGTCCTGGTTCAATTCCCATCAGGGGCATGCAGGAGGCAGCCAATGGCTTTCTCTTGCATCGATGTTTCTATCTCTCTCTCCAAAAAAAGTCATTAAAAACATTTAAAATATATAAATAAATAAAAAGCAATTGTAACTATGATAAACTCCTGGCACAACAGTAGTTTATTAAGAGGGCATTCTATAAAATATCCCATGCCAATTTCAGATACATGGCTCTGTAAACTAAGTTATAATCAGTTCTACTCAACAAACTATCCCCTCTGCTTCTTTGTTTTTAGTTCAGCTCCACTCAACAATGTCCTCTAGAAGACACGAGCTGGATCCTCAGACCATCTGGACACATCTGCCCTTCTCTTTTCTCCACCTCTTCTCATCTTCCAACTGCCTCCACCCTGAGGGCCAGTCGGTTTTGTCTCATGATGAAACTCCGACCAAAAAATAGCAACTGTCTGTTGCATTGTGCAGTGAAAAAACTTCTGGGGCTCTGTCTGGACAAGAACGAGTGCTGTTATCAGCAACATTTTCCATGGAAGCTCAGGGGGCAGTGGGTGTATCTGAGCCTCACCTGCCATCTAGAACCTAAAGTAAACTTCCCTGGCATCCCAGACCATCTCTAAGCTCTAAGAGGTAGGAGAGGAAGAGAACCTAAGAGTGGTGTAAGAGTCTTACCCGGCTCCTCCCCCATTTCCCTACACAGTCCAGAGCATTTTTCTGGACCCTTCATGACAACTGAGCTGGGCTATGTCCCACCACCAAGTCCTCTAGCATCATTTCTAGCAATAGAGCCATGATCTTACATTTCAATTACAACAAAATACTGAGGATCCTGGAGCTACAATAATATTTTATGTGAATTTTAAACACAATTTCTGAAGAGGCAGAGGGACAACCATGCATTTATACACTGCATCATCCATCTCTTTCTCAGTGATCAGCCCCACTCTGAGGGCCTTGATTCCTTCCCAATGACCCCAGAATAGAATGCCACACTGTGTCTGCCATGCAGAGCTGCTGTCCATCCTCCTATGTTCCATACCAATGAGTTCCCACTTCTCTAACAAGGAATCTCCCTTACATGATAACCCATCTAAAGAAAAGACCAAACATTCCAGGGGAAAAAATGGGGGCAGGAAGGAGAGAGTGCGGTATGAAGTGAATTTTAGGAATTTCTCTAGAGGTTAATCCTTGACCAAGGAAGTCCCCAGTTATAAAGAAAGAAGCCACACATTCCCCACTCTCAGCCTGCAGTTAAAACCAAATGGTGACAGCCCTGGCCAGTTTGGCTCAGCAGTTAGAGCATCGGCCTGTGGTCCAGAGAGACCCGGGTTTGGTTCCCGCTAAGGGCATGTACCTCGGTTGCAGTTTGTCCCTGGCCCTGGTTGGGTTGTGCGGGTGGCAACCACTCGATGTGTCCCTTTCACGTAGATGTTTCTTTCTCTCTCTCTCCCTCCCACTCTACCTGAACAAAAAAATGGAAAAATATCCTTGGGTGAGGATAAAAACAAAAACAAAAACAAAAACAAATGGTGACATACATTGAGCAGGGAAGTCCCAGGGAAGCCCAGATGTGCTCAATGCAGGATCAGGTCCTACCAGAAAAGTGGATACCACATGAACTCCAGACCTCTCACCCCATGCCCAAATAGACCTGGGCTTTTTTTTTTTTTTTTAATCTTTATTGTTGAATGTAGAGTGTATTACAGATATTCCACATTTTTTCCCCCAATTGACTCCCTCCTCCCCACTCCCGCCTCCCTCCCGCCTTTTCCCACACTATTGTCCGGGTCCATTGGTTATGCATATAAGTTCTTTGGTTTATTTCTTCCCACCCCCCCCCACCCCCCAGCCCCTTTCCCTTTGAGGTTTGTCAGTTTAGCAACCAATTTGTACTTCTTAATCCCTTCACTTTTTTCACCCATTCCCCCAAACCCCCTCCCATCTGGCAACCAACAAAATGTTCTCTGTATCTATGAGAATGTTTCTGTTCTGCCTGTTCATTTTGTTTGTAGATTCCATTGTCGATAGATATGTATTCATTGCCATTTTGTTTGTTCATATATTTTATCTTTTTCTTCAAAAAGACCCTTCATCATTTCATATAATAACGGTTTGGTGGTGATGAACTCCTTTAACTTTTTCTTGTCTGGGAAAGTTTTTATATGGCCATTGATTCTAAATCACAGCTTTGCAGGATACAGTAATCTTGGTTGTAGGTTCTTGCTTTCCATCACTCTGAATATTTCTTGCCACTCCCTTCTGGCCTGCAAAGTTTCTTTTGAGAAATCAGCTGACAGCCTTATGGGAACTCCCTTGTAGGTAACTAGCTGCCTTTCTCTTGCTGATTTTAAGATTCTCTCTTTGTCTTGAACCTTTTGCATTTTGATGATGTGTCTTGGTGTGGGCCTCTTGGGGTTCATCTTGTTTGGGACTCTCTGGGCTTTCTGGACTTGTATGTCTGTTTCCTTCACCAAGTTAGGAAAATTTTCTGCCATTATTGTTTCAAACAGGTTTTCGGTTTCTTGTTCTCTCTCTTCTCCTTCCGGCACCCCCAAGATGCGAATGTTGGCACGCTAGAGGTTGTCCCAGAGGCTCCTTACACTATCCTCATTTTTTTGGATTCTTTTTTCTTTTTGCTGTTCTGATTGGGCGTTTTTTGCTTCCTTATATTCCAAATCGATGGTCTGCTCCTTGGATTTACGTACTCTATTATTGAAGCTGTGTAAATTATTCTTTATTTCAGTTAAAGCCTCCTTCGTTTCTAACTGTGCATCGATCATTTCTGACTGGTCCTTTTTTATGCTCTTGAGGCCCTCACTGAGTTCATTGAGCATCCTTATAAGCAGTATTTTGAACTCAGCTTCTGTTAGGTTGCTTATCTCCATTTTGCTTAGTTCTCTTCTTGGGGTTTTGTTCTGTTCGTTCATTTGGGACCTGTTTCTTTGTCTCCTCATTTTGGCTGTCTCCCTGTGTTTGTTTCTGTGTATTACTTAACGAGCAGTATGGGGCTATCTGAGACCAGATGCTGCTCGTTTGAAAAAATTTAGGAAAACCTGAAGCAGGATTCAAGTCAGGCCAATCCTATGGTTAAGCAAGTGCCAACAGCTTGGGTGGGCCTGAAAGTTAGGTGGGGTGGGGCGGGGCCTCAGGGAGTCAGCAGGGCGGGGCTACCAGTGTGAGCCAGGTTGCTGGAGTCCCAGATATGGCGGCTGTCTGCCACCCCAGGGAAGGGCTCACCAAAGGAACAAAGGCCTCTGACAGCACGTTTGTCCTGGAGAAAGCCCCCTCTCCAGCCCTTGCTCCAGTGCCAAACAGCTCTTCCCTGTATGTCTCTGGTGCCCCTCGAGCTGCCTCCCCTCCAAGCTTAGAGGGAGAGAGTCCGATAAGTCCGTGCACGGGCCCTTTAAGGAGCTGCCTGGGGCTCCAGCCGCGTCAGCCTCCCTGAGCCTCAGTTCCTGCTGGTTTTTCCAGCCAGAATTTATGGGGACTTCTCTTCCTGGCACTGGAACCCTGAGCAGGGCACCTGGTGTGGGACGGGGACCCCTCAGTCCTCAGGGAGGACCTTCCCAGCCGAGGTGTCCTCCTGATTTTTATCCGCCACACGTGGGTGTGGGACCAGCCCGTCGCACCACCGCCCCTCCTACCAGTCTCGATGCAGCTTCTTTAATTTCATAGTTGTAGGACTTCCATTCAGCTTGATTTCAGGCGGTTCTGAATGGTGGTTGTTCTGTAGTTTTGTTGTAACTTGGATGTGGTTGTGGGAGGACGCGATACTGCGTTTACCTACGCCGCCATCTTGACCGGAAGTCCCTAGACCTGGGCTTTAACCCCCAACATAAATAAGCAATACAATACTCCAAGATGCTCCAGAGCCCAAATATTCCATGTCTCCAGAACAGAGCAATAGGTTACTAAGGGAGAAATGCAACCCAAAGCTGAGGTCTGCCCATGACACCATCAGTGTTGGGGGGAAGTCAGGGAGAACAGAGCACAACTGACACCTATACCTGCCTTGGGCACCTACTTTTCAGGGCAGACAGGACAAGATCTTCCCCAAGTCCATAGATGAGTGCCAAATTTCTCAACAGCACTGTACAATGCACAGAGATGAAAGTGGGCGGGACTCAGAGGGAGAGTCCAGACATAGGCAAGAGGACCTGAGCTGAAGTGGATCTCCAGACCAGAAATATATCAGGTGAGATCTTTTTCTTTTTCTTTTATCCTCATCCAAGGACATTTTTCCATTTTTTTGTTCCAATAGAGTGGGAGGAAAAGAGAGAGAGAGAGAGAGAAACATTGACATGAAAGGGACACATCGAGTGGCTGCCACCCGCACGACCCAATCAGGGCCAGGGACAAACTGCAACTGAGGTACGTGCCCTTAGCAGGAACCAAACCTGGGTCTCTAGGGACCACAGGCCGACGCTCTAACCACTGGGCCAAACCAGTCAGGGCTATTTTCTTTTTCTTTATTGATTTTAGAGAGAGAGGATGGGGGAGAGAGAGAGATAGAAACATCGATGAGAGAGAACATCAATTGGCCACCTCCTGCATGCACCCCACGGGGGATTTGGCCCACAACTTGGGCATGTGCCCTGACCAGGAATTGAACCAGTGACTTCTTGGTACATGGGTCGATGCTCAACCACTGAGCCACCCCGGCGAGGCTCAGGTGAGATCTTAATCGAATAAGTAGCTCTCTGTGTCTCCATTGAAAATCATAGTGTTATCTTGGCAAAACCAGAATACCAGAAAACACTGGCACATGCAGAGTCCTTTCACCTCTGAGAAGCCCCCTTAGCTACCAGTCTTCAACATCACACCTCTGCATCTCACCATGCAAAAAAAAGGTCATCCAAGAAAGATAAAAGACACATGCTGTGGGAAAACCAGGCACGAGTCAAGGACCTAAAGCCACTGGTCCTCACTGGATAGGGCTCTCAGCCACAGGGGCCTGTCTAACCCAGACCAGAGGAGTCTCTTCTCCCCACTCTCAAAAATGTGAACAAATTTACAGTCCTCATATCCTGCTACTGCCCTCAGGATAAAGCCCATGTTCCTTGGCCACAACACAGAAGTTATTTCTGATCTGGCCCCTGCCTGCTCATGCTCTGTGTTCCACATCTTTTTATGCACTATTTCTTCTGCCTGAAGCATCTGCTTCTCACTTTATTCACCTGGAACCCTCTAACTCATCCTTCCAGATGTAGCATCATCACCTCTTCTATGAAGCTTCTCCCAAACTCTCAGGTACAGGAAGAAGTCCAACCTCTGGGTCACCCTGGGTATAGCACATACCATGATTGGCCTTTGTGAGCTCAGATACACAGGCATATCTGCCTCCTCTTTAGGTAAGGCTCATGCCTGTGCTCCTGGGCCCAGGCCTAGGACTGCCTCCCCTCTAGAGAGGCCTCATGCCTATGCTCCTGGGGCCCAAACTTAGGACTGGGACAAAACAATGGGTGTCTTATTGTGGTGTATAGAATTAATGGATGAATGAACTGCTGCCTGGCCAAAGGAAGTCAGTTGTAAGTGCAAGCAAGGGCAGGTTGGCTGTAGCCAGAAGCCCCTGCATAGGGCCTGAGTACCAGCTGCAGAGGAGAGCCCCCAACAACTCCATCCAGTGCTCTATCTTAGGCCTGTTGTTCTTGGGTAGAGCCACCCATTACATGCCAGAAAGCCACCACCACTGGGATGATGTTATAGTCTATTTTGAGGGTCACCCTGGAGCATCTGTCAGCCTGGCCAGCCATACGTTCCATGTGTCATCATTAACTGCTGGAGACACCCACAGGTCCATGAACTCAGACTGAGCAAGTCATTTCCCCCAGGGACGCTCAGCTTCAGGGCCTCCTTGGCTTCCTAACAAGATCAACCCGGACGCCCTTATCTCCTGGCACCATTGGCAGAGCTTTGATGTCTCCTCACCCCACCAGACCTGCTCCTGGGGTTCCCAGCTCTGATGACTCAGCAAAAAGCAGGTGAATCCCATCAGTTTGTGCCAAGCTCTTAGCTCAAACATAGTCCCTCCTTCTCTACTCTCTCTTATATTTGAGGAGTACCCAGAAAGCCCAGCAAACTGACATTAAGCTAGTTACTGACCTGACTCATAGTTCTCACCTGCTAGGAAACTCCTACTCGTCCCTCAAAACCATGCCCAGGCTCTGCCTCCTCTTACAGAGAGCCTTTCAGTCCACTCTCTACTGAGTAGGCCTCAGGCTCTCTAAGAACAAGGCTGATGTGTGCTGGCTTCACCTTTGTTCTCCCTGCACCTAGCATGGGCCTAGCACACAGGAGGTATGAATAAATTTCCTATGAACCCTTAAAACGAAACCTTTCTAGTTTGATGAGCTTAGTGTGCTTAGCGTGTCTTTCAACAAAAGACATTGTAGGACAAAGGCCTTTCTGGAAAATAATGACACTGACAACTGGGTTCATAATCACCTTTTACAAAAGAGGCCCGTACTCAAATCTATAGAAAAACAAGTTTACAGATTAAATGAGATGGTAAATCAATCAAGCCCAATCCAGGGCATGCCACACTTGTCTGGCCTCATTGAGCACTAAGCACCTTTTAGTTCTGTTCCCTAAGAACACTGTGATCCCCTAAGAATCCAACTGGACATTCTATCACTCTATCACTCTACCCAAGGAAGGAATGCAATGAGGAAAGGCAGCAGCCTAGAGACACGTGTCGGGGATCAGGCGAGGACATCTGACAAGCTATGCTACTCTACTGCACACCTTAAGCCCTGTGGCCAGGGCAGGTAACCAAACATCCCAGGGGCTCGGGCTTACCCACAAAACTGATGCATTATCATATGCTCCAGACACTTTCCAGAGATGCTATGAGGATCAACTAGACAATTAAAAAAGCTATACAACCAGCTAACACCTGGGTCATGGACCAAGCCCAGGTCAGAAACACACCTCCAACATTGACAGGAAACAGGAAACAAGCTGATAATTGTCTGTTCTGTAACTACCCTTGGTCTCCTCGAAACCACACCTGGCCCATACCAACAACTGGCGTTACACCCTAGCCACAAGAAGGCTTTCAGGGGTTCCATAAAGAGGCCATGATGGGCCCTGGCCGGTTTGGCTCAGCGGTTAGAGCGTCGGCCTGCGGTCCAGAGAGACCCGGGTTCAGTTCCTGCTAAGGGCATGTACCGCAGTTGCAGTTTGTCCCTGGTCCCAGTTGGGGTCGTGTGAGTGGCAACCAGCCGATGTGTCTCTCTCACATCAATGTTTCTCTCTCTCTCTCTTCCCTCCACCACTCCCTTCCACTCTATCTGAAGATAAATGCAAAAATGTCCTCAGGTAAGGATTAAAAAAAAAACTAAGGTTTCCAGGTCAGCTCTATAGTTACCACATGTAAAAATGCTGGCGCCCTGGCCAGTTTGGCTCAGCGGTTAGAGCGTCGGCCTGCGGTCTGGAGAGACCCGGGTTCGGTTCCCGCTAAGGGCACGTACTTCAGTTGCAGTTTGTCCCCGGCCCTGGTTGGTCGTGCGGGTGGCAGCCACTCGATGTGTCCCTTCACGTCGATGTTTCTCTCTCTCTCTCCCACTCTATCTGTACAAAAAATGGAAAAATATCCTCGGGTGAGGATAAAAAAATAAAAATAAAAAATAAAAATAAAAATGCTGGCAACAGAAGCTGGGAGAAGATGCCTAACTTTCTTTAGTTTTGCTGCAACACCTAAGCAAGGCAATCTAACAAGACACAGGGCCTTCCCAGCAAGATCCACTTTCAACTGAAATGTTAAAAGTCAGATGAAGGAATCTAGGTCTCTATGTTTCAACATTTCCTTTCTGAAAAATTGTGCTCTTCTCTCACTAACTCAGCTGTTTTCTATGATAAAGATTACAGAGAAAACAATCCATTTTCCTCCCTACAAGTTTAAGAAATGCCCCTTGGTTTCTCTGGCAATATAAGACTCTAGCACCAACATTTTTCAGTCTATACTGTAACTGCTTTTGTAGTATTTGTTTTAAGAAGCCATTCTCATTCACATTAGTTTAAGTCCATTAAATACATGTGCATTTATCCTAGGGTGGAAAAGGAAAATAGAAGTTTTAAAGCCCTCCAATAATATGTTTCATACCTGTAAATTCACTAGATGGGTATAAAAGTAAAAAATCCAATAGCTTGACATGATCAGAATTCAGAATCACAGAATTCTGGGGTTAAAAGCAGCTTAGATACTGGCCTAGTTCCCCAAAGTGCAGATGAGGAAAGCTCCACATTCTACCCACAATCACACAACCCCCTCAAGGCAGGGATGTTACAGGGTCACTGAGGAAGCAGGCAAAGCTGTGACTCTGGCAGTCCTGCCCCCAATATAACCCTTTGGCACAACAAGGGGACAGTTCCTAGGAAAGAGAAAGTATTCTGAATATTCAAAAACTCACACTCAGGATTGGCACAAAGGTCACTGGGGGGATTGGCAAACTTCCACACCAGACCTAAGTAAGTCTGATAAAGAGCCTTTCTAAGACAATTGCAATCATGTTATTTCATAACTTAGACACTTGCTTTGTCACAATCACTGGAAAAAAGGGAGAATGGGAGAAGCAGCAAAAGAAAAATGAAAAATCTTCCCTCTGATTCCTGTGTCTGCTTAGATCACCATAAAATAGGGAACCTCCCTAATGCTGACTTTAATGAGGGCCTTCCTAAAGCTGGTTCAACTGGTGTTCAAGTCCCTGGACAGAAAAACAAGTTTATGAGCAGCATAAAGTCACCTGATTCTGACCATGCGCATGCTGTTTACTCTGAGATGACAGGCCAGTAGCTGCCACAGCTTTGATGAATACTGTGGAGATTCTAGTATCCCTTTGAAGGCTACGTGGGCCTCGATATGACTAAATGCCATAAAAAGGAACCTTGAATGCAGCAAGAGTATGAAAGAAGGGAAGTTACAAACACCATACTTCAGTGGGGGGCAACCCCATTCTGAACACTAAATTGTTAACTTAAACTTGTTCATTGTTTCCCTAACCTATGAGATATCTCATTACAACATCACTAAAGAGAAGTCCCCTCCTCTGCCTGAAATGGCACCTACTTGTCCTCAAGAGCTAATGCTTAGCCCAGGCCATGTCCACAATGAGGTAACAGAGGCAGCCCACTTATTCAACCCTCTGCAGCCCAGACCCATGTGGCTCACAACATTCACACGTGTCAGCTAGGAGACCCTGAACTCTGACCACAGGGAATAGCTTGGTGTTGGGGAAAAGAAGGTGGTAAGGAGGGGCTTACCCATCTCTTCCTTTGCTGACAATCTTCACCTCAAAGTAATAAATGCCACAGGCAGCAGGTATGGGGTGGGTGGCACGCACTGAGGCTGCATCTTTGTGATTTTTGCCATGACCTAATTAGAGAGGGCAAGGAACAAATTTCAGCACAAGGAAATGCAAATGAGGACCTCATTCTTCTCTGATCCATGGCAACTTCACTACTCCATAGCCACAGGAAGCTCTTACATAGTCTAAGGAATAATTAGACACCTGAACAAACACATAAACCTCACATTTTTGGTCCACCTCCTCCTGAGAACAGCAATCCTGCCTGAGATTCTATTTTCCATACAAACCAAAGGAGGGTAAAGGCAATGTAGATGCATGAAAGATTCCCCACTGCTGCTGGCAGTCTAGTCTCTCTTGGGAGACCATGGAAGGAGTAGGCAGGACTGGAAGAAACCTCCCCCAACTTTAGCACAGAACCCCAGGACTAGTCTGTGAGTCTGGCCGGTGAGCAAGCCCAAGGTCCTCTGGTTACTGGAGATGTGACCATCTCTTTCTTCAGACATTGCTGAAACTAAGCAATGTCTGAAGAAAGGCCCAAATGGAGTTGGAGCTATCTCAGAACAAGCAGGAAGGCCCTCAGGTGGAAAGTCCAACCCAGCACGGAGTCTGCTCACACCTGTTGCAGTTCTCTTGACATCGGGTGTCTCAGGGCACAGCAAAGTAGGCACTCGACCCTCGGCCTGGTCAGCCCCACTATCCTGAACGCCCGCTGGGGCTAAGGCCTAATTGGGAGTACAGAGCCAGGGAAAGGACATGATGGGGTAGGGGGTAGGCAGCATAGCCGCCCCACAGACACTCTGGTCTCCCCCCCCCCCCCCGCGGTCAAACAGGCTAATACCTTTGTAGTGGACGCGGAGGTTGCCCTGGGAGAGGCCGATGTAGTTGTACTTGTCCTTGGGGCTCCAGGAGCGCGGCAGCGGCGTCTCGTGCTGGTTGACCGCGGGGTACAGGCGCTGTAGGCGCCGGCTCAGCTCCTGCTCCCCAGGGGAGGGCAGCCCGCCCCCAGCGCCCCCGCCGGAGGGGTCTCCAGCCTGTGGGCTCCCTGCTCCCGGGTCCGCCGTCGCCGCCGCCATCTTGGAGGGAGCTGCTATTGTGTCACTGGAGGCGGGGAAGAGCGGGACCAGATCCGCCCCGCTCAGCCAATGA
Organism: Molossus molossus; assembly: GCF_014108415.1. Taxonomy (NCBI): domain Eukaryota; kingdom Metazoa; phylum Chordata; class Mammalia; order Chiroptera; family Molossidae; genus Molossus; species Molossus molossus. Next base: position 37,169,497 of record NW_023425357.1, on the reverse strand, counting down.
CTCGCAAGTCTACCGGGGCCGCAGGGAAACCGAGTTCGAGTTTGGCACCTCTCTTTGGACACGGACGTGTCTTGCCACATTTCGAACTCTATATCCCACGATGCAGAGCTCTACAGAGGCGGACCAACTCGGGCAGACAAGGAACTTTGGGAGATGTATTACAAATCTGCTTAGCCATAAAACTGTTCGTTCTAGACTTTGGGACAATGAAAACTACAATTCCCACTTGCAGTGTGGCTCCGGCCTCTCAGTTCAGCTCCCTCCCCCATGGCCTCTGTATACCCCCTGCCTCGGTTCTGGTAGCTAGGGTCAAATCCGCTGTAGTGATCGATTCTGAGGGAATCCCGCTCCCGGGTCCGAATCCACTTTTGCTACTTGGTTTTCCTTCCAGCCTTGGGCACGAACGCGGGGGCGTGGCACAAACCTGACAACGCCCGCGCCGCGCTAACGCAGGGGCCTGGTCGCCATGGCGACGGGTTGTACACTACCACTTCTTCCAAGGCCGCGGATGCTGGCCGGCCGGTTGTCCGAGGGTCATGGCCTCCCCTAAGCCACCGAGCTCTAGCTTCGCGATCATGTCGAGGTAAGCACTGGCCGGGCTGGGGGCGGAGAGGAGGGCTTGAGTACAGAAAAAGAAATGGCACCTGATCTGGACCTCGGTACCTCCCGCCTCTGTCCATTGTTCTGGGGCTCCAGCCCTACAGGATCAGTGGTAAAGAAACAGAAACAGAAACCCAATGACTTGTCAGCCCAGTGAGGACATTACTTGCTAGCAAAAGAACAGGCTCCCTTCATCATTAGTAACAGCAAGCTTATTTGTATTGAGTGTATATTATGTAACAAGTGCTTTATATACCACATTTAACCCACACAACAACTCTATTAGGTAGTAATATCACTATTTTACAAATGAAGAAACAGAAGCCTGGAGAGATCATGTGTTTTACACATGTTTGTAAGTGGTGGAGCTAGATTTTTTTTTTTTTTTGGTACATACCCCTAGCGGGAACCGAACCCTGGACTCTGGTCCACAGGCGGACGCTCCAACCGCTGAGCCAAACAGGCTGGGGCTGGAGCTAGAATTTGAATCCAGTCATGTGAGACCCAACCTGAGCTCTTGGATAAACTGCCTCTTCACCCACTGGCTAATGACAAAGATGTTTGTCAAATTGCTGGCTGACTCTAAGCCGACCAGGCACATTCCACAGCCTCAGGGTAGCTCCTGCCTGTATTCAGAGATGTAGCCTCTGAACACTGAAAAATATAACAAGCTGTTAGCCAAGAAAGCCACAAAGTATACGGATTAAAACAAAAATTTTGGCTAAATACATTTCTAACTTTAGGACCTCAAAGAAGGTCCTTAAAGTTCCAGGCCTCTACTTATATCTCAAACATGGGGATGATGCAGCTCACATCACAAACATTGTTGGGGACACTTAGGCAGAGTATGTGATGGTCTCATCATAGCTTTTGCACATAACAGACATTCGGTAAGTGTTGAATGAATGTAGTTTCTCCCTTCTACTCATTACTAAAGCAAAAAACCTGATCTCACCTGGCCAGTGTGGCTCAATGGTTGAGCGTCGACCCATGCACCCAGAGGTGGCCAGTTCGATTCCTGGTCAGTGCACATGCCCAGGTTGTGGGCCCAGTCCCCAGTCGGGGGGACATGCAGGAGGCAGCCAATCAATATTCTCTCTCATCGATGTTTCTATCTCTCTCTCCCTCTCCCTTCCTCTCTCTCTAAAATCAATTTTTTAAAAAAATTTAAAAAGCCCTGGCCAGTTTGGCTCAGCGGTTGAGCGTTGTTGGCCTGCGGACCACAGAGACCCAGATTCAGTTCCCGCTAAGGGCATGTACCTCGGTTGCAGTTTGTCCCCGGCCCTGGTTGGGTCGTGTGGGTGGCAGCCACTTGATGTGTCCCTTTCAGGTCGATGTTTCTCTCTCTCTCTTCCTCTCTCTCCCTCCCACTCTATCTGAACAAAGAATGGAAAAATGTCCTTGGGTGAGGATTAAAAAATAAAAAATAAATTAAAAAACCAAAAACCTGATCTCACCTAAACTCTAATCCTTCAAGGTCTGCTGCCTAGACAGAGAAAACCTACAAAAGTCAGGAAATTAAATGCCAATTTGATTATTTGATCCAGAGCTAAAATAATCTACAAGAACTAGACAGTAGGCTTCAGTATTGTTACCCAGCCAAGAATGATTTAGGAAACTGCAGCCATGTTTGAAAAGGACATGAAATAGCCTTGGCCGGTTTGGCTCAGCGGTTGGAGCGTTGGCCTGCGGACCAGAGAGTGTTGGGTTCGGTTCCCGCTAGGGGCACATACCAAAAAAAAAAAAAAGAGTGCCCATTCATTTTAAGAAGGAAGCATAATGTAATTGCTGAGGCTGAATATGGTGGCAGTACAAAACATCATTCCTTCCTGTCCATGTTCTTTATTCACCAATATTTAATGATGTACATTGAGTCAGGTTCACTGTTTGCCTTAGAGGCACAGTGTAGGGTGTCCTCTTCCAACCCCTGTTAGAGCAGTTGGGAGCTGAAGGATAGGCCAGACCTTAGCATTATATATATGTCAGCAGGATGCTCTAAAAGGGACCTTCAAATTGTGCATTTCCCTGGGGCAGGTTTCTTCTCCCCATTGGCTTTCTCCTTTCATTCTCACATCCTGGGCACAGTGGCTTAGAGGATGGAACTCAGTGCTTGAGTTCACTCAATACCAGAACATAACTATCCCCTGACAAACCCACTGCCTACCATTAGTTAAATAACTGTTTTCTCTACCTTTATTTTTTTTAATATATTTTTTTATTGAGTTTTTATAGACAGAGGAAGGGAGAGAGTTATGTTAGAGAAACATCGATCAGCTGCCTCCTGCACACCCCCACTGAGGATCGAACCCAAAACCTGGGCATATGCTTTGACCAGGAATCAAATTGGGACCTCTCAGTCCTTGGGACAAGGCTCAATCCACTGAGCCACACCAGCCAGGCTGTTTTCTCTACCTTTAAAGTAGAATATAGATGTCTGTTTCCTGTTCTGCCTAAGTATTGGTGTAAAATTACAATACTAAAGGAGCTTGGGATGCTGAACATACAATATACAGATGATGTATTATAGAATTGTACCCCTGAACCTATATAATTTTACTAACTAATGTCACCCCAATAAAGTCAATAAAAATAAAATACTAAAGGATTATCTTGAGCTTTTTGGATAAGTGTATAGTCTCTACCAGGTGGGGTTTTTTTTTTCTTTTTTCTTTATTGATTTTTTTAGAGAGAGAAGAAGGGAGGGAGAGAGAGAAACATCAATGAGAGAGAACATTGATTGGCCGCCTCCTGCATGCTCCCCACTGGGGATTTGGCCTACAACTTGGGCATGTGACCTGACCAGGAATCGAACTGGCAATCTCTTGGTGCATGGGTCGACGCTCAACCACTGAGCCATACCGGCCGGGCTATACCAGGTGTTTTTCAAATTATTATTATTGCCCTGGCTGATTTTGCTCAGCGGTTAGAGCATCGGCCTGCGGTCCAGAGAGACACGTGTTTGGTTCCCACTAAGGGCACATACCTCGATTGCAGTTTGTCCCTTGCCCTGGTTGGTCGTGCGGGTGGCAACCACTCAATGTGTCCCTTTCACGTCAATGTTTCTTTCTCTCTCTCTTTCTTCCTCTCTCTCCCTCTCACTCTATCTGAACAAAAAGTGGAAGAATGTCCTCAGATGAGGATAAAAATAAATAAAAAAAAAATAAATAAATAATTATTATTTACAAGTCTAATTTTGACTGTTGTCTCCTTTGTCACTCAAAATTAACATCTGTGCCCTGGCCGGTTTGGCTCAGTGGTTGGAGTGTCGGCCTGTGGACCAGAGAGTCCCAGGTTTGGTTCCTACTAGGGGCATGTACCCCCCCCCCCCAAAAAAAAAGACAAAATTAACATCTGTTATATACTGAGCTTTTCCACTTGGCAACTTCTCAGGATTTGGAGAGTTCCTTATAATTTTCTTGTTTGGCTTGCTTTATGTGGTAACTCCAACAGGAGCAAGAAGAACAGAGTCTGGAAAATTGATTAGTTTTGACAGGAAGGTATTGATTTAACACAGTGAGCAGAAGTGTTGATCTGCCTCAAACCCTTGAAATGTGGGCAAAAACCCTTCCTTTCCCACATCAGCTGCTTATTCGACCTGGTTTGCTCACACTTGTGCAGTTTAGAGATAAAACAGGACTGGAGTTTGGGGTATCACTGCTCCATGGAATTGAACTGAGAAACCTCGCAGGGTGGGGTTTCCCAGCTGGGTTCATGTTACTGCTTTCAACTTCCCTGGAGTTTTAATAGTCCTAGTTTCACTTGTATGGACAAAGACACTGAGTTTCAGAGGTTAAACTATATGCCCAAGGTCACCAGCTAGCAAGAGGAATGAAGACACAAGTTTATCTGGCAGCATAAATTACCCCCACTACCATGGATTGCTGAAATTTACATCCTTTTGTTCTACCTAGATCTGCTGCTTACATGTGCCCTCCCTGCTGGCCCCCAAATGCCTTCCTAGCTTGTGCAGGGATAGCTCTCCCAAGAGGCCTAGGTGTTAAAGACCACTTTTCTCCCATCCTGCTGTCATAATTAACATCTGTGCAGCTCCTTGCAGTTTACAGGTTATTTTGGCATATCCCTTTTGTTCTTATTTAAAATTCATAGCAACTTTGTGAGATAGGAAAAGCAAGAATTGTCTTCATTTCCTTTTGAGGAAAATAAGCTTAGAGAAGTTAAATGACTTACCCAAGAGGGGCTCTATTGGAATCACAGATATCAGTCCCCAGGCCCTATCAGCCACTAAGTGGAGCATTGAGATTCTCACCCTGGCTTTTAGACCCCAGACCCTATGTTTCTTGTCTTATAGCACCTGCCTTTGGTATAACGCCCCCCCAGAGTGTGCCAGTCACATACATGAAACTGTCATCTCAGCCACAGCTGGACACTAAATGGAAGTATAGGTCCGCAAATTTCCATGGGTTCATGGTGAGGGTGTCCTACCACTGCAGGAGTTGGTGAGACTCTGGTGATGAAAAGGTTTGGGGGAGCCCTGGCCGGTTTGGCTCAACGGTTGGAGCATCAGCCTGCAGTCCAGAGAGACCCGGGTTCGGTTCCTGCTAAGGGCACGTACATTGGTTGCAGTTTGTCCCCGGCCCTGGTTGGTCATGTGGGTGGCAGCCACTCGATGTGTCCCTTTCACGTCGATGTTTCTCTCTCTCTTCCTCTCTCTCCCTCCCACTCTATTGGAACAAAAAAAATGAAAAAAAATGTCCTTGGGTGAGGATAAAAAAAAAAAAGAAAAGAAAAGGTTTGGGGAATGTAGGAAAATGGTTTGAGCTCAGGGCCAGGAGCTTATTGGCAGCATTTCTGGGAAACTGGAGGCAGCACTGGGAAGGCCCAGAGCCTGGCTCTGAGGTTGGAGGAGGTTATATCTTGTTTATCTGGGAAGGGTGGAAGTGCTATCCACACTCGGCTTTGTCACCCACCACTTTCTTCCCTTCTCTGTGCAGAACATACCTGCGGCCTTCAGCAGTGACCATAGATGACTCCTTCTTAACAGAAACCAATACCCAGAAATGCAAGCTTTCTCAGAAACGGAAGACACTGGTTAGTGATGATGTCCTGTTGGAACCCAAATGTCAGACCCCAGATCTTATCTGCTTCCCTCTCTGCAATCCAAAACACCATCCACCTGAAACATGTCCCATCAATGGCTTCTCCCATCACGGGAGAGTAGCTTACAGAGGCCAGGGCCACCAGACTCTGGGGTGAGAATGTGTACATTTGCCACACCTCATCCCAGAATCCTCAGCAGAGAGATTCAGCCCATGACTATGGACACCCTTTACCTGCAACTCAGCATTCTGGAGGGGACCTCATTTCTTCATCCAGCCTGCCATGTGCCAGGCACTGTGCCAGGTGCAGAGATGGTCCCACCAGATCTGCCAGTGTTTTTCAAGGCTGTGACTCTGTCTTTATGACGCAAGTGCATGATAGGGTACTTCAGTGGTTGCCATATGTACTCCATAAATACTACAAGGAGGTGTGTGAAGGAGTAAAGGGATATTCCTCCATTGCACTGTGGGCTATGGGTTGGAATTAGAGACTCTTTACCAGCCTCGGGAAAGTTCCTTCATCCATTCCTGTTCTTTAAACTTTTTATATAAAAATGAATGCTGTCTTATTAAGTAATTTAGGGCTTTTGTTGATATGATCATAAGATTGTTATTTAATCAGTAAACAGCCATTGTTCATATCTCACACATGAAAAAAATACAGTTCAGCAAACTTATAATTCCAGCTCACAGTGGAGCACTGTGGACTGTGTGGTGGTTTTCCTCGTGTGAGTGTCATGTGTGAGGATTTGGGGACATATTTTGTAAGGTTGGGGACTCTTAATATGGGGACTCTGACTCCAAGAAGTAAAGGGGGATAGTGTAGACTCTTTGGGGACAAGTTCAGCTAAGGCCCCACAAGGCCCAGTGATTTGGGACGCCCACTCCCAGTTCCCCCTTCAGCTACCACCTACTCAGTGGACCTGGGGCCCCAGCTCTTTCGCTCCCTCTGTTCTGCACAGCGGCTGCTACGCTGTGTTTAACCACCAGAGGGCATTGATTCCTCCCACGTTCCCCACCCCTGGGCTGCCCTTCCCGTTTCCACTCCCTGGGAAAGGCAGAGAGCACAGAGAGCACTGGGAACCTGCCTTCCAGCTACCCCCTTATGGAGGCTTTCCCAGCTGTTAATAACCAGGCCAAGAAGCAGCATGTGCCCAGGCATCAAAGTAGTGTGGCCACATTTTCTTCTGGTAGAAATGGCAGAACATGAGTACTGTCCTCTGAAAATGAGAAAAACGTTTTTAACTCACTAGGGTTAGGTGTTTCTTTGAGAACTTCCCAGGTGTCTTCCAAGGATTACTTTGTACTTTTATGAGAATCACATCAATTTTGATAGCCTTTCAAAAAAACTTCTTCTGGGTTGATTTTTAAATTTGGCTTCTCTCAGTTTTCCAGAATGTTTATTTCTACTTTTGTTTTCTACTTTTACAAAATTTATTATTTACTATAATAAATTTTTTCCTTTCCAAGCAACCAGAGGCTTAAGGCTTTCTTTCTTTTATTATCCTCACCTAAGGAAATTTTTGCATTTATCTTCAGATAGAGTGGGAGGGAGAGAGGGAGGAAGAGAGAGAGAGAAACATTGATGTGAGAGAGACACATCGAGTGGTTGCCACCCACACAACCCCAACTGGGGCCGGGACAAACCTCAAATGGGGCTGGGACAAACCGCAACTGAGGTACTTGCCCTTAGGGGGAACTGACCCTGGGACTCTCTGGTCCACAGGCCAGCACTCTAACCGCTAAGTCAAGTCGGCCAGGGCAAGGCTTTCGTTCTTAATAGCAAAAGAACTTTAAGCAATTAAAATAGATACCTGTGAGTGCTTCTCTGATCATTTCCCCAAAAATTTTGAACTTTTTTTTTTTTATCCTCACTCGAGGACATTTTTCAATATTTTGTTCAGATAGAGTAGGAGGGGGAAAGAGAGAGAGAGAGAGAGAAACATCAATGTGAAAGGGACACATCGAGTGGTTGCCATTTTCACGACCCAACCAGGGCCAGGGACAAACTGCAACCGAGGCACGTGCCCTTAGTGGGAACCAAACCTGGGTCCCTCTGGACCGCAGACCAATGCTCCTTTTTTTTTTTTTTAATTTTTTTATCCTCACCCGAGGATATTTTTCCATTTTTTGTACAGATAGAGTGGGAGGGAGAGAGAGAGAGAAACATCGATGTGAAGGGACACATCGAGTGGCTGCCACCCACATGACCAACCAGGGCCGGGGACAAACTGCAACCGAAGTACGTGCCCTTAGCGGGAACCGAACCTGGGTCTCTCCGGACCGCAGGCCGACGCTCTAACAGCTGAGCCAAACTGGCCAGGGCTGCAGACCAATGCTCTAATCGCTGAGCCAAACCGGCCAGGGCTGAACATATAATTTTAACATTTCTATAACATTTTCGGAGCCATATATGTAGATTTTTTTCTTTTTTCTTTTCTTTTTATTTATTTATGTATGTATGTATGTATGTATGTATTTATTTATTTATTTATTTATTTATTTATTTTTGATACAGATGTTTCTCCTTTTCCCCCCACTGATTCCCCCCTCCCCTTGTAGATTTTTTTTTCAATAAATATATTGGATTTTTTTTTGGAGATTTGCATGAATTTGAAAAAATTCAGATAAACCTTTGATTTCTTTTTATCTTGTAGTATGTGCCCCTAGCAGGAACTGAACCTGGGACCCTCTGGTCCACAGGCCGATGCTCAACCGCTGAGCCAAACTGGCCAGGGCAACTTTTGATTTCTTAACAATTCTTTTTTTTTTTTTTTAATCCTTACTTGAGGACATTTTTCCATTTTTTGTTCAGATAGAGCGGGAGGGAGAGAGAGGAAGAGAGAGAGAGAAACATCGACCTGAAAGGGACACATTGTGTGGCTGCCACCCGCACAACCCAACCAGGGCCGGGGACAAACTGCAACCGAGGTACTTGCCCTTAGCGGGAACCGTACCTGGGACTCTCTGGACCGCAGGCCAATGCTCTAACTGCTGAGCCAATCTGGCCAGGGCTCTTAACACTTCTTTTGTCTAGCTTACTTTATTGTAAAAATACAGTATATAATAGTTATCACATAAAATATGTGTTAATCACCCGGCTGGTGTGGCTCAGTGGTTGAGCTTCCACCCATGTACCAAGAGGTCGCTTACCGGTCAGGGCACATGCCCAGATTGTGGGCCAAAGCCCCAGTGGGGGGCATGCAGGAGATGGCCAATCCATGTTCTCTCTCATTAATGTTTCTCTCTCCCTCCCTCTCCCATCCTCTCTTTCTAAAATCAATAAAGAAAAAAATTTTTTTTTAAATATGTGTTAATCAACTGTTTATGTTATCAGTAAGGCTTCCAGTCAACAGTAGGCTATCAGTAGCTAAGTTTTGGGGGAGTCAAAAGCTATACATGGGTTTTTTACTGCGTTGGGGTTGGCATCCTTAACCCCCATGTTGTTCAAAGGTCAACGGTATATAGTTTCTGATTTTAAAATGTGTTAAGACCTTATCTGTGGCCTATGTTTAGATTTTTTGTATATGTTAAAAGATTGTTCTTTATTTCCATTTAATGCATGTCATAAATCTGTTCCTCTGTCATTATCAATTATAGTACTCTTAACATTAGTGTCTTATCTTTTTCTGTTTGATGTAGTTTATTCTGAAAGGAGGGCTTTAAATTCCTTACTCAATCATTTCATCTCCTTTTCCCCCCATTTTCATTTATTCAACAAATATGCATTGACTCCCATTATGTGCCAAGCACTAGGGATACAGTGGTAAACAAAACAGATATAGCTTCTATTTCTGAGAGAAGATGGGGATGTGATGATGAGGAAGTGTGGGCATCGGACCTGGGAAAAGTATCAAGGAGAATCCCTGAGATCTTAAGGATGAATAGTCAGTATAGCGCATTTTTGACCCAAGGAAAGCATATGTAAACATATACACCCAATGAGCAATATTTTTTTGTTATTGTTAATCCTCACCCAAGGATATTTTTCCATTGATTTTTAGATAGAATGTAAAGAAGGGAGGAAGAGGAAAAAAAAAAACACATTGATGTGAGAGAGAAACATTGATTGGTTGCCTCTCCCATGACTCCGACCGGGGCCAGAGATCAAACCTGCAAGACAGGCACATGCTCTTTACTTGGAACTGAACTCAAAACCCTTCAGTCTGTGCACTGACACTCTAGCCCTGAGCCAAAGTGGCCAGAGCCAGTTTTCTTTTATTTTTTCATTTTTTAAATATTTATTGTTGAATGTATTACAGATGTTCCTCATTTCCCCCCCATTGACCCCCTCCTCCCCACTCCTGCCTTTTCCCACACTGTTGTCTGTGTCCATTGGTTATGCATATATGCATATAAGTTCTTTGGTTTATTTCTTCCCACCCCCCCAAACCCCCCCCTTCCCTTTGAGGTTTGTCAGTCTAGCAACCAATTTGTACTTCTTAATCCCTTCACCTTTTTCACCCATTCCCCCAAAACCCCTCCCATCTGGCAACCAACAAAATGTTCTCTATATCTATGAGAATGTTTCTGTTCTGCCTGTTCATTTTGTTTGTAGATTCCATTGTCGATAGATATGTATTCATTGCCATTTTGTTTGTTCATATGTTTTATCTTTTTCTTCAAAAAGACCCTTCAACATTTCATATAATAATGGTTTGATGGTGACGAACTCCTTTAACTTTTTCTTGTCTGGGAAACCCTTTATATGTCCATCGATTCTAAATGACAGCTTTGCAGGATAGAGTACTCTTGGTTGTAGGTTCTTGCTTCTCATCACTCTGAATATTTCTTGCCACTCCCTTCTGGCCTGCAAAGTTTCTTTTGAGAAATCAGCTGACTGCCTTATGGGAACTCCCTTGTAGGTAACTAACTGCTTTTCTCTTGCTGCTTTTAAGATTCTCTCTTTGTCTTGAACCTTTTGCATTTTGATGATGATGTGTCTTGGTGTGGGCCTCCTGGGGTTCATCTTGTTTGGGACTCTCTGGGCTTTCTGGACTTGTATGTCTGTTTCCTTCACCAAGTTAGGAAAGTTTTCTGCCATTATTGTTTCAAACAGGTTTTCAATTTCTTGTTCTCGCTCTTCTCCTTCTGGCACCCCCAAGATGTGAATGTTGGCATGCTTGAAGTTGTCCCAGAGGCTCCTTACATTATCCTCATTTTTTTGGATTCTTTTTTCTTTTTGCTGTTCTGATTGGGCATTTTTTGCTTCCTTATATTCCAAATCGATGGTCTGCTTCTTGGATTCACGTACTCTACTACTGAATCTGTGTAAATTATTCTTTATTTCAGTTAATGCCTCCTTCATTTCTGACTGCATCCTTCATTTCTGACTGGTCCTTTTTTATACTTTTGAGGCCCTCACTAAGTTCATTGAGCATCCTTATAAGCAGTATTTTGAACTCAGCATCTGTTAGGTTGCTTATCTTCATTTTGCTTAGTTCTGTTCTTGGGGTTTTGTTCTGTTCTTTCATTTGGGACCTGTTTCTTTGTCTCCTCATTTTGGCTGCCTCTCTGTGTTTGTTTCTGTATATTACGTAATGAGAGGTATGGGGCTAGCTGAGACCTGATGCTGCTTGTTTGAAAGAATTTAGGAAAACCTGAAGCAGGATCCAAGACAATCCAATCCTATGGTTAAGCAACTGGCAACAGCTTGGGTGGGCCTGAAAGTTGGGTGGGGCCGGGCCTCAAGGAATCACCAGGGTGGGGCTACCTGTGTGAGCCAGGTTGCTGGAGTCCCAGATGTGGCTGCTTTCTGCCACCCCAGGGAAGGGCTCACCAAAGGAACAAAGGCCTCTGACAGCACGTTTGTCCAGGAGAAAGCCCCCTCTCCAGCCCTCACTCCAGTGCCTAACGGCTTAGTTCTTCCCTGTATGTCTCTGGTGCCCCTTGAGCTGCCTCCCCTCCAATCTTAGAGAGAGTGAATCCGATAAGTTCGTGCACGGGTAAGGAGCTGCCTGGGGCTCCAGCAGCGTCAGCCTCCCTGAGCCTCAGTTCCCGCTGGTTTTTCCAGCCAGAAATTATGGGGACTTCTCTTCCTGGCACTGGAACCCTGAGTGGGACGTCTGGTGTGGGACAGGGACCCTTCAGTACTCAGGGAGGACCTTCCTAGCTGTGGTATCCTCCTGATTTTTATCCACCACACGTGGGTGTGGGACCAGCCTATAGCGCCTCCGCCCCTCCTACCAGTCATGATGTGGCTGCTGCTTTAATTTCGTAGTTTGTAGGACTTCCATTCAGCTTGATTTCAGGCGGTGGGAGGATGCGATACCGTATTTACCTACACCGCCATGTTGACCGGAAGTCTATAAGCAGTATTTTGAACTCAGCGTCTGTTAGGTTACTTATCTCCATTTCGCTTAGCTCTTTTCCTGGAGATTTTTTCTGTTCTTTCATTTGGGATCTGTTTCTTTGTCTCCTCATTTTGGCTTCCTCCCTGTGTTTGTTTCTGTGTATTATTTAACGGGAGGTATGGGGCTATCTGAGACCAGATGCTGCTTGTTTGAAAGAATTTAGGAAAACCTGAAGCAGGATCCAAGACAATCCAATCCTATGGTTAAGCAACTGGCAACAGCTTGGGTGGGCCTGAAAGTTGGGTGGGGCCGGGCCTCAAGGAATCACCAGGGTGGGGCTACCAGTGTGAGCCAGGTTGCTGGAGTCCCAGATGTGGCTGCTTTCTGCCACCCCAGGGAAGGGCTCACCAAAGGAACAAAGGCCTCTGACAGCACGTTTGTCCAGGAGAAAGCCCCCTCTCTAGCCCTTGTTCCAATGCTAAACAGCTTAGTTCTTCCCTGTATGTCTCTGGCACCCCTCAAGCTGCCTCCCCTCCAAGTTTAGAGGGAATGAGTCTGATAAGTCCGTTTGCCGGCCCTTTAAGAGGAGCTGCCTTGGGCTCCAGCCACCTCAGCCTCCCTGAGCCTCAGTTCCTGCTGGTTTTTCCAGCCAGAAGTTATTGGGATTCTTTTGCTGGCACTGGAACCCTGAGTAGGACGCCTGGTGTGGGACTGGGACCCCTCAGTCCTCAGGGAGGACCTTCCCAGCCGAGGTGTCCTCCTGAATTTTATTCGCCACACGTGGGTGTGGGACCAGCCTCTGCCCCTCTTACCAGTCTTAATGTTGCTGCTGCTTTAATTCCGTAGTTGTAGGACTTCCATTCAGTTAGATTTCAGGCGGTTTTGAATAATGGTTGTTCTGTAGTTTAGTTGTAACTTTAATGTGGTTGTGGGAGGACGTGATACCGCATTTCCCAGTTTTCTTTTAAATTTGAAAGTAATTTATGTACATTGTAGAAAAATTTGAAAAATGTAGTTATAGGCAAATAAGGACCCATGGGCCTATCATTAGAGAAAAATAATTGTTGATAACCTTTTGGATTATTTCCTCTATCTTTTCTGGTCTTTCATTTTACCTGTTTTTCCCCTAATTTCAGGCCTTAACCTTTAGAGGTATAGCATTAATATATTTCCATATTTCTTTGTAAACATTTCATGGCTACATAACAATTTTCTATTTTTAGGCACTTAGAGTTTTCTAATTTTGTCATAGTTATAGGAAGGCTTTGAGGACTGCCCTTGTGCATAAGGTTGCTGCTTCATCTCTGTCCCCCTCTGCACTGGCTGCCTCAGACTCACCCAGCCTGCTTCAAACTCCTGATGTTTCCCTGAGGTGCTGGTGCTACCCAGGCACGTTTTGTGTCCCCACATCTCCCCAACACACACACACATACACCCTCTCCCAGAGTAACCTCAGCTCCTCCCATGCATTCATTCAAGCTTTATTGAATATTACTGACATTATCACCTCTTCCTTGAAAATGGCTAGCCACCCCTGGTCCCCTGAATTGGCTTCAGTCACTAACTGCTGACTTGTGATAATCAATTCACTTATCACCCTAGTCTAATCATATAATCATATGCTCATTTTTCCTCATGTTCCTGGAACCCAGCAGGGGCTGGCATGTACTATGGACACAGAAATGTTTGATGAACAAATGGATGACTGGCTGAACTCTAGAAGTGGGCTTCACTGGGTCAGAGGTCATTTTTTTCCTCCTGTGTTTTAAGTATTTCATGAAAAGGTTAAAAAAACAAGCCAGTATATACCACTGCTTCCAACCCTTACCCCTGCTTAAAGTTCAAAATGAGATCCCACTCCTTCAGGGCACTCTTACCAACTTCCCTGTCTCTTTCACCAGGGGGTATAGCCCAGTTTCCTCCTAGGGTCCACAGTTCACCCTGTTGCCATCTCTGCAGACTTATTTGTGTCAGTCCAGGCCTGAGGCTGGGCCTGCCCTCCTCTATCTCTGTCTCTTTAGCTGGACTGTGTTATGGGGACACAGGCTGATCCTGACCAGTACTCACATCTGTTTTCATGGTGCAGGTATCCAATATTCACTGCCATACTTACAGAAGAGGATAGCTCACCTTTACTGAGTTCCTAGAAGGTGCCTGAGTCTGTGTAACCCACCCTTTATGTTTTCTCAATGTATCCTCATGTCAATACAGTGCAATGGGAACTACAGCCATCCCCATTTTACAGATGCAGAAATGGAGGCTCAGAGAAGTTAAGCCTGTGGTCACATAGCTAATAATGGAGATCTGGGAGTTAACCAAAGCCCCGTCTAATTCTACAGCCCACCATCATTATTATGAACTATATTAAGAGATGTTGGGGGAAGCCCTGGCCAGTTTGGCCTAGCGGTTGGAGCATCGGCCCGTGGACCCGAGAAACCCGGGTTCGGTTCTCTCTAAGGGCATGTACCTCGGTTGCGGTTTGTCCCTGGCCCTGGTTGAGGTTGTGTGGGTGTTGGCCACTCGATGTGTCTCTGTCGTGTCGATGTTTCTCTTTCTCTCTCTCTTCCTCCCTCTCTCTCTCGTGCTTTATCTGAAAATAAATGCAAAAAAATGTCCTCAGGTGAGGATAAAAAAAAAAAAGATGGGGGGGATCACAAGTGGAGGGAGAAGGATGGAGAGGAACAGCAGGAAGTGGAGCAATGTCGCCATGGTAACCCCACCTGTTCCTTCCTGCAGTCTTCTTGTCAGTCCTCCATGGGCGGCCACCTGTCCCCATGGCCCACATACACCAGTGGCCAGACCATTCTGCATAATCGGAAGCCCTGTTCAGATGAGTACTGGAAGAGAGCAGGGTAAGCAAGGGTCAGCTGGATGGTGGATGAGCTGGTATAGACCCCACATTGGACCCAGAGATAGCGCAGGGGTGTGTGCTGCCCCAGACTGAGGGTGCAAGGGCCTCTTGGGGTGCCCATTACAATAGCCCACCACCCTGTGCAGTACCTGGCAGCAGCATCCCCTAGGCACTACCAAGCCAAGGTATCTGGAGCAGCTAGAGAACTACCTACGCAAGGAGCTCCTTCTGCTGGACCTGAGCACGGATTCTGCCCAGGAGCTGAGGCTGCAGGTCAGAGCCACAGAATTACTGTAGGGAGGGTAGGGAGAGGGATGGGAGGAAACCTTATGCACTAGGACGGAGCACTTCAGACCTTTAGAAGAGACTAGCCTCTCCTAATTTTTTTGGGTTCCCTTTCCTGGTAAGAAAAACACGTTCTATGACAAAGCCAGTGAGAAAGCTGCTAGTATGGAACCAAAACTATCCTGAGGTTTGAATTTCACCTGAGTCAGGTGGACTGGGTGCTGTCTCCAGTCCCTTCAGTTGTGATTCCTAGTGCCCAGCCTGGGTCATTGGATATCAGTCAATGGATGGGGCCTTATACAAGAGATCACAGGCTGAAAGTACCTTCCCAACAAAGAACCAGAAGCTTGGAGAAGGCATACAGTTATGAAATGGTAGGGTTGGGGTTCAAACTCGGGGCTAATTTGGAAGCCTATACTTATTCCAGTATACCATGCTACCTCCAACACCTTCCTGTGGGTCCAAGTGGGACAAGAAACCACACCTCTACTTGTAAGGCAGAATGCAAGGCTAGAGCCTTTGAGTTTTTCCTGCTTCCACAGGGCTGTAAGATGGAGGTGGGTGGGTTCTGGTTGGGAGGACAACTGACGCACAGTGCATGGAGGCTGACTAGTTGCCTGTAGAGTCAGAGAGAGGGCTTGGGTACAGAGTAGGGGAAGTCCTGACCCAGGTCATCTGCCATGACTCAGAGACAGTACCAGGAGAGGCCTCTGGAGAGCAGTTGAGAGGAACAGAGCTGCCCCTCAGCTCCCTGGCACTATGAGAGACTCAGGTGGTGACTGGGGCATTTATTTGAATGTGGGTCACCTGGCAGCTTCAGGTTAGAATACTTCTAAGCCAAGTAAAGAAAAACTCAGGACCCACTGAGGGTGGCAGGTATAGGTCAGGAAATAACAAGTTCCCTTTTATTGCCAGCCTTACAGAGAGATCTTTGAATTCTTCATAGAGGACTTCAAAACATACAAGCCATTGCTATCCTCCATCAAGAATGCATATGAGGTGATGCTGGGTAAGACTACAGCCACCCTGCCTGGGCCCAAACCAGAAGAGGCAAAGAGGATCCTACTCTGACCTTCTGGGGCTCTGCAGCAGTGCTGGGGCAGCTACTGAGCCCTGAGGTCATCAAGCTCTGCTTAGCGTTTTTGCTTCCACTGTCCTAAGATAGGGCATCCCAGGGCACCTGACGACCTCCTATCCTTGGGAAGTGTGATGAGGCAGTATCTATAAGAAATAGAGCATCTTTTCCATTAAGATTGATCCTGGAAGGGACTAAGTGCCTCCGGGAAGTAAGAAGGCTCCTCCTACCAGGCTCAGGAGGTGCCAGGCATAGTGCAGCTGCAAGAATTAAGGTTGTAGGGGGAAAGGGCATAGGCAAGACCCCAGTTCTCATCTGGACTGTGCCTCTGTGTGTTTTTTATTTTTTTTTATCCTCACCCGAGGACATTTTATCATATTTTTTTCAGATAGAGTGGGAGGGAGAAAGAGAGAGAAACATTGACATGAAAGGGACACATCAAATGGTTGCCACCCATATGACCAACTAGGGCCGGGGACAAACTGCAACCGAGGTACGTGCCCTTACCGGGAACCGAACCCGGGTCTCTTTGGACCGCAGGCCAATGCTCTAACCGCTGAGCAAAACCGGCCAGGGCTGTGCCTCTGGTTTAAAAGCAAGTGTGGGAAGGCCTTAAACAGGGGCCATGCTTTGAATGAGGCATGAGTAGACTCCTAAAGTTTGCAAGGGATGTAGCCACTCATTATAATCTTAGGATTAGTGTCTCCTAGCTGTTCTCCATGGCCCCAAAGGGTCTCTCCCACCTGTCCTTGCTCAGCTCACCAGAGGGAGAAGATTCGGGCTCTGGAACCCCTGAAGGCCAAGCTTGTCACTGTGAATGAGGACTGCAATGAAAGGATCCTAGCCATGAGGGCTGAAGAGAGATCTGAAATCTCCATGCTGAAGAAAGAGAAGATGATTTTGCTAAAACTCATTGACAGAAAGAATGAGGAGAAGATCTCACTGCAGAGCGAGGTGAAAGGGAGCAGTATAGTGACCAACTTCCTCCTTGCCACGCCCACCCCAAGGGTGACCATAGGCCTTAGACACTGAGGGTGACTACCTAACTCCCTCCACCCTTCTGCCTGGAATGATATACTGAGCCACCACCTCCCCAGAGCCCCTGCTACCTCCACACTTTGCCTTGGCTCAGCATTGGCTCAATGTGACCCCAAATGCCAGCAGAGTTCTGCTCCTTGACTGCCAGACTTTCTCCACAGGAGGATACATTGGCACTTTGCTGATTCTCAGGAATGGCCAATCTCCCTCTTCCTCTAGCTTTCTTGTTCCCAGATGTTTTGTTTTGTTAATACTCACCCAAAGATATTTTTCCATTGATTTTTCAGAGAGAGTGGGAAGGAAAGAAGGAGGGAGAGAGACACATCAATTGGTTGCCTCCCGCACGACCCCTTGTGGGGTCAGGGATCAAACCTGCAACCCAGATACGTGCGCTTGACCAAGAATTGAACCCACAACACTTCAATCCATGGGCGGATGCTCTAACTGCTTAGCCAAACTGGCCAGGGTATCTTGTTCCCAGGTCTTGATGGGGCCATGCAGCACATATCCCACCCCCTGTGGTGATTTAACCCTTGACCATGCAACCACCTTCCCAACAGGTGACCAAACTAAGGAAGAACTTGGCTGAGGAGTACCTGCGCTACCTGACTGAACGAGATGCCCGCAAGATCCTCATCGCAGACTTGAATGAGCTACGGTACCAGCGGGAAGACATGTCACTAGCCCAGTCCCCAGGTAAGCCCAGTCCCCAGGTAAGTCCCCAGGTTTCACTTCCCTGAGGAGGTGCTGGAGAGGAGTTGCTCTCATTACTCATTCCCATTCATTCAACTTTTCTAATATCTGCTCATTTTGTGTTCATTCATGATGGGAGATGTTCCTGCTGCCTCCTGGGTCTGTGGGTCTTCTGAACTGGACTGAGAATCATAGACTCATTGTTTAAGTAGAAAACAATTTCTGACAGCTGAGGAAGCCTAGACTCCCTAAAGACAGGACAGACCTGGTACCCCTTGTCCTGAGCTCTTCAATTTAAGTCCCCAGCCATAGGCTGTTAGCACTATGGAAAAGACCCAGGGGTTCCCAAGGAGAGAGAGCAGAAGGACCTGGGATACACGCTGAGGGACACTCGAATGCTGCCCTGGGTTACAGGCCCCAGAGCCAGGGTGATTCGAGCTGTTAGGGCCCCTGGCAGGTATCTGGGGGGAGGACCCCGTGAAGTTAACACTGGCTCTGAAGATGACCCGGCAAGACCTGGCCCGCACGCAGATGGAACTCAACACCATGAAGGCCAACTTTGGAGACGTGGTGCCCAGGAGGGACTTTGAAATGCAGGAGAAGACCAACAAAGATCTGCAGGAGCAGGTGCTGGTGGGCAGGCAGGCCAGGCAGGTAGGGCAGGGTCATATAGGTGGATAGCAAGGATCAATCAACTTGCCCACAGCTGGAAAGCCTGAGAGACGACTATGAAGAGGTCCGCAAAGAGCATGAGATACTGCTGCAGTTGCACATGAGCACGCTGAAGGAGCGGGACCAGTTTCATTCTGAGCTGCAGGAGATTCAGCGCACCTCCACACCACGGCCTGACTGGACCAAGTGCGAAGGTAATGATAGCCTTTGAAGGTAAACTGTGGCCCCAAGAACTGCTCAAGTGCATGGTCCAGACTCCAGCTCCCTCTCTCTACCTGCAGATGTGGTGGCTGGGGGCCCAGATCGCTGGCACATGCTGGCCAAGGGCAAGAACAGTGATCAGTTGGTGGATGTGCTCCTAGAGGAGATTGGCGAGGGGCTGCTTCGGGAGAAAGACTTCTTCCCTGGTCTGGTAGGGGAGTCCCTGGGCTCGAGAGACTTGTGGCCAGAGTCAGAATGGCCAGGCTTTGCTTCTAAGACTTGAGGTTCTGGGGGAACCCCCTGGGGCTCTGCTGTGCTTGAGGGTGGGGCCACAGGTGAGCTCAATGATGAACTGACATTCTCCCTTCCAGGGATATGAGGAATCCATCCCCTCTTTCCTTCGGTTTGATGGAGTTGTAGAGAACAAGAAGCCCTCCAAGAAGGATGTGGTAAACCTCCTCAAGGATGCTTGGAAGGAACGTCTTGCTGAGGAGCAGGTCAGATCTCACCAGCCATCTGGCCAGGTGTGGCCTCCAGAGTTATTGGGGTGAGGGGTGGATTTCCCTCGAGGTGCTAGAAAGCAGGGTGGAGGGCATCCAACCGTGGGATGGCTAACAAAGCAGTCTTCCCACACACTGCAGAAAGAGAAGTTCCCAGATTTCTTCTTCAATTTCTTGGAGCGTCACTTTGGGCCTGCTGATGCCATGGCCTGGGCTTACACCATTTTTGAATATATTAAGCTCTTCCACTCCAATGAGATCATGAGTCAGTTCTATGCAATACTGATGGAAAAGGTGAGCTTGGTTCTGGTTCTCCACCCTTTGACCCTAGCATAGGCCAGCTCTGTCTCTACGTCTCCAAGAAGCAGCAAGTTAGTTAGTGCTTCCCTTCCTGCAGAGGAGCGAAAGTGTGTACATCAAGCAGAAGGAGACAGTAACACAGCTGCTGAAGGAGATGACAAATGTTGACAGTCAGAATGAAGGGCTACTAACCATGGAGCAGTTAAGGTGAGAGGCTGGCCAGGCCACCTCAAACTCCTGCCCGACATCATCTCTGGCCAGGTTCCTAGATGTGCAGGGCAAAGGGAATCCTGGTGGGAAGGGCCACACCCTCAGTGCTGGCTACTCTTGAGCACTAGCGAGGCTGGCAAAAGTGTGCAGTGAGATGAGTAGGCAGGCCCCAGCCAAACCCTTGTCTCCCCACAGCACTGTCCTGAAGAGCACCTTCCCCATCAAGAAGGAAGAGAAAATTCAGGAGCTGATGGAGGCAGGAGGCTGGCATTCCAACAGCAGCAATGCAGACTTTCTTAACTACCACTCATTGTTTATGGAGGTGAGGGGGAGGTGTCCAGAAACTTGCCCAGCCCTACCCTAGACTCTGCTAGACCCTAGCCTGTGTGCCATCACCATGTCTTATGCCTCTCCCAGGATGAAGAGGGCCACAGTATGCCCTTTGTGCAAAAGCTGTGGGAACAGTACATGGATGAAAAGGATGAGTACTTACAAGAGCTAAAGCAGGAGCTGGGCCTGGAACTGTGAGTGACCTTGGGGCCCTCAGGCCCATTTAGCCATAGGCGAGTCCCACAGGCTGGGCCACAGGGTGGCATCTCAAACCCCTGGGTCTTCCTATATACTGAGCTTGATATTGGGCATTATATATTGCTCAAGCCCAGCAAAAGACATCTTGAGGTCTGGGGTGAGAGAGGAGGTTGTCAAGGCTTATCTCTCTTTTCTTGTGGGGCAGCCATGATGAAGTAACCCTACCCAAGGTGCGTGAGACCCTGATGATCATTGATCCAAGCCTGGACAAGCAGACCCTGAACAGCTATTTGAGCCAGGCCTTCCAGCTCCCTGTGACAGAACTGCCAGAGGAGAGTGAGGAGAAGGAAGAGGACATTGTTATACAGCTCCAGACTGTCCTGGAACGGCTTCAGATAGTTGACATCAGGCGTAGGGGTCCTCGGGAGCAGGAGCCTACAAGCTAGGGCCACTGTGGGCAGCTAACCTCTGACTTTTAGTATAAAACTGTTTGTCTGAACCCATGCTACTCTCCAGGTTATATTGGGGAGTCAAGGGGAGGGGGCTGGATGACCCCAGGATATGTATCAAAACACAGAATATTCTGTTTGTGACACTTTATTGATGTTGGGGCATGGTGAGGAAACCTGAAAGAGTATGTAGGACCAAGGGTCCCCCAGTGGGGACAGGGCAGGTGTCGAAGTCTGACCACTACTGGGCAGGGAAGACAGCATTGCCACTGAATGCACAAGGGATGAGGAGCTTCCGGTACTCCAGGGGCAGGTGCCGTTCCACAAGTACGTGCAGGGAGACTTGGTCAGTGACCAGGCCCTGCCTGCAGCAGAAGAGGATAAAAATAGATAGAATCAGCATCAGCATTCCCCACACACACCCTCCCTGCTGCTGCCCACTTACCGTCGCATCAGCAGCTCCAGATCCTCTAGCTTCACAGTCTTGCGGCTAGCGTGAGCAGCAAATACATCCAGGTCATCACAAAGACGCTGGAAATACTTGTCCAGGCTGCCAAGAAGTTTGGGGTAGATTAGACTGAATACACTGTTCAAAATGTGAGGGGCTCCTCTCCCCACCTGAGGGTCCAAGACTCACCACTTCTCCACCATCTCAAGAGCCTTCTTCTCCATGGGCATTTTAGCATAGAATCTGAAGAGCTTAGCATAGTGGCTCAGTCCGGTCTTGTAGGGGTCTTGACGGAGTCTAGAGCCAGCAGTTTGGACCCTGGAAGGAAGCCTGGCTGATAGAGGCTCCAGAGGCTCTGAAGATAAGCTGGGAGCAGGAATGAACTGCTGCCTGAAGAGGCCCCTAATCAGAGATAAATCTTGCTGGCTCCTGCCAAGACTGGGACCTTGTGCTCTTTGGCCAGCCTGGACCAACAGCCCCAACCACCTGCTGGGGGGGACTAGGGACAAGGGGCCACATAGAGGCCTAGTCTTTCCTTGGGGCCCTGATCCTCCAGTCTGGACCCAATGTCCCTGTCTAGCCCCATCATAAAAACTGGTACTTGCTCAGGCTCATGACCCTTAGGCTTTAGCATGGACACTTCATCCTCTCAGCCCATTGCTGCCCGTCTGATTCTGCTAATACTTCCAGGAAACCTTCTCTGACTACATACTGATCTAGCCACTTCCCCCTATCCAGGCTCCTCTAAGTCCCTGGAAGCAGGCATCAGGATGACAGATGTGCTCTCAGAGAGCCCCACCCAGCCCACCTAAGGGTTCTCTCCTGCATACCCACTGGAAGAGGGATAACCCTGTGATACCCAATGCCAGCCACAGTGCCTGCCCCTTCCCAAGAGGCAATGTAGAACAGGGTCATGGGATCTTACACTGCAGTGTTAGTTGGTGGGGCTAGCTCAAGGAACTCAAGTTGCCTGGCTTGAAGAAACTCCGGGGTGTTGGAGGCCAACTCTGGACTTGCTGCAGAGAAAGGGCAGGGTTACAAGGGGCTCAGGCCTAACCATCTCACACAACGCTGAAGGCCTATAGCCTCGTCCTGTTTATGGAGGGCCCCATCTAGCTCCAGCCAGCCAAGCAAGGGGCACCTCAGTCTCCCTGGCCCAACACTACCTGTGCTCAGAAATACAACCCAGATAAGGTCCTCCTCAAAGGCCAGGGATGGAACACAACTGTCGCTTACTTACTCACCCCTGATCCCTGCACTGGGCCCCTTACCTGTCCTATCTGCGGGGTCCTTATCCCCTGAAGATCCTTCTGGCTCCGCCTCCTTGGCTTCAGTATCTCCGGAGGATCCCTCTGTTTCTATCACGTCTGTGTGTGTCTCAGGCTCTTCTGCTCTGGCAGATCCTTGTGCCCCTGCTGCCTCCTTCATTTCACTCATGCTCAAGCTTTCTTCCATTATTTTCTCTGCCTCCTCACCAATTCCATCCTGTAAGGGCTCTAGTTCATCTTCTCCAGAGATACTATTGCTGGTGTTTGGGAAGCCCATAGCAAGGGCATTAACCTCCTCTGCCTTTCCTACCAGAAGTTGGGCTGGTTTCCCAGGACCTGAATCAATGGAAGAGAATACAGGCTAGAGAAGCAGTAGGCCAAGGCTATAGCTCTGAAAAGGGTAAAGATGGAGTAAAATGCAGCCTAGCCCATCAAGGATACAGCCCTGGCCAGTTTGGCTCAGTGGTTGGAGCGTTGGCCTGTGGACCAGAGAGTCCTGGGTTCGGTTTCCACAAGGGGCACGTACCAAAAAAATAAAAGGATACAAGGCCAGAGGCAGACCCAGGGTACTGGTTTGGAGTCTCCTGGCCTAACACTGACGCTACACTTAGATGGAGGAGAGACTAACAGGTATGGGACTCTGAGGGGCACACCTATATATGGACTTGAAGAGGGAAAACCACCAGTGCCAATTCTTGCCCAAGCTTGGCTTGACGCCAGGCCACCTGCCCCACATACTCACTGTTGTTCTGCAGCCCAGGCCCACTGCTCCGTGTCCTGCGACTAACATTTCTCTCAGCAGAGAGAGAGGGATAGGGCGGGGAGTGGTACACACTGGGGGAACGACCAAGCAAAGGCTGGGAGAAAGGCTGGGTGTCCTCCAACAAGGTGTCTGTTGGCAGGGTAGCAACAGGAGTTCTATCACCTGGAAATGAAGGGCCAGATGGCACTCAGTGTATTCCAGTCCCACCTGCTGCTACCTAGTCACCATGATGTGGCCATAATGGAGCCCCATAAGTCTACCCCAAGTATCCCTCACAGAGAGAAGACTACATAGCATTCTAAACTTCATCTCCCTAACACAGATCACCTTGCCTACCTTCCTGCTCCTTATCCTGGCATTCCCAGGCTCTATTGCTTGCCCTGCCCAAACTGCTCATCCATGCCTCCACTTTCTACTTCTCACCCTGCTCCCTCTGCCTAGAACCTTCCTCTTACCCTGGTGAATTTGTCTTCTGGAATCAGGTTTCCAGGTCAGCTTGAATGGCCGGCTACTCCTGAAACTTGGCCCCTTTCAACCTCCCAAGCTCAGCCATCCCTTTCCTACCCTCAACCTTGTAGCTCTTCAAGGATATGGGGTCCTGGAAGACCCTGAGGGACTAAGACTAGGTCCCACCAAGACAAAATAACCTTATGGAAAGCAAGCAGAAACTCCTTATAGACCTGCTGGCCAGGCTTGCTCACTGTCCTTGACCCAATGAAGAGGAGAGCAACCCTGGACTCAGTAGCACCTCCTATCTGTCACGAGGAGAGAGCTTTCCCCACAGGCTGGAAGAGGAAAATCTCAACCTTACCTGGAAGAGCCAAGGCCACAGAATTATCTTGTAGCTCCTTTAAAAATGCACCCACATCTACAGCCCGGTGTGTAGGAGGTCTTCGGGCCAACCCAGGTCTTTGCACTGATTGTGGCAGGAGAGGTGTGACAAAGGTCAGGTTGAGGGAGCTGGTGGGAGAGAGGTGGTAAAAAGGAAAGTCAGCTACCTGAGGCCTAGTCCCCCACCCGATTTCTCCATCTGCCCTGGTGCTCACAGCTACCATGCTGTGAGGCTAAAATTGGCAGGAAGCAGTATAGCCAGAATCCATTCTAGCCAGCACCATTTCCCCTAAGCCTCTCCTCCACCAACCCCCAGAATAGGCAATAGCACCTGATGAGGGCGGAGGAAACAGCATTCCCTTGAGGCTCTGTAAGAGGACCTAAAAAGAAGAAACCGTAAGTTACCCAGGCTCATGATAGCGCTCTCCCAGGCCTCCTAAGCCTCTAAAGGACAGGAGAGAGAGGGTGGCCATAAATGTTGTTCAGGGCTTCACCTTGAGAGAGAGAAAGCCCCTGGTCCATTCCTTGTTGAAACACTGACAATTTCAGCCTCTTCTTCCTCTTGCCAGAAGGTAGCAGACTTGCAGCCAGGGTTGTGGGGGGTTTGAGCTCAGGAAGTTGCAGCTCCAGGCTATAAGAATGGAGCTAATCTCAGAGAGGCCAGAAAGCCCAAATATGGCCTTTAGAAACCCCCAAGAGGCTTTCCAATAGCCCAGCCCCAAAGTAGGGAGTTCACTGTTGCACCTGCTGGGACTGCTTTCCTGGCTAGAGAACTGGACCACCTGCGATGCTGACACTGGCTTCACCATTGGCTGTGGCATGACCATGGAAGATTCCGGGGCTGAAGAAATAACAAGAAGAGGGTGGAGCTAGCAGGGCAAGCTGCCCTGAATAAGGGATACCATAAGACTGGTGCCTAACTCTGACCAGTAGACCAATGCTCACTTACCAGTTAGTAGGATATTCTCAAGCAGAGTTCGGGGTGTCTGTTCCTTCAGATGTCCACTGGTTTGAATGTGGGCCAATCTGCCAATAGACTTTGTGCAAAAGCACTAAGCAAACAGTCTATTCCTTTGCCTTGAGATTCCCTCAAGGTGGGCTCCAGAGCAGAGCTAGACCTCAGGGGCCCCTGAAGGCAGCCAGAGCCCTATAGTGGTCAGTGGGTTGGGCACTTACCTTGGTTCTATGGGCATGTCTCCTGGCAGTTGTCTTTGTTTGGCTCCTCAACCTCATAGAGAAAGGTGTTTCAAGCAGGGTTTTCTGGGCACTGTATAAAGAAAGACCAGTGGCTCTGAGAATTACATAGTGAAGGGGAACCAGTGGATACAGAGATGTATCTTCACTGGGGATCTTAGCCTGAACTTCTTTCCTCAGGGCCAGGGACCCAGACACCACTTATCCTTCCCATAGTCCATTCCCAGATCTATGTCACTAGGATTGTGGATGAAAGGGAGCTCCAAGAGGTATGGAAGGGAGAGAATATAATGACCCAGTCAGAGAGGGGCTGAGGAAGGCTTCACAGAGGTGACGTTGGCAGAAGTAGGGGTTAGCCAC
Source organism: Molossus molossus (assembly GCF_014108415.1). Lineage (NCBI taxonomy): Eukaryota > Metazoa > Chordata > Mammalia > Chiroptera > Molossidae > Molossus > Molossus molossus. The sequence continues at coordinate 37,143,881 of NW_023425357.1, read as the reverse complement.
AGAGACAAGAGGAGTGTCTGGAAAGGTATCCATTCCAGCCATTTAACAATCCAAGAAAGATATTTAAATATTTTTACACCTTTTAAGTACCTGTCAGGGTCTGACAGCAACCTCCACATGGTTCACTGTAGCCCCAGTCTCTCCAGTCCAATCCCTCTGATTCCTGAACCACATAAATGTTCGTTCCCAGGGCACAGCTCCCACCTCATCAACATAGGTATAAAACCTGTAATGAGCCCTGGCCCATTTGGCTCAGCGGTTGGAGCCTGCGGACCAGAGAGTCCTGGGTTCGGTTCCCACTAGGGGCATGTACCGAAAGAAGAAAAAAAAAAACCTGTAATGAATGGCTTTCCATTGCCTACAAATTTTTTTTTAAGCTCACCTGAAGACATTTTTGCATTTATCTTCAGATAGAGTGGGAGGGAGAGAGAAAAATATGATGAGAGAGACTGGCTGCCACCCACACGACCCCAACCAGTGCCGGGGACAAACTGCAAACAAGGTTCAAACTGCCCTTATTGGGAACCGAACCCAGGACACTCTGGTCCGCAGACCTGGCCGAAGCTCTAATCGCTGAGCCAAACCAGCCAGGGCTCCATTGCCTATAAAAGAACTGCACTGCCCCAGTCTGGCAGAGGCCAACTACCACACCCTCTGCACCATAAGCTCACCAAAGCCTTCACCCGCTGACACTCCCACCAAATCTGGCCAAATTCCCGTTCCCTAGCAAAGAACTTTTCCAGTTCCTGCCTCCCGACTTCTGCCGAAGCTGTGTTATCCAACTCCTTTCCCATCTTCCAGTTTGGAGCTACGATGACAGGACTGAATGTGCAGGGAAAGGAGGAACCACCTGGGAGGTGGTTCAGGCCAGATGCCTCGACACACTCCGGGCTGGTTTGGGAGAAAGCGGCCTGGAGAACTGGACAGAAGGCCGGATTCTGAGCGCCTATCCGGAGGCGGACCACCTAAAACGCGGGCAGAGTTGAATTCTTGGCGGCCTGGAGTCCCGGGGGTGGGGGCACAAACAACTGACCCAAGCCAAGATAAGGCAGCAGAACCAGTTCTCAAAGCCTTGGCTCGGCAACTCTGAGACTCAGTTTCCTTTTCCAAACTGGGTCAGCGCTGGATCACACCAAACCCCACCCGCCCGTTCCTCCGGTTGCTGAAGTGCTTGGGCAGTGCCCTCAACATACCCAGTCCGAGTACTCTGGGGTCGCCGCGGGGTGCGCAGGACCTCTGTATCCAGCACGCGCCGCAGCAGCGTACGTGTCGTAGGCTCATTGTCGGGGATGTAGTTGTCCGCCATGGCCTCAGCGGTCCGCCTCCCAACTCCTAGGGTAGCCGCAGCTGCCGCCTTACCGCCGCCACATTTAAGCCTACTCTCGCGAGGCTGCCGCACAGCTCCACGGGAATTGCAGTTCTAGCACTACAGCCCAGTAGCGCCTGGCGTGTACAATGGTGGCTGTAAATTCTAAATTTGGAGGTAGTTTTTACCTGGGAGTGATCCTGGACAAATGTGTGCAACCAGTCGAAGCCTCGTTTCCTCATCTATAAGTTGAGGATGATACCCACTTAATAATGGGCTTGAAATTATTCAGTGAAATAATGTTTAACTCAGGATTTGACACGCAGTAAGTCAGGCCATCAATACATGGTAGTCAGTATTATTACAATATCTCTCACTCCCATCTCCCTCTCCGAAGGTGAGGAGAGACACTTAGGTTTGGAAAAAATAATCTCATCCTATATGTGATTCGGTAAAGATCATTGTCTGTAGGCTCGTTATCTGTCAAAAGAGACCAGTTTGCAGGCTCAGAGGATAGTGGTTTTGTTGGTGACCCATCAGAGATGTTATGATCTCCACCAAACATGTGCAATTTTGAAATGAAGTTCGGCTCTCAAAAGTTCTGTTAACATTGGAGATTCTGTATTTTTCACTGATTGACAGCGCCTTCCCCGCTTCTTAAATTTTCATGGGAACTGATGTAGACTTGAGTTCTGAGTCTCCCAAGTTGTTCTCCTTTTGCTCCTAGATTAGGTGTAAAGTATCAGTTACTCAGACAGGCATGGACATATTTGTGCTTGTGTGAAAAAATAAAGCAAAGAAAAAATCAGATTCTTCTCAAAATAAGAGAACTGCAAAAAGCATATCAATATTTCTTGTCAGTTATATCTGACCTGTGTTCTCTCACTGAATTTGCTAGCCCATTGCAGGTATGTTTCCATGGTCACCATGAATCACCTAAGGGCAATATTTACTTATTTCTTTCTATTTATTTACTTGTTTATTCATTTATTATAAAGCCTTGAACTGGATAACATGAAAAAAAACACAAAAATCTTTTCAAAACAGTTTGAGGCACAAACTTACTTTTGCATGGTACTTTTCTATGTATTTACATAATTGATTAAACTTCATATTTACTACTTATTTAAAAAGTCACTGGGCTTGCCCTGGCTGGTTTGGCTCAGTGGTTAGAGCGTCGCCCCATGGACCAGAGAGTCCTGGGTTCAGTTCCCGCTAAGGGCATGTACCTTGGTTGCAGTTTGTCCCCAGCCCCAGTTGAGGTCATGAGGGTGGCAACCACTCCATGTGTCTCTCTCATGTTGATGTTTCTCTCTTTCTTCTTTCCTCTCTCCCTCCCGCTCTGTGTAAAGATAAATGCAAAAATGTCCTTGGGTGATGATACAAAAATAAATAAATAAATAATAAAAAAATAAAAAACCACTGGGCTTATGAAGTAAGGGAAGAAAGAGTGAGAGATTGGCAAGGGCCAGACCATGTGAGGTCTCAAAGGCTCTGGAAAGGAGTTTTGACATTCTAAATGCAATAGGCCACTGGAGGGATTTAAGCAGATGTATTACCTAATCATATTTTCTTTGGCAGTCACATGAAGAACAGCAGTGTAGGGGAGGCAAGATTGGAAGTAGGGAGACATGTGACAGGGTCATGCCTTTCTCCAGAAGTGACAAGATAAAGGGTGGGCAGGACAATGGGGTGGGGAGAAAGGCATGCATTCCAGATATGTTTTGAGTACAGAAGATCAAGTGTAAATTAGAGGTTATTTTATGTACTAGAAGAAAGACTTTTTTTTTTTTGGTATGTGCCCCTAGCAGGAACCAAACCCGGGACTCTCTGGTCAACAGGCCAACGCTCCAACTGCTGAGCCAAATCCACCAGGGCTAGAAGACAGACTTTTCACGAGCATAATGTTCAATATTCTGTGCATAAGAAAATTATATCAATTTGCCCTCTGACAAATATTTTTGGAGCAAGGTAGGTATTGAGACAGGTAGGAGTAGAACCATATCAGTAACTGTAATGACAATGAAAATACATAACATACACAGTGAGCTTTTGCTGAATTTTATCTCTACTGTACACATTTTATAAACATTTAATCATAACAAACTATGTGTTCATATTTTTTACCATTGCATAAATGACTCACTCAAATGAATGTACATCTTTCATTATGGGCTACACATTCCAGAGAATGTATTTCTGAATTTGAAGGATTCAAGCTGTGGACATCAGCTGCATAGGCCAGGAGGGATGGGACATTCTCCTATAATTGGTCTGTGAAACACAATGTCCTGTATTTTTCTACAACATTTTAAGTATCGGTTCCCTTTATGATAAAGAACAACAAACTAAAACTAAAAATAATAATAAAGTTACCTTGGAATGTTGTTTTCTTTTGCAAGCTTTTTATTTATATATATATTTTTTTATCCTCACTCGAGGACATTTTTTCATTTTTTATTCAGATAGAGCAGGAGGGAGAGAGAGAGAGAAAAACATCAACGTGAAAGGAACACGTCCCGCACAACCAACCAGGGCCGGGGACAAACTGCAACGGAGGTACATGCCCTTAGCGGGAACCAAACCCGGGTCTCTCTTGACCACAGGTCGACGCTCTAACCGCTGAACCAAACCAGCCAGGGCTCTTTTGCAAGCATTTAAATGTCCAATTTATTTTGTTTTTATAGCCAACAATTATAAATAATACATACTAGGCTTCAATTTCACATCCGTGGGCTGTAATCAGGAGAGAAAAAAATGAGGAAGAGTCAGGAGAAAGGCGAAGAAGAGCAAGAAACAGGACAAAGGGGGAACTCAGCAAAGGAGGTCTATCTTGGAGGTAATTCCCCTGGAGGACAGCCTGGCCTCCCTGGTTTTCCACAGCTCTTCTTGCCCTTTAGGACATTTTCCCCATAGAAGTAGAGGGAGGAAGGAAGTTTCTTGTTACAATACAAATCCTATCCATCCTTTTCTTTAATATCCTTCAACAGCTCTCAGTCGCCTACAGAATAAAATCCCAAATCTTTTAATATGGCCCAATTTAGTATCTTTCAGAGGCTTCTGCTACCCTGGCTGCCACCTTCCAAACACTTTAAGAGCGCAGCTAGCTCTTTCCTGCCTAACGGGCTGGTTCCCGGGACAAGAACTAGCTACTCCTTCCCACCCAACCTTTCCCTCGTTTTTTTCTTCCTGGGCCTTTACTTCCCATTTTCTCCTCTGTCCAGTTCATTGTTGTAGAGCGTTTATTTCTGTGATTAGACATTCATTCGTGTGCGTTCACATCTATTATCCAAAAATCGGACCCTCATCCCTCCACGTAGTCGGGCCAGGTCTGTCTGGTTACTGCAAGGTTCCCAATTCCCGGCACACAGCTGACACCTATTGGTCACTGTGTTTCGGTCAATAAGTGAGTCAACGCAAGCAGCAGCGGAGCCGGGGGAGAATCCCCAATGAAGAGAAAAAGGATCCTAAGGCCTTCAGGGGTACTGAGGCCCGGGTTCCCCTACCCTACTCCCACAGGAACAACTCCGCCTTCGCCTTGGGCAAGCAGCACTACCTTGCCTGAATCCTGGTGAGTAGTAACTCGATCACTCCCTTAGGCGGCGCTCCAGGCCGCAGCCGCCAAGTTCAGCGCAAGGCATTGCGGGACTCGTAGTTTCCTTGGGCATGTGCCCAAGGCGCTTGCGCACCGGAGGAGCGCGCGCCGTCCGACCCCTGTCAGGATTTTGGGTCTTTGTAAAGAGAGGTCCAGGCGACAGCATTCAACCGAAATATGCCTCTTTAGTCCACCGGGATGAGCCAGGTCGGCGAAAGAATGTGCTCTGCGTGGGCTGTGGCGGTTCCCTGGAAAGCGGCCGGAATAAGCACGCCCGCCGCTCCGGAAGTGAGAGGCCTCTGGCGCGGTGCATTGTGGGGGGCGTAGTCCTCCTTCCCAGGCGGTCCTTCGCGGCGTCCCCCGGGCCGACTCCCGAGCGCAGGCGGGTGGCCTGGCGGGCGGCGCGGCGCGGGCCGACGGGAAACGTATTCTGGGCACGGGCGCCGGATCAGCCGGCCGCGCCGGACGGCAGCAGTGGGAAGCCACCCAAGGCCTCGCGCGGCGCCGCCCGTCGAGGGGCGGGCGGCGGCAGACGACCGGACCGTCGAAGGGTTCAAGGAGGCTGGTGGGCCGGGCCGCGCGGCGCAGCCATGCCTGGCTTTACGTGCTGCGTGCCGGGCTGCTACAACAACTCGCATCGGGACAAGGCGCTGCATTTCTACACGTTTCCCAAGGACGCTGAGCTACGGCGCCTCTGGCTCAAGAACGTGTCTCGTGCTGGCGTCAGTGGATGCTTCTCCACCTTCCAGCCCACCACGGGTCACCGTCTCTGCAGCGTCCACTTCCAGGGCGGACGCAAGACCTACACGGTGCGCGTCCCCACCATCTTCCCGCTGCGCGGCGTTAACGAGCGCAAAGTAGCACGCAGGCCCGCGGGGGCCGCAGCCGCCCGCCGCAGGCAGCAGCAGCAGCAGCAGCAGCAGCAGCAGCCGCCGCCGCCACCGCAGCCGCAGCCGCCGCCGCCGCCGCCGCCGCCGCCGTCAGCCTCCACTGCCCAGACCGCCCAGCTGCAGCCGAACCTGGTGTCTGCCTCTGCAGCTGTGCTCCTCACCCTTCAAGCCGCTGTAGACAGCAGCCAGGCTCCAGGATCCGTGCCGCCGGCGCCCTCTACTCCCACCGGAGAAGATGTGAAGCCCATCGATCTGACGGTGCAAGTGGAGTTCGCAGCCGCAGAGGGCGCAGCCGCCGCAGCCGCCGCTTCGGAGCTAGAGGCTGCTACCGCAGGGCTGGAGGCCGCTGAGTGCCCTATGGGCCCCCAGTTGGTGGTAGTGGGAGAAGAGGGCTTCCCTGATACTGGCTCTGACCACTCGTACTCCTTGTCGTCAGGCACCACGGAGGAGGAGCTCCTGCGCAAGCTGAATGAGCAGCGGGACATTCTGGCGCTGATGGAGGTGAAGATGAAGGAGATGAAGGGCAGTATTCGCCACCTGCGCCTCACCGAGGCCAAGCTCCGCGAAGAGCTTCGAGAGAAGGATCGGCTGCTGGCCATGTCTGTCATCCGCAAGAAGCACGGAATGTGAACAGATCCACCTGTGTCCTGTGGGACTCCCCGGCCCCTGCCAACCTGGGAGGCCTGCAGCCTGCCATTGCGAAGTCCCTTATACTCCTGGGGCACTGGTTGATTGTACTGAAGCATAGGGCAGCTGGACTGTTGCTGGTGACCTGGCACCCTCTTGTTTCCTCCTAAGTCTGGGACCTTGGACTCTGCACTGGTGACACCAGCAATTGATGACTTTGTGTGCCCCCTCTCCTCCCCAGTTAATATGGGTTCTGGTTAAGCAGAGGCTTAGGAACCACTGAACTTGTAACTTACCCCCAAGGGATGCAGGTGGGATGCCCAGGGACTATGGATTTGGGAAAACAACACCTTGAGGTTTGCCAGCAATCAGAGACAACTTTTCTGTGTGTGGTGATAAGGGAACCAAGTGACATCAGTTCTCCTTTTCATGCTTTTCTTTCCCAAGTGCAGCCTGTGATTCTGATGGGGACTGGCAGATCTGTGCCTCTGCCTGCTAGGACCTCCCTCCCCAGGAGGCCATCTACCAGGGGATCAAGGTGACATGTTCATGCAGATCCAGCTTGCCAGATCTTAGGTTTATCTTGTTATGTTTGCTACTGGTTACAAATTCTATTTTCTGTACAATTAGTCAGACTAAAGTTTTCACTGTGTTTGTTTGGCAAAATGAATTAAACGGGAAGTAAGGTTTTTATTTGGGTTTTGCCATTTTATTTTTATAAGGACTCAGCTAAGTGGCCCTGAAACATGGGGAAATAGGCCTTGGCCTTAAGTCTCAAAGACCAGGCTGATCCTGAGAGCAGAGATGGTCTCTCCATAAAGGGGTCCTGCCCTGGCCTCTTAAGGTCCTCACAGATTTCCTGGCTCAGCTCCTGACAGTTTGGAAACTGCAACAAATAGCCCCAGTTTGTCCATGGGTTAGAAGCCTGTGTCCTTTCAACAGAGAGATGGAGCAACTGAGACCTAAACTGAATTGTGACAGCTTACTTCTCTGAGGGTTTTGAATTCCTGAGCTTTCAGCTAGGGTTGAATTTTGCTCACCATTATATAGCCCTTAGGCCTATACACATGTCTGATACACATGGACATGCAATTAATCAGTGAAGACCACAGTTGGAATCATCCGTGGCTCCTGCAGGCACAAGGACTCCTGTACACATACCTTTGGTGGTGGTACTCTTTCAGTATAATGGAGCTGGATCCATAGAAGGCGTTAAGAAGGAGGAGTTGGGCCCTGGCCGGTTTGGCTCAGCGGTTAGAGCGTCGGCCTGCGGTCCAGAGAGGCCCGGGTTTGGTTCCTGCTAAGTGCGCGTACCTTGGTTGCAGTTTGTCCCCGGCCCAGGGCCGTGCAGGTGGCAACCACTTGATGTGTCCCTTTCACGTCGATGTTTTTCTCTCTCTCTCTTTTCCTCTCTCTCCATCCCACTTTATCTGAACGAAAAATGGAAAAATGTCCTCTGGTGAGGATAAAAAAAAAAAGGAAGGAGGAGTTGGGATTTGTGACCCCTTGGGTCATTTTCTTGGTTGTTTCCATCTTTCCTAATATTGGATATTGTAGGGTTGAGATGGCATTTTTATCTATAGCTCCAAGTAATTTTGCTCAAATCCAATGGGGAAAAGCAAATGCCATTAAAGCTAGCCCTGTTTATTATGGGTGTTGGGCACAAATGGACAATTCTTGGGCTCCATAAAACATTGTTCTCGTATCTGTTAGTTATGGGAAAAGCCACTTGCCTGGGGACTTTCCCTGTGGCTGCAAAATGAAAGGACTCTAAAATGTTCCTCAGTCTGCTCTTTTCCTTGGCATTGACTTAAGAAACAAGGCTTTGGTGGGGAGACAGAGAGGTCATAGGTTGTGCAGGTGCTTGGTTGGGGAAGACACTGGATCTCTGCCTTTCTAGGCTTCTGGCTGGCCAGTCATAAGGTGGTGAAAGCATAGTAGTGCCCTTTGAGGACAGGTGGAACTAAAGCCCTTTGCCTGCAGCTATTGGGCCAGTCTCTGACATGTCCCCACTCTCACTAGGAGTGATGGCTTTCCCAGATTCAAGCCATGCTCGTTAGGCTATCCTTTAGCTCCAGTTGAAGGGACTTAACATTATTTCTGCTTTGGCTCATGGGCACCTCTCAACAGCACTTCCAGGAAAGTGTAAGGGTAGGCTTTCCAGCCAGTACTTTGGTGTCTGGAGGTTATGTGTACACAACCTATCCAGTGTTTTTGCTTCTTGTAGGGTGGACAGCTCACAGCAAGGGAGGTCCCAGATGCATCAAAAGCAGGGCAATGTAGAGTTCTCACTAGCTGAGTAATAAGAGAAGCATGAGGCAAATAGTGCAGACTTGGGATTTCATAAGCTTGGCCTGGTCTTACCAGCCACCCTAGGAAGGCTGGGTGGGGTCGGTGAAGATGCAAAACTCTTCTTAAGAACAGGAGTACTGGGAGATCTCCGACAGAAGGGAAGGTATGGAGCTGCCAGGAGAAATCTTGTAGCTATTTCCCTTACCTAGGCCCCCCACCCCACCCCGGGTTAGCTGTAGGGCATTTCTACCAACGAGCAGGACCTAGAGGCAGGCCTTACTTAAATGTTTGCGTTGCCCAGGAAATTAAAATATGTGCTGAAAGGAAAGGGCAATCTGGTAATTTAAATCATGGGGAAACTTTGGGTGAGCCAGTTACCTCTCTTTACTCATTAATAAAAATGAAACACTTCGCTGCCCCGCCTATTGCAATAAAATCTTAGGAAAATATTTTGGCGACTTAAGTTGTACAAGTCTATGAGAAATCCTGTCTGCAGCCGAGCCCCACAGGAGTAACATTTGAGTCTACAGCCCAAGGGAAGTCTCGCCCTATCGAAAGCAGCTTTGGACACAAATGGCGGTGGGCAGGGCGCACGAATGTTGGGAGGGCAGAAGCTATGGGTTCCGCCCAGGGGTGGTCTTGAGCACCAAAGAGGAGGGAGGGTTCGCGAGCGGAAACAGTTCAGGGGCCCCGGGAGGGGCGGCTGGGCTAGCCTGGAGCCAGGCTGGGATACCATGGAGGCGGGGCCAACTCCAGAAGGCTACTCAGCCTGGGCAGGGCCAGACCAGCTGGGACCTGGCGACAACAGAGCCCTGACCCTTCCCTGGCGCCAACCTCGGGTGTTCCAGAGGCTTCTGCTAGACCACAATTCTCAGGGGCTCGCCCCGGCAGCCTTCCTCCCTAACTTAGCCTCACCTCCCGCGCTGCGGGCCGTGTCTGGGCTTCGGCGCACAGCACGCCGGGAACTGTAGTTTTCTCTGGGAGCACCTATGCCAGAAAGGAGCGCGGTGGGGACTGCGTTTCCCAGAGTGCAGCGGGGTGGAGAGGGAGGGTAGGGGGGGAAGGGACAGTCGGTCGCAGACCGCGCTGGGTTGCCGCCGCCGCCGCTGCCGCCATCGTGCCAGCCCCTTGGGTGAGTGTTGAGGATGGCGTGCCGGGGCGGGGGTGGGACGCAAGAGCTGCTCTCCCGGCTGCCTGGAGCCTCTACTGCGAGTCCCCGGGTGGCCCCTCCTCCCTCCCCCCGGCGGCCCGAAGCCGCGCGGGGCCGGGGCCATGTGTCGCGCGCGGCTCCGCCTCCCGCCGGTCCTCTGAGGCGGTGGCTGGGGGAAACAGAGAGACAGCCAGGCATCTATCCAGGTTGTATTGTGCACATGGCTGGAGCACCAGACCGCGCTAGGATCGGGCCTTTTTCTCTTGTCCAGACCATTCGAATGGGGCTCTCCGGGCTGCGTCCCGTCTGGCCTAACCCAGCCTGCCCGAGTTCCGCAAGTTCTGCAGTTAGGCCAGTGGGTCGACCCCAGCCCCAGGTCCTGCTACCCGCCTGCGAAGGATCCGGGGATGGGCAAGCGTCCCCCAGCCCACTCCGGAGTCAGCATTGGGTAAGGGTGCCCGTCTGCCGCAGCCCGGGTTTAGGACTCTTACCCGTTCCCGACCATAACCTGGCTAGGATGTAGGTGAACGCATCTTTACTTGTCTACAAGTCCTTTGGGAGTGCACGAAGCCTCCCCCCCCCCAATTCTGTGGAACTCACGCGTAAGTTCTGCGTGGAGGGGAGGGTCAGGTAATCTGGGGTTGGAGAGGGTTCCACGTGGGACTTCAAACCCAACCAGCCTTGGAGGATCTGGCCTGCTGCGATGAGGCAGCTCCAAGCTGGATGGCTCAGCCTCGTCTTTCTCTCTCTTAGTGTGACCAGGCTCCAGCTGTGGAGGGTTGGCTAGCCATGTTAGTGGAGGAAGAAAATCAAGGAGGTGAGGCTGGATGTGTGAGCCTCCAATATGTTATTAGACCACCCAGCACAGCCTAATGCTCATATCTGCCGCTTCCAGAGTGATGTGCCTTTCTCCCACAGAGGAGAATTCCATAAGAATGGTGGTGATAAGGTAGGATTCATTGGAGGAGGGAGTAGAACCCAAGCCTGGGATCCATGAACCCAGTGTCAAACAAGAGGCTGGGCTGGAAGCAACATTGGGTGAGACACATTTGGGCTGTGGGAGTCAGATTCAGATTCTGTGGGGCCCTTCTGAAGCCTGGGTAGCAGAACTAGAGCTGAAAGCTGCAGAAAGTCAGGCTTCCCTTGTTTGCTCACTTCCCAAGAGCTAGATTCATCTATGAACAGGCAGTAAATTGGTTGGGCCTTAGGAAATTACCCTTAATGATTGTTACAGCGACCCCATTGAGTTCTGGGAGAAGTGGAATATCTAGCTATTGAATAGTTCTCTGACAGGTTTTCTAAAGGCACTTCTGATTGAGTGATGATATAAGGGACCTCTCCAGAGAAGACCATGGGATTTTGAGAAGACAACTTGTCAGGCCTTGATTCCTCTGACCCATTGTGGCTTCTCAGCCACAGTTCTTGCAGCTAAGTCTTTGCAGACCTGTCCTTAGTAACAAGCAGGTCTCTTAGAAGAATTGATTTAGGTCCATGGTACAGAAAGCCTCCACCTCAGGACTTTTTCCCCCCTCCTTGAGTATTTCCCCAAGTGATTTTTTTTCCTGATCATTGGGCTTTAGCCTTGGAAGTTTCCTGCAGTTGAATTGCTATCTAGTCATTCTCCCTGGTTAGGGAGGACAGGCAAGGGTTAGAGTTCTCTCTGAATTCAACCCTCCTAGTCCACATCCCAGTACATAAGTACATGTAAGTTAGGTTTTTCCACAGGCTCAGGACAGGTCTGATTTGCCAGTGGAGGTGGACAACAGGGAGGGACTACCTATAGGACACACATAGGAACCATGTGTTCGAATCTCTTAGTGTGAGAAGCAGTTTTTCACGACCCTCTATAGATTGTCTGGATTCATTCTTTCTAGGACACAGGTTTTAGGTGAGCTAGGCTTAAGGCTATGGATTAGTTCTGCACATTCCAAGGCCCTGGGTGGCTTGTTCACAAGGGTTTTTTGCAAGGTCAAAAATGTACTGTTCCTTCTCCAAGATTACATGGGAATAGGAGGAATTCAGGTTCCTCCTTCTCATTCCAGTCCTAGAAATTCCCTATAACTTCTGTGTCTGGAGTCAGCACACCATTGCTAGGCATCTTGATCCCCCAGAAGTCCTTGATATTTCTGGAACTTGGCAAGCCATCTGGGTCTTAGAGATAAGAGGACAACCCTGAGGTTCTCCAGAATCATTCTGCACCCTCTGTTCATGTTGGGCTGATTTGGAAAGTGGGGCCTGGCACAGTGCAATTGGGATATGGCTGCATAAGCATTGGGGTAGGGTATGAGGATGATTGGGTTCTCAATCAGCTCAAAACTAGGTTCCTTAGTGAGATGGAGCCCACCTCTCTCAGTCATGTCTCACTTTATTCTGTTGTCTTAATAGTTGGGAGTTGGTATGGGATGAATGATTTAACAGATGGAGACTTCTCAAATCTTAGAACTGGAAGGAACTTTATATAAAAAAATTCTTGGATTCCCTCACCGAGGCATTAATGTATCTTCCTTGAAATGATTATGTTTTTCTCCTTTCTTGCCAAGGAAGTTTTGTTCAGCAACCATTCTTTGAGTCCTTTCTGTGTGTTAGGCTCTGGGCTGAGGCTGGAGGTAGAAAAATGAATCCGAGAAAAGAGGTCATTGTGCACTGGCTGGTTTGGCTCAGCGGCTGGAGCGTTGGCCTACAGTGTAGAGAGACCTGGGTTCGGTTCCCGCTAAGGGCACGTACCTCGGTAGCAGTTTGTTCCCGGCCCTGGTTGGGTTGTGCAGGTGGCAGCCATCGATGTGTACCTTTCACATCAATGTTTCTCCCCCCCACTCTACCTGAACAAAATATCGAAAAATGTCCTCAGGTGAGGATTAAAAAAAAGAAAAGAAGAAGAGGGGCCTTCTGAATGATTAGAACAGCAAAGAGGAAAGACTGTTGGTGAGCCCACTCTCTTCTTCAGTGTACCGAGCAAGGTATACCTCCAGGAAGGTCGGGGTCCTTTGAGTGAGGCTGTCACTACTTTATTATTATTTTTTATTTTTTATTTTTTATTTTTTTTATTTTTTATCCTCATCCGAGGACATTTTGGCATTTTTTGTACAGACAGAGTGGGAGGGAGAGAGAGGAAGAGAGAGAGAGGGAAACATCGATGTGAAAGGGACACATCGAGTGGCTGCCACCCGCACGACCAACCAGGGCCGGGGACAAACTGCAACCGAAGTACGTGCCCTTAGCGGGAACCGAACCCGGGTCTCTCCGGACCGCAGGCCGACGCTCTAACCGCTGAGCCAAACCGGCCAGGGCTATTATTATTTTTTAAAATATTTTTTCTTACCCTAAGAAGCCTGAAACACCAATCAGAAAGAATATATGTACCCCCATGTTCGTAGCAGCACTATTTTTTATTTTTTATTTATTTTTTATCCTCACCCGAGGACATTTTTTCGATATTTTGTTCAGATAGAGTGGGAGGGAGGGGGAGAGAGAGAGAAACATCGACGAGAAGCCAAACTGGCCAGGGCTATAGCAGCACTATTTACAATAGCTAAGATCTAGAAACAGCCCAAATGCCCATCAGTAGACGAATGGATAAAAAAGCTGTGGTATGCCCTGGCCAGTTTGGTTCAGTGGTTAGAGCATCGGCCTGCAGTCCAGAGAGACCTGGGTTCGGTTCCCGCTAAGGGCACGTACCTCGGTTGTAGTTTGTCCCCAGCCCTGGTTGGTCGTGCGGGTGGCAGCCACTCGATGTGCACCTTTCACGTCGATGTTTCTCTCTCTCTCCCTCTTCCCCTCTCTCCCTCCCACTCTATCTGAACAAAAAAAAAGGAAAAATGTCCTTGGGTGAGGATTAAAAAAAAAAAAGCTGTGGTACATATACACAATGGAGTACTATGCAGCTGTAAGAAAGAAAGATCTCTTATCCTTCGAGATGACATGGAGGGACCTGGAAAGTATCATCCTAAGCGAAACAAGCCAAACAGAGAAAGACAAGTATCATATGATCTCACTTAGTTGTGGAATATAATGAACATAACAGTCTGAGGAATGGGGTAGTCACAGAGATGTGGAAGTGGGGTATAGACTGACAATCCCCAGAAGAGGGGTGGGGGTGGGGATAAACCACAGAACTTACGTGCATGTGTGCATGAACAATGGACATGGACAACAAAGCTTGGGACAAGGCGGGGAGGGCTGGAAGGGGGGAATCAGTGGGGGGAAAAGGAGAAACATCTGTAACAAAAATAAATTAATTAAATAAAAATATATATTTTTTCTTTATTGATTTTAGAGAGAGAGGAAGGGAGAGGGAGAGAGAGAAACATCAATGAGAGAGAACTTTGATTGGCCGCCTCCTGCATGCCCCCACCAGGGACCTGGCCCATAACCTGGGCATGTGCCCTGACCAGGAATCGAACTGGCAACCTCTTGGTGCATGGGTCAATTCTCAGCCACTGAGCCACACCGGTTGCGTAAGGCTGTCACTAATTTAAATTGCTATGGCAGTTGAATCCAGCTGCTGTCTTCTATAGCCTGCTTTTCCTCCATCCCTCAGAGATCTCTGCTGGGTATTCTTCAGTGCCTGGGAGTTTCACCAGCATTTTGTGGTCTGTGGCCTTTCTATTATTTCCTGCCTGGAGTCTGGTTTTGTGCTTTCTGCTCCTTTGAGACCCTCTCGCGTCACTTTTATTAAAGTGCCCAGTGCTTCTTGAGTGTTACCTATCAGGACATCTTCCCAGAGTGAGACACAGAGGTACCCTCCCTAGGATGAAAGAGAATAGTCCTTTTGGAGAGAGGGGTAGAGCCAAAATGTTTTCCACAGGATGAACATTGAAATGAAAATTGGGCAGAATTTCTATGGGCTGGGGTTGAGCTGAACCTCTTTATGGGCTTTTATTTTTCTTAAGTTAATATTTTCTGGTGGGCCATTTGAGGATGTTTGTGTGTTTCTAATTGAATTTGAGTTGGCTATCCCTTCCCCAGCATTGAGATTCTGTGATTCTCTTGCTTTGACCATATGTCGCAGGAATTTCTGGCCTGTGTGACATTCTGGTCAGCACCCTGACTACCAGGTCTATGTGACACCTTTCCTCTTCTCACCCTGTCAGCTGGATATGTCTTCCTGGAAAGAATCCTTTGTTCAGGTCTGGCTGTGACTAGGGAAGTATCTTAGTGGCCAGGGAAGAGGGACACAAGAGGGCTAGGGGTAACTCTGCTCATTGGCCCCAGGGCTCCCATCACTGGCTGAGGGAGAGCTTCCTGTGGCTGCCCTGGGCCTTACTCCTTATTTGTTGCTGATACCTGCTCTGTGCCAACTCCCTAAACTCCAATCTGGAGAGGGGGCTACCTGAAGAAGGATAACCCCCTTCAGGAGAGGAATGTTTCCAGGGGGCTGTTTGCCTCAGTAAACTGGGGAAATTCTGTAATATTTGTTCCTTAAAGCCCCAGATAGGCTATCAGAGCCACTGGGTTTCACCAGAGCAGAAACTGCTGCCCCCTAGAAGGATGTGTCTGCGTAGAGACATTGGTTCCACTTGCATAGGTAGTTTCGGGCTCAGGAGAATGCAAGTTCTTACTTGTCCCTATGGTGTAAACTTGCTTTGAGCAGCTAAGCATGTACTCAGGGGCTTTCTGTCCTGAGGGGCATGGAGCTTGCTGATTTCAGAGGAGAAGAAAAGGCCTGGACTCCATTCCTCACCACCTCATTTTGCCATCTATATGCTTTTTGCTGTTGATGTTGGCTCTCAGCTGTTCCAGTCCAAGCCAAGTTTGTGTACATTTTAATGCTGGCTATCCAGTGGCCTTGTATAGCCTTGAATTTTTTCTTAACCTCTTGGTTTCTTCATCTACAGAGCGATGATGACCATACCAGCTCTACAGGCTAGTGAGGCTCAATGAAACAGACACAACTGTTTGGCTAACAGAAGGCATTACCTCCACCACCCTGGGGAATCCATGTCCCTTCCTTTATTACCCTGCTCACCTCAGTCAGAGTGTCACGGTGGTATCTGCCAGGCATGGTGGTGGCAGATGATGGGAGTGGTCACTTAGGGGCTTCAGGCCACACTGGGGCAGCCAAGTCCATTTGTATCTAACCAGCAAGTTCATAAATGGGATCTGGCTAGCACAGAGGCCCCAGAGATATCTGAGCTGCCTGGGAAATGAGAGGCTATTCAGGGACTCAGTAAGTACTGAGCAGAGACCAGAATGCAGGTCTTAGAATTCAGCTTCTGGATCAGCCAGGGCAGCCCGAAGGAGCCCTCCCTCTACGCAGAAAGGAGGAAAAGGCCATTAGGGTGCCGGGGGCACCTAGACTTTAGGGATCTGCCCCAAAAAGGGTTCTGTCCTAGCCAACCATTTGGACATTGGACCTTGGCTAATTTCTCTCTAGACTTTAGATAGGGGAGTAGTGATGAGGCAGTTGCCGACTCTAGGTTGAGGCTGCTTCTTAGCTTTTGACCTAGTATTCACCTATGTTCCCAATGATTCTTTACTGCTGAGTCCTGCTTTATACCCTCAGTTGATTACCCCTAACATTCCCACAATTACTGATGAGGAGACACCATAAAGGAAAGGAAGAGGATCAGACTAGAGGCCAGGCCTTTGAGCATGGGGTTGTATGCCTGCTGTTTAGCCACAGCTGTCCCTCAGGTGACTGACCAGAAACTTGGGAGTGAGAAGAGGGATTTGGGGCCAAGCCCCACTTGCCACATGCTTCAGACAGACAGATAGCTAGGTGGACGATAAAGGTTTGTTTCCCAACAACTTGGACAGAAGACATAGGTGGAGGAGAAGTGGGTCACTTGGCCACTTAAATTGAGCAGGGTTTGCCCAGAATTATTTCTCCTCCAAAGAAGAAGGGCTTGCCTCAGCTACACCTCCTATGCATTCATGGACTTACTCAAATAGTTATTGAGGGCCAAGCCAGGCACCATGGGAACAGGGATGCCCTAGTTGGGGACACAGACCATAAACAAATACAGGGTGGGACAAAAGTAGGTTTAGGGTTGTGAGTATGTGAAACAGAGTTGTTCTTTTTTTTTTCATCCTAGCCCAAGGACATTTTTTTTCTTTTTGCATTTATTTTCAGATAGAGCGGGAGGGAGAGCGGGAGGAAGAGAGTGAGAGAAACATTGATGTGAGAGAGAGACATCAATTGGTTGCCACCCACACAACCCCAACCAGGGCCGGGGACGAACTGCAATCAAGGCACATGCCCTTAGCAGGAACCAAACCCAGGACTCTGGTCCGCGGGCAGACACTCTAACTCTGAGCCAAACTGGCCAGGGCTGGAGTTTATTTATTGTTATATTATATATATTTTTTTATTTCAGAGAGAGGAAGGGAGAGAGAGAGAGAAATATCAATTGGTGCCTCCTGCATGCCCCCTACTGGGTATCGAGCCCACAACTCAGGCATGTGCCCTGGGGAATTGAACTGGTGACTTCCTGGTGTACTGGGACGATACTCAACCAACTGAGCCGTGCCAGTTGGGCTATTCTTTTCTTGTATTATTATTTATTAATTAATATTTCCCATACAAACAACTGTAAGTCTACTTTTGCCCCATCCTGTATGTTAGTGTGACAATATCATGCAGTGACAAGTTCTAAGAAAATAATACAGGATGGTGAAATGAGTACCAGGGGTGCTATGTATCCTGTCCTATGGCCTTTCAATGACTTCCCTTCCCATTCTCCACTGATGAAGTCTGGACCACTTATTCTGTCTTCCTGCTACCAACTCCCCCCACATCCTTGCTTTTCTTTTTGTTCTTTATTGAGTTTTAGAGACAGAGAAAGGGAGAGGAAGAGAGAGAGAGAAGCATCGATTGGCGCCTCCTGCATGCCCCCCACTGGGGATCCGGCCCACCACCTGGGCATGTACCCTGACCGGGAATTGAACCAGCGACCTCTTGGTGCATGGGTCCGCACTCGACCTCTGAGCCTCACCGGCTGGGCACCCGCACCCTTTCTTTACAGCCACTGGGTATTTCCTTGTTTCTGGAACAGGCTAAGCCTTTTCTTACCCCAGGGCTTTGCAACTGTTAATCCTTCTCCCTGGATCACTCTTCTTCTTCTTAAATCTTCATGTGTCTAGATTGTCACCTATGTGTCAGCTCAAATATCACCTCTCTATAGATTCCAGCCCTGACCACTGTCTTGCCCCTGTCTGAGAAAGCCAAGGTCAGAGATCATGGCTTCAGCCCTGTGTGCTGTTCATTTCTATTTTCAGACTAATTGTTGCTGAGAGTCCTGGCTCTGGAGTCCACTGGTTCCATCCAGTTGTACCATCTATTAGGTTAGTGACCTTGAGTAAGTTAAAGTTAGCTCATCTCCCTGAGCCTCATTTTGCTCATCTCTAACATGGGTGTTTGACTCAGACTATTGGGGATTAATTCATGTGAAGCCCTTAGCACACTTCAGTACCTAATACCCATGAGTGAAAATGAGATGTTTTCAGCTGGACACTACTGTTTCAAGTTTTGTCCCTGGAAACACTGACCCAGAATTTGAAGATAGAAACAAAATTTTTTTTGTTGCTTAAAGGGACTGCCTGGGCCAGTGGTTTTTACCTGGCATCTGTGACTGAACCTCAGGGAGTATAAATAACCTGAAATTATTTACAAGGCCACTGTGTAAATTTATTGGGAGAGGGCCACAGTTTTTGAGGCATTCTTAGAGAGTCTTTGCACCCACAGAGACTTAAGGATCAGTGAAGGCTGATGCTCAGTGAGCAAGAGGTTATCAAGGTCATTTCTGCTCCTTGAGGAGCCTGGCCTCAGTCAGCCTTCGGACTATTGGGTGAAGCAGGAGATGGTGTGGTCAGTGGCCCTCTTGAAAGATCTGTTGGAGAAGCCATCATGAAGGTCAGTCTCCAATCTGATGTGAGGCTGCCTCTAAGCCTTGGCATTTTGTTTCCATGTTGTTCTTTCTACAGTAACTGTATTAGAAACAAGGTTAGGGCTTGCTTACCATTCTGGAGAACATCCTGCCAGCCTGATCCAGACCCCTCCCCTGTGTTGCATGGGGATGGAGCTGGGGGGCTCTGCACCCTGCCTCTTTTTCTGGACTTAGGAATGCCGCCTCCCATCCGTGAGTTAAAAGCTTTGTGGGAGATTTAGAATCAGAAAGTTTAAGTCCTGTAGTTTGCTGGGCCATGCTTTGTGCCAGGAGATTCGGGGTGTAGCAAGAACCACACTGGAACCCTCACAGCTCAGAGCTACACTGTTTAAGTGGAGGAGCGGGCCCTGAGTGTGTTGATACAGGTTTGCCCATGGAGTTGGAGTCTGTCCCTAAATACTTGGGGATCTGAACAATGACTTGAAGGAAGATCAGGGACTTACTGACCAGTCAGATGAGGGGAGGGAAAACAACATGGTGGGGAAGAACCTGGTGAGTTCTGGTGTATTTGTGTGTGGAGTTGGATTGCAGTAGGAAAGAATGCCTGGAGAGGCAGGGACAGGTGTGGATGCCCACCTGTGGAGCTTGAGGGTTTGTCCTTTCACTCAGAGGTGAGGGTGGTGCTATAAGGGAGGGACATGGCCAGCTTTGAGATTTAGAGCTCAGATATGCAAAGGTAACAGAAAGAAAGCAGTGGCCTCGACCAAAGGACCCAGTGTCAGCACTGAAGTACTGGATAAACTTGGAGCAAGACCACACATCGCTGAACCTGTTTTCCCACCTGTTCAGCGGGTTGACAGTGGACTCTGACCACATGGCTATTGTGATCATTACATGGAAATAAACAAATCAAGGTCAAGCAGACCTGGAATGACATTGGTATTGGCTTTAGGAATCCTGCTTGGCACTTTTTTTTTTTTTTTTTTTAATCCTCACCTGAGAACATTTTTCCATTTTTTGTTCAGATAGAGTGGAAGAGAGAAAGAGGGAGAGAGAGAGAGAAACATCGATGTGAAAGGGACACATCGAGTGGCTGCCACCCGCACGACCAACCAGGGCCGGGGACAAACTGCAACCGAGGTACGCACCTTTAGCGGGAACTGAACCCGGGTCTCTCTGGACCGCAGGCCGACGCTCTAACTGCTGAGCCAAACCGGTCAGGGCCTGCCTGGCATTTTTAAAGCAAACACTTCAATACACATAGTTTTGAAGGTTTCTTCTTACACTTTCTGGGAGACCCTGAACTGTCCTGTTCTTCAGGTGAACTCCCTCTGTCCTGCCTTGCCCCATAAGATCAAAAGGCTCTTCTGTCCATGTTTTTTTGTTTTGTTTTGTTTTTTAATTTTTAAGAATATTGATTTTAGAGAGAGAGGAAGGGAAAGGGAGAGAGAGACATCGATTGGCCACCTCCTGCATACCCCCCACAGCTGAGCCTGGCTGTTGGTCCTATGCCTTTCCTACACTTTGATTTGTTTCTTGGCAGAGTTTGAACTGGGACATACCTTGTGTTCCTGTGTAACAGGTGTGGCCCGGTACAAGTTCTCTTCTCTGCTTATTTTAGACTTTCCTGGACATTTCTTAGTCATCCCAGCACTGAGCTGCTATTTTTAGTGGCACCACCTCCTAGGGGACCTAAAATAAAGCTGGCTCAGCTTCCTGGCCCCTCATTGGCTGGAGTGTTGGTGACAGGCTAGAAGATAGGCTGGATTGAGGATAAGCTACTGTCCCTCCACACTGGCTCCTTTGGCCTTGGGCTAGGTCGCAGGGACTGAACTAGCACTTACCATATTGAGCTGAGCACTTGACCAGGTTCCCTTAGGCTTCACAACCACTGGGTTCCACTTCAGTTTTACGGAGGAGAAGGAGGAGGAGGAGGAGGCGGCGGCAGCGGCGGCGGCTAAGGCCCTAAGAAAAGTAGTGACTTGCATCACCTCCTATCACTGTTAATGGTTTTCTGCCAGGATTGAACCCACCTTCTCACTGCTTTGGTTCAGAGTCCTGTTATCAGGAGAGAGGGGCTGGGCTTTTCTAAAGTCAGACAACTATGGAACACATGGGTCTGCTGTCATAGGATCCTGCAGTGAGATGTGGACGTCCTTACCTGGGAGGGGCCTAACAAAACCAGAGTAGTTCTCTCATCTAACACCCTTGGGCTGTGGTGTTTATAGCTGGGCAGGGGCTTCCCCTTCCCTTCAGAAATTAGAGAGGGACAGCCCCTCCCAATGGAGGAGTGAGGGATGAGGGAATGGAAGAAATTGAATGTTTCCCCCTCGTAGCCTCCATTTCCCCTCCCCACATCCCTCATCTATTACTTTGTGATCCCCTGAAGTTGTCCCTATCTTTGAAGTAGGGGTTACCCCCATCAGTGAAGAAGTGCCACAGAAAGGGCAAGGTGTTACCTGTCCTCAAAGATGTAAACTGCCCCCTTAAGAATAAAGAGAGTCATTTGCTGTTTTTGTAGCAAGTGGAACTTTGAAGAGCCATCTCCCCCCACTTTCTGTACCGCAGGCCAAAGCTCTAATCGCTGAGCCAAACCGGCTAGGGCTCCCCCCACTTTCAATGGGTCTTCCTCCACCTGCTAGTGTGCTGGTGCAGTGTTGAGACACTGAGGGATGAGTCCCAGCAGAACAAGGAGGGAGCCTGAGGGCTGCAGTAGAAGACACTTTGCACACAGGTATCAGTAATTGCTGGCCTGCAAGGTGGGAAGAATAGCAATAACGCTTGCCTTGCAGGTTGTTTAGAGGATTAGATGAAAAGCTATGGGGAGCCCTGGCTGGTTTAGAGCATCAGCCCGTGGACTGAAGAATCACAGGTTCGATTCCCGATTAAGGGAACGTACCTTGGTTGCAGGTTTGATCCCCAGCCTCAGTCAGAGTCATGCAGGATGCAACCAATTGATGTTTCTGTCTCTTTCTCTCTTTTTCTCTCTCTCCCTTCCTCCCACTCTAAAAATCAGTGGAAAAATACCCTTCGATGAAGATTTAAAAAAACAAAAAGCTATGGGGAGAGTACTTAGCTCCTCCTTAAGGATCCATCCCCTCATTGGATATTGAAGGGCCTGCTCTGACTTTCTTTTGTCCTGGCTCCACCCTCAGTACCCATCCTGTGTGTTCTGCAACCCAGGCACCTCTCTGTGTTATCAGCCAGAGTTCCTCAAAGAAGGGGCTGAGTCTGGTCTACTTTTGGGCTCCCTACACTGGTCTATATTGGAAGGGGTCTTCTTCCAGTTCCCTGGTGCCTCTCCATGTTCCCTATGTGAATAGACCTCAGCGAAGGACTTTTTGCTTGAAGAGGCTGGGGAGTAGTAGGGGTCAGTGAAGAGACAGCAGCTGGCTGGCTCCTGGTTCTGCAGTACCAACGCTTCCCTCCCTGTCTTGCTGGTCTTGCAGGTCCCAACGAGGCTGGGTGACACTCCAGAATGGGAGACAAGCCAATTTGGGAACAGATTGGATCCAGCTTCATTCAACATTACTACCAGTTATTTGATAACGACAGAACCCAACTAGGCGCAATTTACGTAAGTCTCCAGCTCTAGGACCAGAACGGGACCCCAGGGGATTAGTTCAGGTGTCGGGTCATTTGGTTCAGGTCACAAGTTCTGGCAGCCCTCACTGGATTTGTGTGCATCCTTCTATCTGAGCTGTCCATGGGACAGGGGGCCTGAGGTCTGATTCAGCTACCTGATTTCCAAATTCCCTTCTGTCATGTTCTACAAGAGTAGGGATTCTGGTACCCTGGGTAAGGTGTTCTAGACTGGCCATCCATGGTTCTGGAAGTGCCAGTGTTCTAGATCTGGTGACAGCAGGTGGAGGCTAGGGCTCATGGTGCCCTCTGGAGGCAGTAGCAATGAGCATCATCAGTGCAAAGCTGAGTTCTCCTGGAGTCCCCAGGTCCATCTTCCTTTTAGAGGCCAAAAGTCCCTGAGTGCTCATGGGAAACAAATAGGGTTAGCTCAGAGAGACTAGTATGTCCTTTGAGAAACCCTTCTGTGCAGGCATTATTTGTTGCTGTTTTAATGGTGTTCATATATACCAAGAGCTACTTGTATCTGACCCTGCCCAAGACTTAGTCAAAGAAATAATGCTTGACGAGGCCATTCCTAGCAGGTCTGCTTAGTGATAGGAGTCATCCAGCATAGCCTCAGAGCCTGACTGAACACTGGCAAAGTCAATGTTCATTCAGAAATTTTGGAGAAAAGAAAGGGATCTTACCAGAGGAGGGTCAAATCCTACACAAGTATTTGATTGTCATCATCATAGATCGAGAATTTAAATAAAGTCTTGAACTGATTTGACTCTCGGATCCTAGCACCTTCTGCCTTGTTGCTTCTTTATGTATGTATTCATTTATTTATATAAATAATCTTTATTTATTGATTTGAGAGAGAAACACGTTGATTTGTTGTTTCATTTATTTATGTACTCATTGGTTGATTCTTATATGTGCTTTGACCAAAGATCGAACTCCCAACCTTGGTATATCGGGATGAAGCTCTAACCAACCAAGCTACTTGGTCAAGGTGCCTTGTTGCTTCTTAACATCGATTAAAGCAGGCCTGACTCAGACGAGAGTTAGCAAAGTCCTAAAGTACACCTTATGTATGTCATTTCAAATAATCCTCAGCACATGGTCCCTTTTGAATATCAGGAAACTAAGATGCAGAAAAATAAGTAATTTGCCTAATGCCACAGCTGGTAAGTAGTGGAGGCACTTTTAAGTTCTGCCCCTGAAGGCTGTGGCGGGGAAGATCTGGGAGGTAGAGGCAAAGCTAGTGGTTTGCCTTGGGAGGCCTTGTCAGTTTCCATCTCTTCCTGACCCCATGGGAGCCCTCATGGAAAGGGCTTCAGTGGAACTCAGCCTGGGCTCTATAGTTGGTGACGAACGTAGAATGCTTCCAAGTTACTTCCGATGACTTCTCTGGGACTGGTGCTGATTAATCACACAGCAGGATGGCTTTTCGCTGAGCCTTGGCCACATATGGCCAGGCTGGGGCTCATGTATATCAGAGGTCATATGACTTCCTAAATAAAAACTATGAAATGGACTTATCTAATAATTTATATACATATGTGTGTGTGTATGTATTTTTTTTATATATGTAAAATATGTTTTTAGTGGGTTTTTTTTTTTTTAGAAAGACGGTTTGGGGTCCTGGCTAGTTTTGCTCAATGGTTAGAGCATTGGCCCGCAGACCAATAAGTTACGGGTTCGATTCCGATCAAGGGCTCGTACCTCAGTTGCGATTTGTCCCTGGTCCTGGTTGGGGTCGTGCGGGAGGCCACCATTTGATGTGTCCCTTTCGCGTCGATGTTTCTCTCTCTCTCCCTTTCTCTCCCTCCCACTCTCTCTGAACAAAAATGGAAAAATGTCCTCAGGTGATGATTTAAAAAAAGAGATGGTTTGGGGGTGCTGGGGTGAGGATAGGCTGCAGTTGTATTCTTTTTTTTTAATCCTCACCCGAAGATATTTTCCCATTTATCTTCAGATAGAGTTGGGGTGGGGGAGAAACATCAATGTGAGAGACACATTGTCTGGTTGCCACCTCCCCCCTACCCCCCACCAGGACCAGGGACTGAACCACAACCAAGGTGTGTGCCCTTGACCAGAATCAAACTCGTGACTTTTCGGTCCACAGGCCGATGCTCTAACCACTTAGCAAAACCGGCCAGGGCTATAAAATATGTTTTTATGGTTGTTTGTTTGTTTTTTAGAGAGAGAAAGGAAGGGAGAGAGAGAGAGAAATATCGATCAGCTACCTCCTGTACACCCCTACTGGGGATCGAGCCTGCAACCTAGGCGTGTGCCCTGACCAGGAATCGAACCAGCAACCTCTTGGTGCAGGGGATAGTGTTCAATCCACTGAGCTATACTATCCAAGCAATAAGTTTATATTTTCTTAGTTTTCAGAGCTTGAGTTCTGGGATGATGGGGTATAGTTAAAGAAGTTGTTAATAGTGCAAAGTTTGGAAGCTATGCTCAGTTCCTTTACAGCAGGGAAACTGAGGTGTGGGCTCAATTTCCCCAAGAAAAATTATTTTTAGGGATTTTTCAGGGTCTCAGAGACACTAATGGTGCTCTGAGACCCTGTCTTCAGGTTTTCTGGTTTTCAGATTGACGCGTCATGCCTTACATGGGAAGGACAGCAATTCCAGGGGAAAGCTGCCATTGTGGAGAAGTTGTCTGTAAGTAAGGGCCAGGGTAGGGCTGTAGGCATCTCCTTCCTTTCTGGCTGCATCCTACCACCCAGCCTTTCTCTTGCAGAGCCTTCCATTCCAGAAAATCCAGCACAGCATCACGGCACAGGACCATCAGCCCACGCCAGATAGCTGCATCATCAGCATGGTTGTGGGCCAGCTTAAGGTAATAGTGCTGCTAGAGAGAAGTGGGTAGGCAGAGGAGAGCCCTGCACCCCTGCCTTCCCTGTGATGTGACCTGCTTGTCAAGGAACAGCCAGACAAAATGACTATCTAGAGCTATATAATAGTAGTCAGCCACATGTGGTAATTTATTTTTAATTTTAAGATTTTTTTATTGATTTTTAGAGAGGGAGAGAGAGAAACATTGATGTGAGTGAAACATCAATCGGCTGCCTCCTGCACATTCCCTACTGGGGATCGCGCCAGCAACCCAGGCATGTGCCCTGGCCAGGAATCGAAATGGCAACCTTCTGGTGCCCGGGATGACACCCAACCAACTGAGCCTCACTGGCCAGGGCCACATGTGGTAATTTTTAAATTACATTAATTAAAATGAAATATGCAGTTCCTCAGTTACACTAGCCATATTTCAAGTAGTCACTCACTTGTGGCTGCCTGTTGGACAGTACAGACATAGAATATTTATGTTACTCTAGAAAGTTCTAGTGTAGAGCACTGGTTTAGAGCCTTTTTGGAAAAGGGACAAGAGGTATAGGAGCAGGATGAGGCTGTGGTGTCAGGCCACAGGGCCTTCATACTACCCAGAGGTATAGGTGGGCCTTCTTTAGGCATTTGACCCTGGATGGGCCAGCTGGGTGCTGAGTAGCAGTCCTCTACTGGAGTCCATACTGCCACTCCCTGAGCTGGCTGTGGCCTCTTCCACCTGCTGAGCAAAGCAGATTTGTGAAACTCTGCATTTTTTCCCTTTCCCTTCTTAAGACCTGTCATCTTCAAAGTCTTCTTGTGGTCTCTCAGCAACCACCCCACCCCCCCCCCGCCACCGCCCCAAAAACTCTCCCAGAATCTCCTACCTGTTGCGCTTTAGCAGACAAGCCAGATTCTCGGTTTTCAAAAAGCCTCTCCTTCTTCCCAAAGCAGAACAGATTGACTGCCCACTGACAAGGTCCCAGCCTCCTGGGACTGTGTCACAATGGGACTCAGAATAACAGGCCCTCTCCCTAGGCTAGGCAGGGCTCCCTGAGTCTAATACAAGGTTTGAGGGAGGGGCCCTCAAGGCTCTGCAAGGGACTCAGAGGGACCTGGCTTCTGGCCTGGACTTTCCTATCAGCTTCTCTTGCCTGCCCAAGATGCCCTGCCAATACTTTGTGTTTTTCCTCTATAGAGCTGTAATCACAGTGTGAACTCGGTTTTGAACCTTTTCTTGTATATTTGGCCACTGTCAGCATTAGCAGTCGCTTCAACTATTTAGATTAACTGGTGTGATCGGGCTCTGAGTGTTTCATTTTTAGATGCTGTAAGTTACTAGGTGAGCACTGAAAACTTTCAAATTGGTCACTTGTGCCCAGAGACATGGGCTTACAGGCAGGTATGTTCTCTGCTCTTTTTCTGTAGCTAACTAGTGAATTGTTCTGTGGTTTAAGTGCATATAGCAGTATGAGCTGCCATTTGTAGGCCCCTATGTGCCCAGTGCAGTGTATCATACATTAAATCAATCACACTCATAAGTATTCCTTGGCTCTACTGGGATTTGAGTTCAAGACAGTAGGGCCTAATCCCAAAGTCCTCATTCTTTGCCCTGTTACCCTACCACTGAACTCCCTTCCTGTTCCCTGGCCTCTCCTTTACTGAATCATTTTTCTTTCCTTACAGGCTGATGAAGACCCCATCATGGGGTTCCACCAGATGTTCCTATTAAAGAACATCAACGATGCTTGGGTTTGCACCAATGACATGTTCAGGCTTGCCCTGCACAACTTTGGCTGACCTCCTCCCAGCCAGGCACTCATGCTGTTTCCTTCTCCCTCCTCTTCCCGATACTATTCACACTCCTCCAGATGCTCCAAATATCATACACAAATGAGCAGGGCCATGGTAGGAGTGGGCGCAGTTTGCTGCTGCTACCTAGGTATTGTGCATGATGTTTGGATGCTAGGCTAGTTACATCTGACAGGAGAAGTTTGTGTTGTACCAGCGCATGCCTTGGAAAGACTTAAGTAATGCAAAAGGTTGTTTTTGTTTTGTTTTTTAATCTACTGACAAGTTGCTCTAGTAACCCAAAGAAGTGAAGGAGAAAGCAGCTGCCTCACCACCCAGATATTGATTTGTTCAGATGTTTCAATGCCTCATGATACAATAAAACCACAAAAATTTTCTTAAAAGTTTAAATTGTTTTAATTAGTTTAGTAGTTGGCTGGGCATCAATAACTACCCTGCCCCATTGGCTCTCTCATGTCTCACCCTCCCACTTCTACCCCAGTTCAGCAATACCTGTTGCAAGGAGAAAACTGCTGAAGCAGCACTCCCAGCTAGCTTCTTTCAGAAGCCCTGTAGGGCATAGTGTTGCCTTCCCCAGACCACCTGGTCTTGGAAAAGTGAGCTGCAAACAGAGAACTCACATCTGGCCTGAAGCTTCCCTTGCACTGAAGCCCCTGCAGTCAGTTCTGACACCCCCTGTGACCTCTACACTGAGTAGGGTCAGGACTCTAGTAACAGGACAGATGACACAGAATTTCACGAACATAAAGAGGCCCTGGCAAAAATGACCCATCACATTCAGGCTCTCTAAGCAAAAGTTTGAGGGAGAGGGGCCTATTTTATCCCCAGAAGGGTTAGGATCACATTCAGGGTGCCCCCAAAACCCCACGCCAAGAAGAGAGCAGTTCACCTGCTTTTGATAGCCTTGCTCAAAGGCAGGTGCCCAGAACAGCCAGGCTGCAGTGCCTACAGATGTAGGCCTAGTTGGTTGGAGTGTAGACTTAGAGCTATGAAAGAGGGCAATCAGTTTGAGGGATTTGTGCTCTAGGATTTCTCACCCCTCAGACCTCTCTGCAAGGCATCTTTAGGCCTCCTTTTGCCATCCTCACCACACAGCTTCTCACTGTCTTCAAATCCCAGGAAGTCTTAGCTATTGAGGCAGTTTATGCTCCTCAGTTTTGGGGTACAGAGGCCTTGCCCGTGGAAAATCTAGCCCTGAGACCTGGTGGCAAGGTAGCAATCACAGGCTAAAATCAAACCCAGGACTTGGGCCGGTGCCCTTTTAGGGGCTTTAGGATTGGTGAGAGCACCACAGCTGTGCCTGAATTTCTGTATCCCCCTTTCCCTCTACTGTGGATGGAGGTCAAGGACTTCCTCAGGTGCCCAGAGGTTGCCTGGCTATACTGGTCACAGGGCTGGACCATGTGCTGTTTGAGAAGAGCATATTTACAAGATTTCAGTGGGATTGATATCTAGGCTACTATGTATTCAGGGTTGGGGAAGAGAGGTAGGTGCTTGCTGCCTCTTAAACCACCCTGTATAAAATCTGCAATACGGCTTCTTCCATGTACCTGTGCCTGAAATGTCTGCAATAAAGAGGTGTTTGTAAACTGTGGTTTCTTTCTTCCGGCCTGAGGGTACTAGGTTGGGCAAGGATATGCTGGGGGTCTAGTCGGAAACAGTCTGATGTTTCTGGTGGGGCTCTCATAACCTTACAATTCCTGGACCTTCTGACATCGTGGGTCCCCTCAGGCATTGGGTTGCATGGACCCATTTCCTAAAAGGAAACCCAGGCCCCTAACAATTCAGCTTGTTCTTGGAGGGGTCTGAGAACAGCATGGGTGGCAGAGTTCACCAGGTCCTAGGCCCATCATGAGTCCATGCCTTGGGAGTGGGCATGGACCGGGCGGGATATCCTGAGGCTAGTAGGCATTTGGGCGCTCCAGTACGTGGACATTTGCTCTGCCTCAACCCGGCGAAACTCACTGGACCCCACTGGCACAGGGCAGACATACTCCCAAGAAGAGCGAGGCGTCCGCTCTCAGCCCGGAACCTTTCTTCTCCCCACCGTGCAGGTTCCGGGAGCCGAGGCTCGGCGGGCCGGAAGTGGAGGCGGTTGGTGGGGTTGGAGGGTCTCTGGGACTTGGTGCGGGCGGCGGTTTGTGTGCTGCGGGTGGACCGATTGTAGTGACCCGAGTGCCGTATCTGGTCTCGGCGCGGCTGTGTTCGGCTGGTGCGTGGCGGCAGCTAAGGGAACGCGGCGCGTACAAGGCGCCAGTGACTGGGCCTATGGCCTCCTGCACGAGCATCGACATCGAGGACGCCACGCAGCACCTACGGGACATCCTCAAGCTGGACCGGCCAGCGGGAGGTGAGCCGGGACAGCGAGGGTGGGCCCTCGCCGTGCGGGCAGAGGGGCGGCTCGGGCCAGGGTCTCCCTCAAGGTTTGTAGGCCCGTCTGGATTGGTTCTGCATCCTCCCCGCTGGTGAGGGCAGATGATAGAGCAGTAAACCTCTGAGCATATTCCCGGAAGGGCGCAGACCCCCGATGCGATCCCTCTCCATCCCAGTGCCAGGCCATTTTGCCTCGTCCTTCAGCATCTCGGCTGAAGGTGAGGCTCCTTTTCTTAATCCGAAGGCCCCCTCTGGTGTCCTGGCCCCAAGGTCCCTAGTGTTCCTGGTACTGATCTGGGTTCCCAACCCGTTTGCTATACTTCAGAGGCCTAGTCCGTGTTCAGAATGGTGAATTGTGGCTAGACCTAGGCTCTATACTGAGGAGCTGTGGCTCCCCCTCTGCAACTTGCCTTTACCTTTAAAATACAGGCTCCAGGCATGCTTTCTGAAACTGTTTTCTGGAGGAAAGTGACCACTCCCAGTTCCATGTCCTTTCTGAAATTAAGACAAATCATAAACTACATGTCTCTGATTGGATTATGCTACAAGCATCTGCAAATCCTAGTTTATTTCCATTCGTTTAAACTTTATTTGGGCTTGCAGTGATACCTCAGAGCTATTTCTGCCCTCAAGGAGCTTAAGGAAGTTGTATTATAATGCTGTGGACATTGAAAGAGAGGAGTGTTTTGGTATTTTGATGGATATAGGGTGGGTGGGGTGGGGACTGGAGAGTGCCAGAGAACAGGTCTGAGAAAGGAGACAATATTTAGAGTAGTTTTTTTTTTTTTTCCTCACCTGAGGACATTTTTCCATTTTTTGTTCAGGTAGAGTGGGAGGGAGGGAGAGAGAGGAAGAGAGAGAGAGACATCGACGTGAAAGGGACACATCTGGTGGCTGCCACCCGCACGACCAACCAGGGCCAGGGACAAACTGCAACTGAGGTACATGCCCTTAGCAGGAACTGAACCCAGGTCTCTCTAGACCACAGGCCAATGCTCTAACCGCTGAGTCAAACCGGCCAGGGCTAGAGCAGTCCTTATAATATGAACAGGAGTTTGGATGTCAGGAAGGCATTAAAGAGGAAGGAGCATGTATGGAGGTACCAAAGTTCCTGGCTGGTTCAGAGAACTGTGAAGTTGCAGTGGTTGAAAGACCATCTGGTAATGATGGTTTAGGTGTGCAGTGTCCAGAACTGAGAACTGGTGTTTCTTCAGACCCTGTTCTTAAATCTGCTGGGAGAACCAAACTGGCTGCTACTGGAAGCAGGCATGGTGCTCACTCTGGGTGGGGTTAACTTCCCCCATTCCCTGAGAAAATGCATCTGCTGCCTGAAACCACTGAGCCCTTTGCCCCAGGCCTGGTGTGTGCTTCCTTTGCTCATGAGCTTGGCTTGGGCTTTTCGTGCTCATCAGCTGCTGTGTAGACTAGACTGCTTGTTAGAGCCTAACATGGCCAATCTTGTGCAGTTTGTTTTTCCTCCTGGTAGCCTTTCTGGGAGGGAGAGTGGTCAGCTTACCCCTGAGCAGCTAGGGTGGCTCTGACAAGTGAAGTGGCCTGGAGACATTTTTCTGAACTCCTTGTTTATTGACTGATATTGATTTTCCTGTTTGCAAAGGAGCTCTGGTTTGTCTCCTCTCACTGGAGGACCTTGTCAGACTCTAGGCTGTTTTGTGACTAGAAACCCGTGATCCAGATTGTGCTACCTAGGAGTTTTGGAGTGGTGTCCGAGTCCATGAGGTACTTGAGACTCAGTGAATGCAGACAACTAGAATGCTGTCTTTCCTGACTCCACATGCTATCCCATAGTTTCTCTCTTCTTTTTTCAGTTCCTTCATGTACATTCATCCTGAGTATACCCACCCAAGGTATCTTCTTCTGAGCCATATCTCTATGGGGGAGGCTCCTGTCTTTCTTACTTCTACATCTTATCAGTGTCCTTCCATGCTTTAGGAGCATATTTTTTCTTCTCCAACCCATGCCACTACCTTGGTTTAGGCTCTCTCACACAGATTCTCAAATATCCTTCATGCTGCCTTAGAGCAATCAGCCCTCTAGCCAGTGCTGACTGTGTCACCTTCCCTTTTAAAACTTTTGTGATCCTGGCTGGTGTGGCTCAGTGTTTGAGCATCAACCCATGCAGCAAGAGGTCACCAGTTCAATTCCTGATCAGGGCACATGCCCAGGTTGTAGGCCTAATCCCCAGTGGGGGACATGCAGGAAGCGGCCAGTCGATGTTCTCTCTCATCGATGTTTCTATCTCTCTCCCTCTCCCTTCCTTTCTCTCTAAAATCAATAAAGGAAAAAGTATTACAAAATAATAAAAATAAACCCTGGGCAGTTTTTCTCAGTGGTTAGAGCATTGGCCCACGGACCAGAAAGACCCGGGTTTGGTTCCTGCTAAGGGCGCGTACCTCAGTTAGTTTGTCCCTGGCCCTGGTTGGGGTCGTGTGGGTGACATCCAGTCAATGTATCTCTCTCACATCAATGTTTCTCTCTCTTCCTCCTTCTCTCCCTCCCTCTCTATCTGAAGATAAATACAAAAATGTTCTCGGGTGAGGATAAAAAATAAATAAAATAAAAAAATAAAACTCTTTTGTGGCTCTCATTGCCACAGGTAGAATTTAAGCACCACAGCCTCATACCTGAGACCTCTGCAGTCTTGTTTTCCCTTCATCCTTCCCATGTTTGTGTGTTCCAGCTACACTGGCTCTGATGGCAACTCTTCTTTGAAGTCTGTCCTGACCCTTCCTATACCCTTCCTCAAGTACACAGAGTCCCTCTGTGCTGACTGATCTGGACCTGAGTATTAACTGGCCTCAGAGGATCTTTGATAGCTTGCACCTTGCCCCCAGGTAGAAGAGCCTTATGCTTATCCTTGGTCCTGGCATACATTGGGTTCACCGTATGTGTTATGGAATGAGAGATGAACAAAGGGCCTGTCTTCCTATAGACATGCCTCAGTTGAGTCTTCCTAGAGTACTTCATAGTTTTGGAGGGAGGCTCTGCAGGAGGAAAGGCCAGTAGGCAGGTGGAACAACCTCATGATAGTGGCCCTTTCTGTCCCCAGGCCCCAGTACAGAAAACCAGCGGCCATCTAATACCTACAATGGTGACCTCAATGGGCTCCTGGTCCCAGATCCCCTCTGCTCAGGGGATGGTACTTCAGCAAACAAGTCTGGGCTCCGAGCCAAGCCATCTATTAACCTGCAGGAGAAGCAGGTCATGTGAGTGCCTGGGAGATGACTGGCGGTGATGGGGGTTTTGGGATGTCAGTTAGCTGCAAGCATGAGATGCGGGGGAGGGCCAGCAGCCTCTGCTGCTCCCCAACTAGATGTCCTGGGATGGAGCACTTAACCACATAGAGTTTGCACTAGAATGAGGGGTGAGGACACAAGCTCAAGGGCTTGGCCTGGATCTGAAGTTTAGGTGCCTGATGTAACATTCCCAAGGAGGGAGGTGAGCAACGGGTGCTACAGCTCTGGGGACCAGTGGACCTAGAGCCGTGCATCTGGGGTTGGATACCTTCCCTATGGTGGCTGTATCCTCTTCACATTCCAATCCTGCCCATTGAGACTTTGGGTGAACGAGAGTCAAGCTTGTGCACCCCTCCTCCCAGCTGCCTCTCAGGAGATGATAGCTCCACCTGCATTGGGATTTTGGCCAAGGAGGTGGAGATTGTGGCCAGCAGTGACTCTAGCATCTCGAGCAAGGCACGGGGGAGCAACAAGGTGAGTTACCAGGATGTTGTGGCATGTATGGTGGATGGGGGCACACAGTCTCTCCCTTCTCACTCTGCCAGTTCCTATGGGGCCCACCTTAATAGGCAGGTAGTGTGCCCCAGTCTTAGGAAGCCAGGGTTGGCTACCAAGCCTCTGTGGGAATCTGGCCCCAGGAGTTGTAATTGGGTGACTGAGCTTGCACATGTGGCCTCTACTGTCCCCAGGGATGCTGGGGACCACCTAAGCTTTGGGAAAGCTGCCCCATCCCTCAGCTTCTATGACTTTTCTCACCCTTGGTTCTCAGGTGAAAATCCAGCCTGTCGCCAAGTATGACTGGGAGCAGAAATACTACTATGGCAACCTGATTGCTGTGTCTAACTCCTTCTTGGCCTATGCCATTAGGGGTGAGTTGGGTCAGGGGAAAGGAGGGAGGTTTTCTGCCAGAAGCCGCAGAGATGCAGATTCAGTGTAAGGCCACTCAGCCCACTCAGACCTTAGAGATACAATGGAAGGTTTGTCTCTGCTGCCCCCACCTCTGTCAGGCCTTGGGGAGCCAAGTTGAAAACCCAAGCTTGAGATTGGTGGTGGCAGTGAGGCAGGCAGGGGCAGGGCTTTTCTGCTGCTGCCTAGGCCTAGATACTCACTCATGGCCAACCGCTGTCCTGATTCCAGCTGCCAACAATGGCTCAGCGATGGTGCGGGTGATCAGTGTCAGCACTTCAGAGCGGACGCTGCTCAAGGGCTTCACAGGCAGTGTGGCTGACCTGGCCTTCGCACATGTCAACTCCCCACAGCTGGCCTGCCTGGATGAGGCAGGCAACCTGTTTGTGTGGCACTTGGCTCTGATTAATGGCAAAATTCAGTATCCTTTCCCTGGGATGGAATGGGGGACTGAAGAACAGTGGGCAGAACTAGGGCTACCAGACACACTCATCATCCACCTGTCTAGTCCTTAACACCCCGCTCAGAGAAGAGATTTTGGTCCATATCCGGCAGCCAGAGGGTACGCCACTGAACCACTTACGTAGGATCATCTGGTGCCCCTTCATTCCTGAGGAGAGTGAAGACTGCTGTGAGGAGGGCAGCCCAATGGTGGCCCTGTTGCATGAGGACCGGGTGAGGAGGCTGCACGTGTGGGGAGGAGGAGACAGAGTACTCATGGTATGGACATGGGCTGAACACCCACCTTCCTGTACCCTCCAGGCTGAGGTGTGGAACCTGGACATGCTCCGCTCCAACCACAGCACCTGGCCTGTGGATGTCAGCCAAATCAAGCAGGGCTTCATCATGGTAAAAGGCCACAGCACAGTAAGCCTGCAACTGACTGCCTTCCCTGCTCTTCCCCTTTTCTTATGTCCCTTGTCTATTTCTCATATCCATAGCTTTACTTACATTCTACCCATGGGGATTTGGATCACAAAGTGACCTTGACAGGTGGAGCTCACACCTAATGTGGTTGCACCCCATGGGTCTGGTCTTCTTTATGCTCCCCATTTATTCAATTTTTCACACAAATATGTGGATCTATTGTGGGTTGCCCAGCTCACTATCTTTCTCATCTGAGATGGGCTTGCTCCCACCTCTAGTCATGTGGTAAAGCAAAGCTCTTTGGGTTCTTGCCAGTACCTGAGTGAAGGGGCCCTCTCACCTGATGGGACTGTCCTGGCTACTGCAAGCCATGATGGCTTTGTCAAGTTCTGGCAGATCTACATTGAGGGGCAGGATGAACCAAGGTAAGGCAGGACCTAAGGGACCAGGGACCCCCCAGCAGAGGACTAGATCACCCACTCAGACCCCTCATCTGCCTGCTTGCAGGTGTCTGCATGAGTTGAAGCCTCATGATGGGCGGCCTCTCTCCTGCCTCCTATTCTGTGACAACCACAAGAAACAGGACCCTGAGTGAGTGAGTGGGCAGGCAGGTGGGTGGTGGCCTGGACCTTGGGCTCTCAGATAGTCACTCAGTGCCTTGTTGCTTTGTAGGGTCCCTTTCTGGAGGTTCCTCATTACTGGAGCTGACCAGAATCAGGAGCTAAAGATGTGGTGTACAGTGTCCTGGACCTGCCTTCAGACCATTCGGTAAGCACAGGCTGGAGACCTGGACAAGGGTAGCCGGGTTGGGATGTGGGTTCCTTCTACTCTCTTAGTCTCATTCATCCTGTTTTGTGGCCTCTCAGCTTCTCCCCAGATATCTTCAGCTCAGTGAGTGTGCCCCCTAGCCTCAAAGTTTGCCTGGACCTCTCAGCAGAATACCTAATTCTCAGTGATGTACAACGGAAGGTAGACTGCATTGGGGGCACCCTGGGCAGAGTTGGTATCATTGGGGCAAGCAAGGATATGTGGCACATCCAAAGCCCTCACAGCCTGTGAGCTCAGCTGTGAATTCCCTGCCTGTGTAGGTCCTTTATGTGATGGAGCTGCTGCAGAACCAGGAGGAAGGCCGGGCCTGCTTCAGTTCTATCTCTGAGTTCCTACTCACCCACCCTGTACTAAGCTTCGGTATCCAGGTTGTAAGTCGCTGCCGGCTGCGGCACACTGAGGTGCTGCCTGCTGAGGAAGAGAATGACAGCCTTGGGGCCGGTGAGCTGCTCAAGGTCAGGGATATGTGTTGGTATGTAAGGAGTGCAGAGGCACAGAGGGCCTCTCCTTATTTGTTCACACTGTCCTTACAGATGGGACCCACGGAGCTGGTGCCATGGAGTCTGCAGCTGGTGTGCTTATCAAGCTTTTTTGTGTGCATACCAAGTGAGTGTGCCCTCTCTGTGACCCTCCCTACCCTACTGACTCTGGCCCCTTTGAGCCCTCTCCTATTCTCCTCTTCCTGAAGGGCATTGCAAGATGTGCAGATCCGCTTCCAGCCACAGCTGAACCCTGATGTGGTGGCCCCGCTCCCCACCCACACTGCCCATGAGGATTTCGGTGAGTGAGGGGTGAGAAGGAAGCAGGTTATACTGTCCAGGGTGTGAGATCTGACTAACATGGCAGATTTTCCTTCAGCATTTGGAGAATCTCGGCCTGAACTGGGCTCTGAGGGCCTGGGTTCAGCTACTCATGGCTCCCAGCCTGATCTCCGACGCATCGTGGAACTACCTGCACCTGCTGACTTCCTTAGTCTGAGCAGTGAGACCAAGCCCAAGCTGATGACACCTGACGCCTTCATGACACCTAGCACCTCCTTGCAACAGGTGTGCTGGAGCTGGGGCTTGGGGCTCAGGTCAGGAGACCTGGGAATCCCTACACACAGGCCACAGCTCTTACTCTCTGCATCTCCCCAGATTGCTGCATCCCCTAGTAATAGCAGCAGCAGCAGCAGCAGCAGCAGCAGCAGCAGCAGCAGCTCCTCTCTCACAGCTGCATCTGCCATGAGCAGTACCTTAGCTGTGGACCCCTCCTTGCCCAGGTGAAGTGAGGGTCAGAGTTGGGGGATGGCAAGGGCTGGTGCCAGGTGATGCCAAACTTTGGCTGCTTATGCCTCAGCCTTCCTGCCACCAGGCCACCTGAGGAGCTGACCTTGAGCCCCAAGCTGCAGCTGGATGGCAGTCTGACAATGAGCAGCAGCAGCCTGCAGGCAAGCCCACGCAGCCTCCTGCCTGGCCTGCTCCCAGGTCCAGCTGACAAATTGACTCCCAAAGGGCCTGGGCAGGTGCGTGTGTGTGAAATGCAGGTTTAGCTGGTGTGTAGCAGCAGGAAGGTTGGCAGCAGTCTTCTCCTGTAGCACCCTGTCTGCTTATCCTGTTCTGCGTCAGATGGCCCATGTTTCCCTTGAAGTCATCTCAGCCTCCCATGTTCCCTAGAGGGCAGCTCCTCACCCTGTTCATTCCCACCTTCTCTCCTCCTGAGCTGTGGCTGTTTTTGACTACATCCCCTTTCCCACTGTCCCATCTGTCATCACTATAAACACCAGTCCTCATCTCTGTGCTTCCCACACCCCTGTTTCCCTCCACCTAAGTCCCATTTTGGCCCACCTCAGGTACCTACTGCTGTCTCTGCACTGTCCCTGGAGCTACAGGAAGTGGAGCCCTTGGGGCTACCCCAGGCTTCCCCCAGCCGTACCCGTTCCCCCGATGTTATCTCCTCGGCATCCACTGCCCTGTCCCAGGACATCCCTGAGATTGCATCTGAGGCCCTTTCCCGAGGCTTTAGCTCCTCTGCTCCTGAGGACCTTGAGCCAAACAGTATGGCCTCAGCTGCTTCAGCACTACACCTGCTGTCCCCACGGCCCCGGCCAGGGCCTGAACTTGGCCCCCAACTTAGCCTGGATGTTGGCCCTGGGGACGGGGATCGGCATAGCACCCCTTCACTCTTGGAGGCAGCCTTGACCCAGGAGACCACAGCCCCTGACAGTCAGGTCTGGCCTACAGCACCAGACATTACTCGGGAGACCTGCAGCAGCCTTACAGAAAGGTGAGGAGCTTGGATGGTAGAAAGTGTACTGATGGTAGGGGCTTCAGATAGTCATCCACTGCTGAATATCGGCCTGTCCTCCCAGCCCCAGGAATGGCCTTCAGGAAAAGCACAAGAACCTGGCCTTCCACCGACCACCTTATCATTTGCTGCAGCAACATGACAGCCAGGACACCAGCACTGAACAAAGGTAGATGCCACCCCACACCCTTTCTCTCATAAGGGAGGGCCAGCAGATATCTGGTGCTTATGCCTCTCCCCTTTTCACAGTGACCACGATGATGAGGTGGCCAGCCTTGCCTCTGCTGCAGGGGGCTTTGGCACCAAAGTTCCCACTCCACGGCTCCCTGCCAAGGACTGGAAAACTAAGGGATCCCCTCGGACCTCACCCAAGTTTAAGAGGAAGGGCAAAAAAGATGATGGGTAGGAGGGGTCCTGAGGCCAGGGAGAGGGGTGGTCCTCAGGCTACCTGCATGACATGGCCTGAGGTCCTTCTCACCTATGGCAGGGATTCAGCCATGGGATCCCGGCTCATGGAGCATCAGGTGAGTGAGCAAACACCCTTTCTACTTCTAGGACTCCTCTCAGAGTGGGGAAGAGCTCTGAGCCATTCCCTAGTCTAGTGTGTGGGGACAAGTGGGGCAGGCATCATGTAACTCTTGGTGCTACTGGCAGGTGGCAGAGCCACCTGAGGACTGGCCAGCACTAATTTGGCAACAGCAGAGAGAGCTGGCGGAGCTGCGGCACAGCCAAGAAGAGTTGCTGCAGCGTTTGTGCACCCAACTAGAAGGCCTGCAGAGCACTGTCACGGGCCATGTAGAACGTGCCCTCGAGTCTCGGCATGAACAGGAGCGTATCCTTGTGGGCAGTGGCTCAGCATGGAAGAGGGGCAGGGGCAGCTACAGCATTCTTGAGCCAAGAAGGGAAATGGGACCTGCTACAGGCCTGTTCCTTAGCTACAATACAGAGCAGCGATTGGAGCGGGCACTGGCCGAGGGGCAGCAACGGGGTGGGCAGCTGCAGGAACAGCTGACACAACAGCTGTCCCAGGCACTGTCTTCAGCTGTGGCTGGGCGACTGGAGCGCAGCATACGGGATGAGATCAAGAAGACAGTGCCTCCATGTGAGTTTTGCATGGAGACTTCTGGATGGGCTGGGTGGGAGTGGGACCCTCTACCTGTCAAACTTCCTCTTGTGGCTTTACCACTTCCTCCTCACCCTGCCCCAGGTGTCTCTAGGAGTCTGGAGCCTATGGCAGGTCAACTGAACACCTCAGTGGCCACCAAGCTCACAGCTGTAGAGGGTAGCATGAAAGAGAATATCTCCAAGCTGCTGAAGTCCAAGGTGCTATAGGGTCAAAGATGAGGGAGGTTGGTGGTTGGTGGGCTTGGTCAGGCCAGCTTGAGCTCAGGCTTTTGGCTTGGCCCGGCCTCTCCCTCTACCCTCAGAACTTGACAGATGCCATCGCCCGAGCAGCTGCAGACACGTTACAGGGGCCAATGCAGGCCGCCTACCGTGAAGCCTTCCAGAGTGTGGTGCTGCCCGCCTTTGAGAAGAGCTGCCAGGCCATGTTCCAGCAGATCAATGATAGCTTCCGACTGGGCACACAGGAATGTGAGTAGAGTCATATGCTCCATGGAAGAGCTGTCCTTTTCTCCCCCACCTCCTTCTCATGGCCCTTATGGTCACCTTTCAGACTTGCAACAGCTAGAGAGCCACATGAAGAGCCGGAAAGTGCGAGAGCAGGAGGCGCGGGAGCCTGTGTTGGCTCAGCTGCGGGGCCTGGTCAGCACACTGCAGGGTGCCACTGAGCAGATGGCAGCCACTGTGTCTAGCAGTGTTCGGGCTGAGGTGCAGCACCAGCTGCATGTGGCTGTGGGCAGGTGTGTGGGTAGGGCACTGGGTAAGGTGGTGGGGTTTGGAAGGGCCAGACCCAACTTTCTACCTACTTCATCTCCCTCATTTCCATTTGCAGCCTGCAGGAGTCCATTTTAGCACAGGTACAGCGCATTGTGAAAGGTGAGGTGAGTGTGGCACTCAAGGAGCAACAGGCCGCCGTCACCTCTAGCATCATGCAGGCCATGCGCTCAGCTGCTGGCACACCTGTCCCTGCTGCCCACCTCGACTGCCAGGCCCAGCAAGCCCATATCCTGCAGCTGCTGCAGCAGGGCCACCTCAATCAGGCCTTCCAGCAGGTATACTAGGACATTAGGCCCAGTTAAGGCTCAGGTGTCTCCTGACAAGGCCCACACACTAAATGCTATTCTCTACCCAGGCCCTGACAGCTGCTGACCTGAACCTGGTGCTGTATGTTTGTGAAACTGTGGACCCAGCACAGGTTTTTGGGCAGCCACCCTGCCCACTCTCCCAGCCTGTGCTCCTTTCCCTTATTCAGCAGCTGGCCTCTGACCTTGGCACTCGAACTGACCTCAAGCTCAGGTGTGTGGGCGCAGTTGGACCAGGAGATGGGCTGGGGTAGGGTCGGGGAGCAGTTCAAAGCAGAGACTCCCACTATAGCCTGACTTCCTCCCTAATTCTCTCCACCAACCTCCCATCTCAGGCTTGGAGGGTTCCCTTGTCAGCCATCTCTCTGGGCCTCAGTACTGCCAGGGGGCGCTCCCATCTGCTGGGGCCCAACCTGTAGACTATACCTTTCCTCCACCCCCAGCTACCTGGAAGAGGCTGTGATGCACCTGGACCACAGTGACCCTATCACTCGGGATCACATGGGCTCTGTCATGGCCCAGGTACGCCAGAAGCTCTTCCAGTTCCTGCAGGCTGAACCACACAACTCACTTAGCAAAGCGGCCCGGCGTCTCAGTCTCATGCTGCATGGCCTTGTGACCCCCAGTCTCCCTTAGTTAAGCCTGCCTTGCCCAGGGGTAGGGTGGCACTGAAGGCCAGTAGACAGGCCTGGGCCAAAGCAGGGTCATGTCTGCCCTTTACCTCCTCAGGCTTCCACCTCTGGGGTGTTTGAAGGGATGAGCACTGGTTGTGGTCTATAGGTTACGGTAGCCAGCAGGTTTAGGCTGGGCCCAGGGTGGGTATTGTGCCTTCTTGGGTTCTGCCATGCCTGGAGCATGACACCCCCCCCCCCCCCCCCGCCCCGCGAGATTGTGACACCACTTGAGTTAACTTTTCCATGTTCCTTTTTATCTGTTTTGGATCTTTTTGTTTTTGAAAAACATTAAGAAATTCAATTAAATGATTTTGGAATAAAATGGAGTATGTGTGCTTTTGGGTGTGTCTTTGGTGTGACTTTGATAACTGCTCCTCTATTCCCTGGCCTCCTTTCTCCATGTTGAGCTCTGTCAAGGCCAACCCACTCCAGGGTCCTGGACACCCACCCTCATCTGGGCAACTGGCTTCCTAGATTTCCCCTCTCCATCTCTGAGGTGAGGGTCCTGGGGTCAGCTTAGCCTGGGCTCTTCTTGATCTCCTGGGCTCTTCTCTCTAGGATCCCTCTCCTTTGCGAATTTGCTTACTGATTTTCATACTTGTGGCGGGGCTGTCTGCTGGTTTGAAGCCCCGCCCCCAGCTCCCATCCAATCACAGTCCCTCATTCCCGGCGGCTGTGCTAAAGGGTTGCACTCCTAGCAGCTAGCTCCCACACTAGGCTGCCAGCGAAGAATGATGCTCTGCTGCTGCTGTCGCCACTGCCAGCAACTGTTGCTGCTACTGCTGTTACTACCACTCGGTAAGTGCAGGCA
The DNA here is from genome assembly GCF_014108415.1 of Molossus molossus. NCBI lineage: Eukaryota > Metazoa > Chordata > Mammalia > Chiroptera > Molossidae > Molossus > Molossus molossus. The sequence continues at coordinate 37,102,780 of NW_023425357.1, read as the reverse complement.
CACTGTACCAGCCAGGGCCTTACATCCTCTCATCAGACTGGGTTTAGGGTGTGTGGGAGCTGAGGCACAGCCTTCCTAAGCGCTGGGAGCCAGAGTAGCAAGGAGGTGCAAGGTCTCCAGGAAGGGGATAATGTGTACCGGTGATTTGAGAACTGAAAGTGAGGGGTGTGAACTGAGCCCTGGTTGTAGGGGAAGGACCTCAAAATTTTGCAGTCCCCATTCAGATAAAGGGAAGATGTGGCCTTTGGCAAGACTCCTTGATCAGGCTTGGGATTCCCTGAGGTCCTCTGTTAGGATCTGGCCTGGATCCCAACACCCTCTATCCAGCTCTATCCAAAAATACCAGTTTTGCACCCAGCCAGTGTGGCTCAGTGGATTGAGCATCGTCCCATAGACTGAGAGATCCCAGTTCAATCCCTGGTCAGGTCACTTGCCTGGGTTGCAGGCTTGATCCCCAGTAGGGGTGTGTGCAGGAGGCAGCCAATTGATATTTCTATCTCTCCCACTCTGTCTAAAAAAAACAATAAAAACATTAAACAATTAGCCCTGGCCGATTTGGCTCAGAGGTTAGAGCTACGACCGGTTCAGGGAGACCCAGGTTCAGTTCCCGCTGGGGGCACGTACCTCTGTTGCAATTTGTCCCTGGCCCTGGTTGGGTTGTGCAGGTGGCAGCCACTCGATGTGTCTCTTTCACAGCAATGTTTCTCTCTCTCTCTCCCTCCCACTCTGAACAAAAAATGGTAAAATGTCCTCGGGTGAGGATTAAAAAAAAATTATATATCTGTTTTTTGATGGTGTGGGGAGGCCAAGCAAAGTTTGTCCAGACTGCAGAGAGATTGGATGGTGGTAGGGAGGAAGAGTGTGGCTCTGCACCCTGTCCCCTTTTGCCCTGCCCTGGCTCCTTCACTTGGACCATCTTCTCCTGACTTGGGGTTACAGAAGCCCCAGAAGCTCAAAGGAAAAGCTGACCCCTAGGACATGAGGACACCTACCTCCTCCTCTTCCACATTTACTCTGTTCTGTTTTGTTTTTTTGTTTGTTTGTTTTTGGTGCGTGCCCCTAGCGGGAACCGAACCTGGGACACTCTAGTTTAGAGGCCTTCGCTCCAACCCCTGAGCCAAACCGGCCAGGGCCACATTTACTCTGTTCTGTCCCATCTAGAACAGTCCAGGCAGGTGATCCCCAGATGTGCCCTTATTTCTCTGGGGTGTTTTTTTCATGCTGAGTCATGTCCCCAAAGCATGTCAGGGTAAACAAGCCCCTGGAGGTTGGGAGGTCGGCCAGCTCATCCTATCAATTATTTTCCATCCCCACCCCCAGTCCTTGTATCTCCCCTGGAGGCAGCGGCCAAGGTCCCAAGCCGCTGTGACAACATATACCAGGGCTTCGCCAAGTGTCTCATCCGCTTGGGGGATGGCATGGGCCACAGAGGTGAGCTGGAGACCATCTGCAGGTAAGAGCAGGTGCAGGGGCAGCAGCCTGACCCCCACTACTTTCTGTGCTTAAACCTCTTCCTTCCCATTCCAAAGCCTCTTTATCCCACCTAATTTCTCTAACCCTGAGCCCTTAACAGGTCTTGGAATGACTTCCACACCTGCACCTCTCGAGTCCTGTCGGGTTGCCCAAAGGAGGCAGCTGCCGTGTGGGAGTCACTACAGCAAGAAGCTCGCCGGACCCCGCATCCAGATAACTTGCACATTCTGTGTAGCGCCCCTGTGCATGTCCGGGAGCAAGGTGCAGGCTCTGAGACCAACCAGGAGACATTGTGGGCGACAGCATCTGTCCCAACCTCAGCCCCTGCTCCCCTGCTGCTAGCAACTGCTCTGGCCTTTGTTTGCCTCCTCGGGCCTCTGGCCTAGCTATTGGGGTCAGGTAGCAGTGCCCCTACTGCCACCCCTGCTCTGGAGGCTGCGCTCTCAAAGCTCTGCAGGGTGCATTCAGCTTTCATTAAAGGTATTTATATTTGTACTAATCTCTTTCTTTTCTTCTAACTGCTCACTGCTTAACTGAGGTGGAGCCCTCCAGAATCTGATTCCCAAGACAGAATGGGAAGTGCCCAAGGCCGCCACACAGGGGACTCCATCTTCTTGCAAACATTCATTTCCCAGTGGCAGTGCCAAGCTTTCCATTTCGTGCAGGTTCCAAGACCTCTAGTGATCTGTTCTCCCAGGTTGGTATTCCTAGCCTCTAGGATCCCTGTGAGATGGTGGAGTGTCTCACCCTACTCCTCACTATGGCCACCCCCATCCCCCAGGTTCATTCTAGCTTCCTGACTATCTCACCTCCTTCTCTGCTAAGCTACCACCTTAGCTTTCAAGACAGCTCAGACTAAGTGCTCTGTGCTCTCCCTCTCTGGGGGCCTATCCATCTGAGGAGAGCCTGTTCCAGAAGGTAGGGAGCCCCTGTTGGAGTCTATATTCAGGTCCCCAAGGTGGTCTGGAGCTGCTGAAACTGGGATCACAGTGAGGGTTCCCCTGGCCTCTGCTCTCCACAAGTTTGTTCTTTGAGAAGAGGTGTGCAATGTGAAGTCAAAAGAATCCCAGAAGGCATTCTGGAAGCATGGAATGGGTGTATGGTGTGAGAGGACCCTGTTCATCCTGGAGGAGAGGAAGAGCAAAGTTCAGCATGGACATATCCTGAGAGAAGGAGGAATCTCAGAGAGGGTGAGATCTTTTGTTCAGTCTACTACCACAGGATCCTATTCCAAGCCACCACCCCACAATGGGCACTGCCATGGCCTCCTCACTGGCTCCAGCTCTCACTCCCTCCCCTTTATTCTTCATTTTCTATATTGAAAACTGATCCTGCCGTTAAGCTCCCTTTCATTGTTTACCAGGCCCTACATAAGCCAGCTATGCCCACAGTTTATTCAGTCTTCTCCAACTCCCCTCTGTAGCAGCACAGAGGAGAGGAGTGATCTACTTATCTAGCCCCTGGGGTCAGGGGTAGCTTCAGAGAAGGAGCGTGATAGGGGCAATAGGAGGTAAGGATGGAGAGTTACAAGTAGTGGGGGAAAGGTAGGGTTTATTTGGAGAGGGCTTTACAAGAGGGGCCCAAAGGAATTAGTTGGGAGGGAGGGAGAGAGGAGTGGGAACCCAGATCTAGGCAGGCCAGATTTATACTAAAGCCCTCCTGGGAGGCAGTACCCACAGGACAGAATCAGACCTGAAAGGACACTTGCAGAGGCTCTAGGGTGACAAGTGCTTCCATAGACCTCCACCTGAATGTGTAGGAGTCCTATTTCAATCCATGCTTCCCAAACACCCTTGCATTCTGATTAGGTCAGATGCCTCCATTAATTCCCTCTCTACCTATCCTATCTTTGCTCCTGTGCTTTATTTGCCTCTACTTTCATCACCACTTCTCTTTCCCAACCAGCGTTACCTATCTTCTCCTATCACCTGAAGGAGGAAGTAAGTTTGGAAAAACAACCCTCCCAGATCTGCCCCTTTCTTTGACCACCATCATTTTCCAGAAGGAAAGGCCACACTTTTATTCCTCTAGGTCTTTGTACATCTATTCTTTATGCTCAGAATGCCCTTCCCCATTTTCCTGGTGAACTCCTTTCTTGTTTAGCATCACCTCCTCTAGGAAATATTCCCTAACCCTGACTCCAACCTGAATCAGCAGCTTCCTGCAGGTCCACACAGCTTGTGGGCTCTCTTCTATCTCAGTGCTGATAGCACTGGCTTATTACTGTCTGGGTCCGGGTCAGAATTCTCGTCTGTGTACTCCCCAAGGGTCTTTTTTATGTCTCTAGCATGCAATCTAGGGCTGGGTATAAAGAGTGTACTTGTGGGAGGTGTGGAATGAAAGATAGACTCTCTAAGTCAGTCCAGCATTGGAAGTGTTACAATCAACAAAAACTTGGGCTGAGAATGACTGCAGTGTGGAGGATGTATTATCTTGGGGCAGTCCTCTCAGCCTGGGCATACTGTTGGGAGGGATGGTGCTGTGGCTCCAGACCCCAAAAGTCTTCCCAGAGCCACTCTTGGTGGGTGGCCAAGAGCAGCCTGCTTCAAGTGGCAGGGGCTGACTGATCTGGTAAGCCATGGGGGGGATTACCATCCTCCTGCTGTGACCTACTTTCCCCTGGTGTTTACTCCCTAAATCCTTTGCTCTTCTTTAGAATTCAGTGACCTGGAGTGTGTGTATGGGGTTGGGGTGGGGACAGAATCTGTTCTCTGGCCAGGGGCTTAAGAGCTTTGTATATTTTATCCCAAAGCTGGAGGAGAAGGGTAAGCTGATAGCCACACTGATAGCCAGAGCATCATGGGGGCAATGTTTCTTACATTTGCAGTTCTGCAGACATGGAACAGCTTATTGTTCAGGGGAGAACCTGGAGACTGGATGCCCTGAGTCCAGTCCCCTCTATATCAACATACTTCTTCACCTCAGGTCCTGGTGTTCTTTACCAGAACGAAGGTCAGCCCTTGCCCATAGCAAGGCTCAGTAAATATTTGTTGAATTAGCCCTGGCCAGTTTGGCTCAGTGGTAGAGCGTCGTCCTGCGGTCCAGAGAGACCAGGGTTCGGTTCCTGCTAAGGGCATGTACCTTGGTTGCAGTTTGTCCCCGGCCCTGGTTGGGTTGTGAGGGTGGCGACCACTCGATGTGTCCCTTTCACGTTGATGTTTCTCTCTCACTCTCTCTCCCCCTCCCCATTCTATCTGAACAAAAAATGGAAAAATGTCATCGGGTGAGGATAAAAAATATATATATATATTTTTGTTGAATTAACTTGTTAAATATCTGTAAAATGGGAGTGTTGTATGGATTTCTAAGCCCCATTGACCCTGATTTTATATGTTGCTTTTTTTTTTTCAAGGATATTTTTGCATTTATTTTCAGATAGAGCGGGAGGGAAAAGGAAGAGAGAGAAAGAGAAACATTGACATGAGAGAGACACATCAACTGGTGGTCACCCGCACAACCCCTACCTGGGCCGGGGACAAACTGCAACCAAGCTATGTGCCCTTAGCAGGAACCAAACCCAGGACTCTCTAGTCTGCGGGCTGATGTTCTAACTGCTGAGCCAAACTGGCCAGGGCTTCTATGTTGCTCTTAACCCTCACAACAACTCTGTGGGGTTAGGATTATGATCCCCATTACACAGATTAGAAAAATGAGGCTAGCCTTGGCCGGTTAGCTCAGTTGGAACACAGTCCCGATACACCAAGGTTGCAAGGTTGTGGGTTCAATCTCTGGTCAGGGCACATACAAGAATCAACCAATGAATGGATAAATAAGTGGAACAATAAATCAATGTTTTTTTCTTTCTCTCTTAAATAAATAAATAAATAAATAAATAAATAAATAAATAAATAAATAAAGGCTTAAGGAGGGGAGATGTCTTGCCTAAGGTCACACAGCTGTTGAAGTATCAGAGCTAGGATATGATCCCAGGTTTGTTTGGCCCCAAAGACCATACCCCTACTCATCACACTAGATTTTTGGAAGCAATTTCTAAAGTTCTTTCTTTTTAAAAAATAAAATAAGCCCTGCCGGTGTGACTCAGTGGACTGAGTGTCGCCCCAAGCGTCGCCCCGAGCGTCTTCCTATGGACTGAGAGGTCCTGGTTCATTCCCAATCAGGGCACATGCCCAGGTTGTGGGCTCAATCCCCAGTAGGGGGCATGCAGGAGTCAGTTGATCACTGGTTCTGTCTCACATTGCTATTTCTCTCTCTCTCCCTCTCTCCCTAAAGAAATCAATAAAAACATTTAAAAATACAATAAAATCATTTATAATTTCCTACTAATTAAAACAGACAAAATTATGTTTATTGGTGTTAATTTATTTTCAGGCTTACAGTATAATATTAGCTTATATCAGTGATTTTCAATCTTTTTCATCTCATGGCTCACATAAACAAATTACTAAAATTCTGTGGCACCTGACAAAAAAATTGGTATAACTGCCCTGGCTGCGTCAGCCTGCGGTCCAGAGAGACCCGGGTTTGGTCCCCGCTAAGGGCCTGTACCTCGGTTGCAGTTTGTCCCCGGCCCTGGTTGGGTCATGCGGGTGCAACCACTGGATGTGTCCCTTTCACATTGATGTTTCTCCCTCTCTCTCTCTCCTACTCTATCTGAACAAAAAATGGAAAGATGTCCTCTGGTGAGGATTTAAAAAAAAAAAAAAAAAATTTGGTATAACTTTTATTCATTCACACTGAATGGCTAGAGAGGGAGAGATACAAACATCCATGTGCGATCAGGGCCCTAGACAACATAACCGAAATATGTGCCCTTGCCCTTGGTTGGAATTGAACCCGCGATTCATTGGTCTGGGGGGTGATGCTCTACCGCTGAGCCAAACCAGCCAAGGCGACACTCAGTACTATTTTATATTAGGTTTTCTACAGCAGATTTCTCCCGCAGCGTACAGTCGAACCACATTGAGCAACAATTAGACCCCCGCCCGGAGAGGCTGTCCCCGCCCTGAAGGCGTTGATTGGCAGGCCACGCTCCTAGCGCCCCAAACCGGTAGCCAGGCCCTCCCGAGGGTCCGCCCCCACCCCACTTCCAGGGCGGATGGGGTTTGTTTTGGCGTCAAGCGCGCCCTGTGATGACGCCACGACGCTAACGCCTGAGGATGGCGGCGGCGGCGGCGGCGGCGGCGGCGGCCGTGGCCGCGGCCCTGAGAGGGTCAGCACAGCCGCCAAGACGCCGAAGAGCCCGCCGCCCCCGCGAGGTGAGGCGGCCTGGCCCAGGGCTACCGCCCAGTGGCGGGAGGGGCTAACGAGCTGTGGCCACGGTCGCTCTCTGGCGCACCAGGCCTGTCCTTGCCCAAACCGGAGCCCTCGGCCGGTGCCAGGTGTGCCGGGGCCTAAGGGGCTGGGGAGCAGGCCAGGTGATGGCAGCTCGGGGTCCCCGGTATCAGAGGCTGGAGTGGCCAAGAACTTGGCTTTTATGAGATCTTGAGGCCCTTTGAGTCCTAGTTTGCTCATTCCAAAATAGTAATAGTCATGCCTACTTTATGTGGTTGCAGAGAGGAGAGAGAGTGCATATAAGATAGCACAGAAGCCACTGTGTTTCTTAATGGCTGTTCTTCCTATAATGTGCCCCTTTACTAAGATCTCATCTTAGTAAGCTTGTTTACTCTTCAGACTGAGCCTCATGTAGGAAGCTGCCTTGTATTATGTGACTTGCTCAAGGTCTTTTCTGGTCATGGGGGAGAGCTCTGACAAAACTGCTTCTACCCAGGGCAATTGTTGTTGTCCATCCCTGTAGGAGAGATTCGGAATTCTGACTCAATAGAGGGTGGGTGTGTTAAATAAGCACATTGTCCAGGTCTAATTGCAGTTCTTGCACTTGTTAAGTTGTATTAATGGGCTAAAGAAGGTGCAGCTTTCATGAAATGTGTTTGCCTCTGACACAGCTGGAGTTGCCCCTCACTTGGGCTTTTAAGTGGCCTCCTAGGGCATTAGAAGGATTATCCCTGCAGATCTCAATGTCTGTAGACTCTGAACTAGATAGATACTGGGGTTCTTTGTCAGTCACATATGTAGATGAGACCTTCTGTTTTATTTTATAAATGTGAGCATGTTATGTGGGCAACTTCAGTCCTCTTCAGAACTTCCCAACTGTATGACCTGCATGGGCTATAGGTATTCCAAAACACTGACCCTTAAGTTTGGAGATAGCTGGGAACATCTCCCTGTCTCTATTGACCCCAGGTACACAGAGAAAAATTTGAGAAATTGGAAGAAGTGAAGCAATTCTGTTTGTTGAGAGTTAGAGAGAGACTTACTTATTCGAACTTTTTTCCTTCCAAGAATCTTAGTGAGTATTAAGCTGATTTGTGTTACTTAGTTCATCACTGAGCTAATTCTTGGTTCAGCCCTCTGTTGCTATGTTGTCTGTTGTGATGCTGAAATAGAAAAACGGGGTGTTTTTATTTGCTGGAAGAAAATGGTCTCAGAGGGACTCCTTCCAGGTTATCAGCTTTTTTTTTTTTTTTTTTTTTTTTAATCCTCACCCGAGGACATTTTTCCATTTTTTGTTCAGGTAGAGTGGGAGGGAGAGAGAGGAACAGAGAGAGAGAGAGAAACATCGACGTGAAAGGGACACATCAAGTGGCTGCCACCCGCACGACTGACCAGAGCCGGAGACAAACTGCAACCGAGGCACGCGCCCTTAGCGGGAACCGAACCCGGGTCTCTCAGGACCGCAGGCCGACGCTTTAACTGCTGAGCCAAACTGGCCAGGGCCCAGGTTATCAGCTTTTAAGTGGCCTCCTAGGGCATTAGAAGGGTAATGGATTAAGGGACTCTCGGTGTGGAACAATCTGTGCTGTAAGTTCCTTGAGAGCACAGACTATGGCTACCTTCTTTTTGTTTGTCCCATTCCCTGTCGAAGTTCCTGGCTCACAACAGGAATTCAGTAAATATCTGTGGGTTGAACTTCAGGATGTTGGAAGGAGAACTCTAGGTACGTTGTCATAGTCTGTGTTTCTGGATGGGCAGTAGGTGGGATGTCTTAGATGGAGTTGGGGTCATGATAAAATAAGGACACAATAGCGTTTGAACTTCTCTCCCTCTCAGTCGTAAGGCAGGAGTCTGCCCACTGATTGTTACCATGTCCCTAAGAAGTGAGGTCCCAAGTTACTGTATTCTAAAAAGAAGTTATAGCCCCCTGGCTGCTTTTGCTCAGTGGTTAGAGCGTCAGCCTGCAGACCAGAGAGGCCCAGGTTTGGTTCCTGCTAAGGGCACGTACCTCAGTTGCAGTTTGTCTCCGCCCCGTTTGGGGTTGTGTGGGTGGCAACCACTTGATGTTTCACATCGATCTTTCTCTTTCTCTCTCTCTCAAGATAAATGCAAAAAAGAATGTCCTCGGGTGAAGATAAAAAAAAAAAGAATAAAAAGAAGTCATAGCAATTTTTATTATGAAATAATACTGAAAGTTAAAACATTACAGGAGTTAATGCACAGTGTCTTTAGACACAAACTAATAATTTGTAATAATCTGGTGTATATTCCTTCAGCTTTTTTTAACTTATGCTTATACTAGTCTGTACATTTCTACAATATATATTTTCGTTAACTTTAAAAATGTAATGTGTGGTGGTGATTTAAAAATACAGCAACAGTACAGAAGTATATAAAGTGAGAAGTAAAAGTCCCCCTTTGTTCTGGCTGTTCCCTCACATTCCCACACTCTAGAGTCAGTCACTGTCAACAGTTTCTTTTCTATCCTTCCAGGATATTTTTTTCCATATATATGTACAACATTTTAAAATCCCTCATTGAGCCCCAGCCAGTTTGGCTCAGCGATTGAGTATTAACCTGAGGACCAGAGAGTCTAGGTTCGGTTCCCGCTAGGGGCATGTGCCACAAAAATAAATAAATAAAATCCCTCATTGGACATATGCTTTACATACTATGTTATTTATTTATTTTATTATTATTTTTTTATCCTCAACTGAGGACATTTTTGCATTTATCTTTAGACAGAGAGGGAGGAAGAGAGAAACATCAAGTAGTTGCCACCCACATGACCCCAACTGGGGCCGGGGACAAACTGCAACTGAGGTATGTGCCCGTAGCAGGAACCAAACCCAGGACTCTCCGGTCTGCGGGCCAGTGCTCTAAACACTGAGCCAAACCGGCCAGGGCTATTTATTTTTTTAAAGAAATTTAAATGTTTAAAATTTGTGGAAAGGGAGGTTAAAGCAAGCATGTGCATATATAAATAAAGGTACTTCTTAGATGCCACCTTGGTCTGCTCAGGTTACCAGAACGAAGTACCAAGACTGGGTGGCCAAGATCAAGGGGCAGCAGATATGGTTTCTGGACAGGGCTTTCTTCCTGGTGTGCAGATGGCCTCCTCCTCATTATGTCCTTACATGCCTCTCTCAGGTGCATATGGGGAGAGATCTTTGGAGCCTCTTCTGGTAAGGGCACCAATCCTTTAGGATCAGGGCCCTACTCTATGACCCACTTAACCTTCATTTCTTCCTTAGAGGCCCTATCTTCACATACAGCCAAACTGGGAGTTAAGGCTTCAACTTACTAGTGTTAGCCACAGGCTGGGGTATAGGCAACTAAACTGCATATTCCAAATGGGAGCAGTCTGATCTCCAGAATCAGTGAGAGCCCAATGCTGTGAAGGATGGAATTTTATAGAATTTTTTGACCCCACATGGCCAGTGTACTTGATGAGGCACCTCCCTGTCTTGATGCTCCACAGTAAAGCCTGTGATCAGCATATGTGGTCCCCAGCACCACCAACTATGTTCTCTTCACACTGACATCCCAGATGCTATCCCTGTAGCCAGTGCACTCCTTCACAAGCTGGCACACAGCCCTCAACGTGGTGGCCTTGAAGCTGGAGACAATCTTAAATACCACATGGCCAGCCCGTGAGCCAACGCCTTGCATACCTTGCTGGTGGAGGCCTTGTAAGTCTTCAGCTTCTGAGAAAGCTGGCTGGTATTGTGACTGGCTTTAGTTTTCAGTTGGCCCTTCCTCAGCTCTGCCCCATCAATCACTTGTCCTTCAGCAGCTAAATATTCATTAAGAGTCTCAATTTCTCTACACAATTCTAACTTTTCAATATAAAGGTTTTCAAATTTTCTCTCTATTTGACCAAACAGTTCTAAAAGTGTACTGCGAACTGAGAAGGCAGTTTAAAATTTTGTCCTTCTCACATATCTCTTGGCAGACCTGTCCTATCCTGCTCGGAGCTGTTCTTCATATAGAAAGGCTATGAGACTTGTGTTTCTGTTTTGCTTGGTGAGCAGTTGAACAACTTCCGCTTTCTGTGGGCCTTACTTCTACAAGGTGATGTCCTGGTCACTACTGCAATAAGCGTGGCTGGTTTCCTCAGCACTCTGCCATCGCATGCATTGTCCCGCAGGCCTGTGGAATTGGACTGGTGCCGCTATTAACGGCTGGGCCATAGGTAGATGTTGTGAGTGAGGCTAATTGCTCTACATACTATTTTAATTTTTTTTTATTTATTGATTTTTAGAGGGGGAGAGAGAGAAACGTCAATGAGTGAGAACATTGATTGGCCGCCTCCTTCATGCCCCTCAGTGGGGATTTGGCCTATAACCTGGGCATGTGCCCTGACCAGAAATCTAACTGGTGACCTCTTGGTGCATGAGTTGATGCTCAACCATTGAACCACACTGGCCGGGCTCTACATACTATTTTAAACTACTTAATACATCACAGGCATGGGATCCTGGCATGAAACCACAAAATAAAATTAAGTAACTGGTATCTTTCTTTGTCAGTATATATGGATTTACCTTATTCTTTTCAAAAGCTACAGCTCATTCCATTATATGAATATATCTTAATTTATTAAATTATTCTCTTATTGGTCGTTATTTGGGTTGTTTTCATTTTTTCCTTATTATAAAGAATATTGTGCCCTGGCCGGTTTGGCTCAACGGTTAGAGCTTCGGCCTGCGGTCCAGAGAGACCTGGGTTCCCGCTAAGGCATGTGCCTCGGTTGCAGTTTGTCCCCAGCCTTGGTTGGGTTGTGCGGGTTGCAACCACTCGATGTGTCCCTTTCACATCGATGTTTCTCTCTCTCTCTGCCTCCCACTCTATCTGAACAAAAAAAAGAATGTCGCGCCCTGGCCGGTTTGGCTCAGCAGTTAAAGGGTCGGCCTGCGGTCCCAAGAGACCTGGGTTCGGTTCCCACTAAGGGCACGTACCTCAGTTACAGTTTGTCCATGGCCCTGGTTGGGTCGTGTGGGTGGCAGCCACTCGATGTGTCCCTTTCACATCAATGTTTCTCTCTCTCTTTCTGTCTCTCTTCCTCTCTCTTCCTCCCACTCTATCTGAACAAAAAAATGGAAAAATGTCCTCGTGTGAGGATAAGAATTTTGCCATAAACTTTCTTGTACAAATATATCTTTGCATAGTATTATTTCTGAAAATGAAATTGCTGGTCCTATGTCAGTTTTCTTATTTCAGAAAGCAGAATTATATATTTCCCCCTAAGGTTGCATAGGTCCTTGTTCAGGGGTTTATGTCTAAAGTGACAGGCTTCTTTGCTTAGTATATCTCTGCTTGCCTCATGATGGTTAGAAGTGCTTAGTAGTTTTTTATTTCTGGGTTTACTGAGAGGTCACTTCCTACTTCATTTTGATAGTCTTTCAAAACAGGAGCAGAATATAGAAATCTTTGCGGGCAAAAAGTTGTGAAGCTTTACTGTGAAAAACAGTCTTAGGGAGTGTTATTAAAGAGGGCTGCATGCTTGTGGGAGATATCCACAGACCTGGTTTCTGTGTTTAGGAAATTGTTTCAGAATCCATCCTTGCCCCTTGCTTCTAGGCCTCTGGCCTCCCCAGCAGATGGGGTCAGGTCTGGCAGCTTGTGGGTAAATTTGCTTTGGAGTTCAGATAACAATCTATAAGACCCATACAGACCTGAGAATTCTGACTTCCTTTGTTGTTGAGGACATTTACACAGGTGCCCAGAGAGCATGGCTCTGGTTTAACCATCAATCTGGCTTCCTTCTGACACTTGAAATTTCTGAGGTTCTGGGGTTGTTGTCTCATAGCAAATGGAAATTCAAGAGCCAGACCACCTTTATTCATCATTAACAAACATTAAATGCTTGCTCTGAGCTCAGCACTTCACTGGGTGTCAGAAAGTTTGAGAAGTGGCCCCTTTCCTCAAGGGATTATATGTCCAAATTCCTTGAAGCAGGAACCCACTTAGGTCGCATCAACCTTGACTTCCAAATGGAACAGTACATCTACAAAAGGAAAAGTGATGGCATCTACATCATAAATCTGAAGAGAACCTGGGAGAAGCTCCTGCTGGCAGCTCGTGCCATTGTTGCCATCGAAAACCCTGCAGATGTCACTGTCATACTGTCCAGGAACACAGGCCAGCGAGCTATGCTCAAGTTTGCTGCTGCCACTGGAGCCACTCCTATTGCTGGCCACTTCACACCTGGAACCTTCACCAACTAGATCCAGGCAGCCTTCCGGAACCGAGACTTCTGGTCATTACTGATCCCGGGGCTGACCACCAGCTTCTCACAGAAGCATCTTATGTTAACCTGCCTACCATTGCTTTGTGTAACACAGACTCTCCTCTGCACTACGTGGACATTGCCATCCTTTGCAACAACAAGGGGGCTCACTCAGTGGGTCTGATGTGGATGCTGGCCCGGGAAGTGCTGAGTATGCATGGCACCATCTCCTGTGAACACCCATGGGAGGTCATGCCTGATCTTTACTTCTACAGAGATCCTGAAGAGGTTGAAAAGGAAGAGCAGGCCGCTGCTGATAAGGCTGTGACGAAGGAGGAATCTCAGGGTGAATGGACTGCTCCAGCTCCCAAGTTCACTGCTGCTCAGCCAGAGGTGGAAGACTGGTCTGAAGGCATGCAGGTGCCCTCGGTGCCCATTCAGCAGTTTCCTACTGAAGACTGGAGTGCTCAGCCTGCCACTGAAGACTGGTCCGCAGCCCCCACTGCTCAGGCCCCGGAATGGGTGGGAACAACCACCGAGTGGTCTTAAGCTGTTCTTCCACGAACTCTTCACAGAATGGAAATAAGGTTGATGGAAAATAAACAGTTTCTAAAAAAAAAAAAAAAAGAGTACAACACTGAGCAGTGTGACCCAGATTGTACTTGGAATGAAGGTTTCAGAAGACAGGCCCTTCAGGAAAGGTTTGTTGATTCACCAGTTGACTGGTATGAAGAATGATTGAGGCGTTGACCTGGTAAGGCCCAGCTCTGGTACTTCTGGAGTCTCCTGCATAATGGAAGGAGCTCTCCTAGAGAACTAGGAGATTTGAGTCCATGCTTGGCCATCACTATTTGAGTGACTTTGGACGAGTTTCTACCTTTTTTGGCCTGTCATTTCTATAGACTATTACTGTAAACTGTAGTGATTAATATTCATGCCCACTGCCACACTCTGTTCACACTTGCCTTTTTTCCCCAAAAAATATATATATATATTTTTATCCTCACCCGAGGACTTTTCCATATTTTGTTCAGATAGAGTGGGAGGGAGGAAGAGAGAGAGAAACATCAACGTGAAAGGGACACATCGAGTGGTTGCCACCCACACAACCCAACCAGGGCCGGGGACAAACCGCAACTGAAGTATGTGCCCTTAGCGGGAACTGAACCCGGGTCTCTCTGGACCGCAGGCCGACGCTCTAACCGCTGAGCCAAACCGGCAGGGCTCCCCCAAATATATTTTTATTGATTTTATAGAGAAAGGAAGGTAGAAGGAGAGAGAGGGTAGGAAGAAGGGAGAGAGAGAGAGAAAGAGAAACAGAAACATTGATCTGTTGGAACCAAACCCGTAACCTAGGCATGTACCCTGACTGGGAATTGAACCACCGGCCTTTTGGTGCACAGGACAGTGCTCAACCATCTAAATAAAACCGGCCAGAGCCACACTTCCCTTTCTTGAGTAGTTCTTTGGATCAGGCTGAGAGTTGAGGGTGTGAAGGCCGACTCTAGAGAATTAAGTACTTTCTGCAAGATGTGTTCAAATTGGTGTTGTGAAGGAAATAGGGTCTTGGAATAGCTGGCATAGTGTGCCCCTCCTGGGAGGTCTCTCTTGAGGCTTTCCTCCCTCATCGTCACCCACCCTTACCCCCACTCTGGTCACTGCTGAGGACATATACAAGAATGCTGGGACAGGAAAACACTCAGCCCTTCTTCCCAGAGGAGTGTTTTGTTTTTGTTTTTGTTTTTTTAATCTTTATTGATTTTAGAAAGAGAGGGAGGGGGAGAGAGAGAGATAGAAACATCAATGAGAGAGAACTTTGATTGGTAGCCCCCTACATGCCCCCCCAATGGGGATTGGGCCCACAACCTGGGCGTGTACCCTGACCGGGAATCGAACCAGTGACCTCTTGGTGCATGAATCGATGCTCAACCAGTGAGTCAAACCGGCTGGGCCCCAGAAGGATTTTTGCCAGCTGCCTTTCCTGTCCTTGTGTCTGCCTTTTCATTTGACAGTTATGGAAAGAGAATGTAAAAGATGTGATTGGAACATGGAGCAGCTGTGGTCACCTGGAGGCTACCAGCCATTTTCCCTTCCCCGAGCTGGCACCCTCTCTCCTCCATTCTTTATGTGTAGTTAGGAAGGTGAGGTGCTAGCATCAAACCATCTTTGAAGAGTTTCTTTTTTACTTTGTAATTGATTTTATTTTATTATTTATTTATTTATTTTGAATTTTTTATTTTTTTGGTATGTGCCCCTCACAGGAACCGAACTAGGGACTTCATAGATCGATGCTCCAACCGCTGAGCCAAACCGGCTAGGGCTTATTTATTTTTTAAATTATATTTATTTTATTGTTGAAAGTATTACAGATGTCCCCCTTTCTTCCCCATTGACCCACTCCTACCCGCTCCCACCTGCCTCCTGCCTCCCCCAGCCTAGTGTCCATGTTGATTGGTTGTGCATATATGCATATAAGTTTTTTAGTTTATCTCTTCCCTCCCCTTCCACCCCCCAGCCCTCTAGGGCTTGTTCATTGATTTTAAAGAGAGAGAGAAAGGGAGAGAGGGAGGGAGAGAGAGATAGACTGATATTGATTTGTTGTTACACTTATTTATGCATTCATTGGTTCATTCTTCTGTGTGCCCTGACCGGGGATTGAACCCACAACCTTGGAGTATTGGGATGAGGCACTAATCAACTGAGCTACCCAACCAGGACCTGAACAATTTTTAATTGGAACAAATGTGAGAGAAACTGTCCCGGAAGGAAGAAGGAAGGTCAGAGAGGGATAATCCTTGGCCCTCTCACTGCTGACTTGAGATCTTTGTGCAGGCTTTGTTTGTTTAAAATGAAAAGTCAGGGCTTTTCTTTTGTAAACCTTAGTTTTTCTTGTCAGGACCAGACTAGGTACGCACATTTAAACAAAAACAGCCAGTGTGTATGCCTGGAACAGTTATTTATTTTGTGGATCTAGTGTTCTGCCTCCTCACGAGGAAGAAGTGACATCTGAGTGGTTGTGTTGGGTCACCGATGCAATTTGTCTTTTCTCTGAATGGTGGTAGAAGTTGCTTACTACTTGTGGTCTTGGGAGTCAAGGACCTGTGTTCTGCATTAGGAATCCTGGCCCAAAAGCTATCCTGAGCAGTAGCCATTTACTGCATTGAGGTTTTCCCTGAAGGAAGAGATGAGTTTGCAAAATTCCAAAGTCCGTAGTTCTAATCTTTGGCCTGTGTGACAAGGAACCTTGTTTCTAAATGCCTTTGTTAAACACCATTTCCTAAACTTCTATGTGGGATCTCCTGGGCATTATTTGGGTGAGAACTGCAGCAAATCCTGAAGAGCCTTGTTTTGGTGGAGGAATCTTTTCCTTTCATGTGAGAAAAGATAAGCCTCATTTTGCTGAGAGTCATATTGATTAATACATACTGATTAAAACTGGAGCCCTTAATCTGTGGTCTCCCAATTTCTCCTTTTTATCTGTTGGATTGGTAATCAAGGTATGTTTCAGAGGTGAGTTTGTTCCTTGAAACAGTTGGCTACATTGGTCAGTATCACAACCTTGAATTCAGGCCCTCAACTCACTGGAATCTGATGGTCTCTGTGTGTTCTCTCTGTTCTCCAAGGTGTTTCAGCAAAACCTGCCTAAGTTTCTCTCTGCTGCTGTTGATGGGGTATTTTGCTGGCTTTGTGAGAAGGTGGGGTTGGGTACAGGTGTTGCCTCTTGACCCTAAGCACCATCCTTGGGGCAGCCATGGAATCTCTGACCGTGACCAGCTCTTTTCAAATGTTAGATTCTATGTCCAGTGACCTGCAGTAAATGTCATATGGATATTCCACATACACTGCAACACATCCAAAACTGAACTCTTCACACTGCTTCCTAAACCTGTCCATTTTGTTGCACTATTGACCCTTTTGCCCAGGAGCCTGTGTGAGGGACTGGAGTGCTGCCTGGACACACCACCCTTTCACCCCTTATGTCCAGCCTCCAGTCCCTATCAGTTCTCCTGCTGACATCTCTTCATTCCACACCACTGTCTGGGCATGCCACCCCCACATTGGCCCTTTTAGTCCACTTTGATCCTCCTCCAGTTCAGCCTCACACTTCTTTCTAAACACAGGTTGAGTGCCTTCTTTCTTTGTCTCTTGTATGGTGCCCAGTTTGGTGGCTACCTGGTAGCAGTGTGCTAAGGCTTGTGGTTCCCAAGTTCATTGGGATTGATTTCAGCTAGCTCTGGGACTTATGCGGCATTTTAGCCATCCATGTGGTGACTGGAGAAGTGAGAGACCCTGAAACAGGTGTTAACGCTGTCAGGGTGAAGATGGTGTATTAGCAAAGGAGTGTGAATTGTCCAGGAAAGAGTGAGGTTAGGGCACAGACCCAGGGCAGTGAGGTTGCACAAGGAGCATGCCTTCAGGAGTCATAGAGAGCCCGAAAAAATATACATGAGGGACGCCTTTGAGAAGTGGCTTTCTGATCCCTGGTAGGTGATAGTGTTGGACAGTAGGCCTCCAACACTCTACACCCTTGTTTCAGGAAAGATGAGCCAGAGTAGTAAGAGGAATGATTTTAACATTAAAAAAACATAGAACTTCAGCTAGGATAAGGAACCCAATCAGAGTAGGAAGGAAGATGGGAGCAGTAACAGCTGAGCCTGGTGCATGTTCCTGCCCTCTCTCAGGGTTGAAGAGCAGTGCGAGAATCAGAATCAAGGAGATATAAATCAAGACCATGATGCTCAGATCCAGCCTTTTATCTAGACCCTCCACTGACCCTGGGCTCTGAGCACTCAGGACCAAAGCCATCCTCCCTTCCAGAAAACCATATAGAGCCAGGTCTTCAGGCGAGGATTATTGAAGGACAAGGAGGAGGAGGGGTGTGGATGGCTGGTATCCCTTCAGAGGTGTTCCCAGCTATGCTGAGTAGCTATGCTGAGTTGTCTTCTCCTCTGTCTGCATAGGTGTAGACGGGGCACTACCTGCAGAGCAGGTCCTGCCAGCCTTGCTGGAGAGGATGCCCCCGTGTCCGTGATGGGCTGTGGGACAAGCAAGGTCCTTCCTGAGCCGCCCAAGGATGTCCAGCTGGATCTGGTAAAGAAGGTGGAGCCCTTCAGTGGCACTAAGAGTGATGTATATAAGCACTTCATCACGGAGGTGGACAGTGTTGGCCCTCTCAAAGCTGGGCTCCCAACAGCCAGTCAGTGTGCAAACTCCTGCCTTGGTGCCCCTACTACCGGCCATACAGAGCCTCCCTCAGAACCACCACGCAGGGCTAGGGTGGCTAAGTACAGGGCCAAGTTTGACCCACGTGTGACAGCCAAGTATGACATCAAAGCCCTGATTGGCCGAGGCAGCTTTAGTCGAGTGGTACGTGTGGAGCACCGGGCAACCCGGCAACCATATGCCATCAAGATGATTGAGACCAAATACCGGGAGGGGCGGGAGGTGTGTGAGTCGGAGCTGCGTGTGCTGCGCCGAGTGCGCCATGCCAACATTATCCAGCTGGTGGAGGTGTTTGAGACTCAGGAGCGTGTGTACATGGTGATGGAACTGGCCACTGGTGGAGAACTCTTTGACCGCATCATTGCCAAGGGTTCTTTCACTGAGCGTGACGCCACACGGGTGCTGCAGATGGTGCTGGATGGTGTCCGGTACTTGCATGCACTAGGCATTACACACCGAGACCTCAAGCCTGAGAATCTGCTCTACTACCACCCAGGCACTGACTCCAAGATCATCATCACTGACTTTGGCCTGGCTAGTGCTCGCAAGAAGGGTGACGACTGTCTGATGAAGACTACCTGTGGTACACCTGAGTACATTGCCCCTGAGGTCCTGGTTCGAAAGCCCTACACCAACTCAGTGGACATGTGGGCGCTGGGTGTCATTGCCTACATCCTGCTCAGTGGCACCATGCCCTTTGAAGACGACAACCGCACCCGGCTATATCGGCAGATCCTCAGGGGCAAGTACAGTTACTCGGGAGAGGTGAGTTGGCCCTGTTCCGTGGATGTTGGGAGGCCTGTGGGTAGGGGGTTCTGTCCTGCAGCTTTCCATCAGAGGGATGTGCTCTGACAGCCATGCTGGTGGAGCCAGGCAAGTGATGTAAAAATGATTAAATGAGACTAGTAGGGTATGTGAGTTTGGGTTCCTCCCCAAATGAACCCTGAGACAAGGACTTGGGAGCATATGGTTTGATTAGGATGTGATTCCAGTAAGCATAAGTGAAGGGTGGGGAGAAAGGCAGAAAAGGAAAAAGCTAATAAAGGGTACATTAAGGAGTGGACTGCTACTGTGGGCCAATGGAACTCAGTCTACTGGGGACCCTGTGAATAATCATGTGGAATGTGTCTCAGAATTGTACCCTTGAGGGGTAGGAAAGTGAGTGGTTTGTAATCCATTGACTCCTGTATGAGTCAAGAATTTCTTTCTTTTTTTTTTTTTTTTTTAATCCTCACCCGAGGACATTTTTCCATTTTTTGTTCAGGTAGAGTGGGAGGGAGAGAGAGAGAGAGAAACATCGATGTGAAAGGGACACATCGAGTGGCTGCCACCCGCATGACCAACCAGGGCCGGGGACAAACTGCAACCGAGGTACATGCCCTTAGCGGGAACCGAACCCGGGTCTCTCTGGACCACAGGCCGACGCTCTAACCGTTGAGCCAAACCGGCCAGGGCGAGTCAAGAATTTCTTTGGGGGGGCCCGGCTGGTGTAGCTTAGTGGTTAAGCGTCGACCCATGCACCAGGAGGTCACTGGTTTGATTCCCAGTCACTGCACATGCCCAGGTTGTGGGCCCAATCCCCAGAGGGGGGACATGCCAGAGGTGACCAATCGATGTTTTCTCTCATCTGTGTTTCTAATTTTTTTTTTATCCTCACCTGAGGACATTTTATGATATTTTGTTCAGATAGAGTGGGAAGGAGGGAGAGAGAGAAACATCAACATGAAAGGGACACATCGAGTGGTCGCCACCCACACGAACCAACCAGGGCCGGGGACAAACTGCAACCGAGGTACATGCCCTTAGCCGGAACCGAACCCAGGTCTCTCCAGACCGCAGGCCGATGCTCTTCTCATCTGTGTTTCTATCTCTCTCTCCCTCTTCCTTCCTCTCTCTCAAATCAATAAAGAAAAAAATATTTCTTTGAGGGCTTTAAATCCCTAGCACTTCTGGACTATCCTGAATGCCAACTAGTGCCAGAGAAAGTCCTCAAGCAAAGAAGCAGAGAGCTGAAGGCACTGGCAGTGAGAAGCTGTTAGCACAAACAGGAGGACCACAGCTATAGATGAGCTCAAATGGGCTGATAGGATGTAGGGTAAGGCCTCCACAGTATCTGCTCCACAGAGACTGGGGCAAGCTAGAGTGACCTTGCCCTTTCTAAAGGAGCAGCTGCTGCTCATCTCTGCCTAGCTTTGCTCCATAGCAGTGAGGACCCCATACTTCCAGACATTCCAATTTTGTTTTTATCCTCACCTGAGGACATTTTTCCTTTTTTTTTTTTTTTTTGTTCAGATAGAGTGGGAAGGAGAGGGAGAGAGAGAGAGAAACATCGATGCAAAAGGAACACATTGAGTGGCTGCCTCCCACACAACACAACCAGGGCTGGGGACAAATTGCAACCAAGGTACATGCCCTTAGTGGGAACCGAACCCGGGTCTTTCTGGACCGCAGGCCAAAGCTTGTGGCAGTACCTTGTGTGCCAACAAATGCTAATCTGCAGGCCAGATTCAAACAGCCGGCTATCAGTTTGTATCTTTGGGTCCACTGATACCTGAAAAAATCCATTAGGTTTTAGCACTGCTAGGAGGTGAAGGAAGGTTCATAAAAAGTAAGAGCTGGTCCATTCTTTTTTTTTAATCCTCACCCGAGGATATTTTTCTAATTATCTTTAGACAGTGGGGGAGAGAAAGAGGGAGAGAGAAAGGGAAAGAGAGGAAAAAAAAGGCATCAACATGAGAGGGACACATTGACTGGTTGCCTCCCACATGACCCTGACCAGGGCCAGGGACGAACTGCAACCAAGGTACGTGCCCTTGGCCAGAAGTGAACCCGCGACTCATTGGTCCTCGGGCCAACGCTTAACCGCTGAGCCAAACTGGCCAGGGCAGAGCTGGTCCATTCTTAAGCAGGATACTGACTGGGTAGGAAATGAGGCTGACCTCAGGAAACAGTCCTACAGGCTGGAGCATAATGTGCTCAGGGAGACTGTGAAGAAAAGAATATGTTTTATGGCTTTGTATGTAGGAGATAAGGTGAGCTTTGTAGGATGACAGAATTCTGCCAAGGCAAAGAGGGCCCACTCCAAGTGCCTCCTACAGCATACTCTCCACAGTGTTACCCTCAGGCCTGGGCTTGCTGAGGACCTGTCTGCGCCTCTTGAATAACCCTCATGGAGGGGAGGGAGTTCTGGGACCAGATCCCTTCTGCAGTCTACCTTTCTTCTCAGAGATTTTGGACTGGGCCCTCTCTGGCCCCAGCCAGTGAACCCAGAGCAGCATTTACTGCAGGAGTCACCCAAAAGCCTACGGCCACTTTGCCTTCAGCATTTGAGATCCTGTGCTCCATCGTCCTCCCTGTCAGCTTCCAGACATAGTTGTAGGGTCAGTCAAGGACTTCCCTCCTATGGGGATGGGGGTTGGCATTCTCTAGGGGATTCAGATCATGTGTCTCAGGGTGGTGTGAGGAAGGGAGGGAGCACTTTCTCTTCAGGCCACCTCTTTGTTGGCCACAGGCAAAGGAGAAACCGGAACATTCTCCAGCTCTCCCCTAAAGTTTCTCATGTTTTCTTCTTTGCTCCAAATACATTCAACAAAACAAGGACTGACTGGGAAGCCCAGGCTGCAATGGAGTGGTCACAGAGGACATTGTCCTGCTCACTCTCTGGGCTGGGTTTCATTATGGGTCAGAAGATCCAGAATCCACCTCACAGAGGCAGTGTTGTGCCTAGGCCCTACGTGGTTTGCTGTGCTCTGGAAAATCTAGCCCCTGGAACTCTGTATGGTGCCAGGCTTTTGAGGGTCTGGCTGGCAGAGGGAGTAGCAAGCTTAGCTATGGGAGGGAGGTTTCCCAAGAGATGCTGACAAAGGAAAAACTCTTTAAAAGTCTATAGGTTTGCCCAAGAGTTTCTGATTCTGGCAATTGTTGAACAGGCAATGTATCTAATTGAACTTGCAGAGTCTTGCTAACTGGCTATTGATTATCTGAGGGTGGAGAAAGACAAATGAATGGGGTACAGAATGAACTCAGGCTTCCTGCTCCTACTGTAGCCACAAGACTGGGTCCTGAAAGTCTACTTCCTGCTCAGCTGGAATCACAGGGCATGGATCTGCGGCTTCCAGTATTTAGAGTGACACTGAGTACGAGGCATGGGGTCGAGGGTTCTACATCCAACATCTCTAATCTCTACAACAGTCAGCTTTTTAAAAAAATGCCATTAAGATATCGTTACCTTTTTTTTTTAACTTTTATTTTTTTATTTTTTATTTTTTTTTCCTCACCCGAGGATATTTTTCCAATTTTTGTACAGATAGAGTGGGAGGGAGAGAGAGGAAGGGAGAGAGAGAGAGAAACATCGACGTAAAAGGGACACATCGAGTGGCTACCACCCGCACGAACCAATCAGGGCCGGGGACAAACTGCAACCAAGGTACATGCCCTTAGCGGGAACCGAACCCGGGTTTCTCCGGACCGCAGGCCGACGCTCTAACCGCTGAGCCAAGCTGGCCAGGGCTATTTTTTTTTATTTAATATTGTTTCTTTATTGATTTTCGAGAGAGAGGAAGGGAAAGGGAGAGAGAGATACAAACATCGATGAGAGAGAACATTGATTGGCCACTGCATGCATGCCCCCCACTGAGAATTGGACCCACAACCTGGGCCTGTGCCCTGACCGGGAATCGAACCAGTGACCTCTTGGTGCATGGATCGACGCTCAACCAGTGAGCCAAACCAGCTGGGCATTTACAACAGTCAGTTTAATCCCCCCATTTTACAGATGAAGAAACTGAGGCTACTGAGGTTAAGTAACTTGTCCATGCTCTCGCAATTAGAGAGTGTCAGGCCTGGGATTTAAATCCAGGCCATCTTGGCTTCAGAGGTCTTGGCTTTCCCATCCCTTCAGTCTTTTGTCCTTGACACTTACTTGCCTCTGCATGTTGCTGGTCTTTTTCTGCACTTTCTCAGGCTGTTGTCTATGGACATCTCTCTCCTCCCTGGCTTTTGAGGCCCTTGAGGACAGTGTGTGTATCAGTACATATGCTCTCAATACTTTCTTCTGAGGGAAGTACCAGTGGTTGTTGGTGATGCCCACAGAAGGGACCCAAAAGTTACTGGCTTGCAGGCAGACTAGGCTGCCCATGGTGGCTGGGAGTGCTCTCTTCTGGAGGCTGGACTCCAGGAAAAAGTGGGGAGCCTGCTGGTGATGTGCTTAGGGGATTGCTGGCCAGACCTACTTAGAAGCAAACAAAGGAATCTTGGAAGAGGAGGGAATGCTGGGAAGGAAAAGGCTGGGACAGATGATTTTGAGAGGGGTGACTGGAGGTACTGGAGTGGAGAGGGCCAAACTAAAGTCATAATGGAAGTGATGGGAGACACATTGACCAGATGTGAAGAAGGCCTGTGTGACTGTGAGAGCAGTTTGAAGACACAAAGAGCCACCTTGAGAGAGCAAGCTTCCTGTCATGGAAGGCCTCAGAAGGACTGGAGCAGCTGTTTCTAAAGGAGTGACACACAAAGTGAGTCATTTGTATAACGATACTAGAGAACTGTTACTGTCCCACTTGTAGATTCTAGCTTCACTTGGCATGAAATGTGATGTTGCTGGCCTAATGTCATTGCTTTTGTCAAGAATTCTATTCCTAGAGGCAGGACAGATAAAGAGGCTCTTGGAGGATTGATGGCAGAGTAATGTCATCAGCAGCTTTGCTGCCTCCCCATGTTAGCAACCTTTAATTGTCATCCCTCTCTGCTTGGGCAGTTTCTGAGCTGTAGATGAGCCCGAGTGACTACACCAGGAACAGATGGGATTGGGCAAAAGTTTTTTTTTGTTTGTTTTTTTATCCTCACCCGAGGACATTTTTCCATTTTTTTGTTCAGATAGAGTAGGAGGGAGAGAGAAGGAGAGAGAGAGAAACATCAATGTGAAAGGGACACATCGAGTGGTTGCCACCTGCACGACCCAACCAGGGCCGGGGACAAACTGCAACCGAGATACGTGCCTTTAGTGGGAACTGAACCCGGATCCCTCTGGACTGCAGGCTGATGCTCTAACCACTGAGCCAAACTGGCCAGGGCTACTTTTTTGTAGTTTTGATAGCCCTGCAGTAGGATGAGTACCCAGAGCCTGAGTTGACATTTACATTCCCATCTTAGTTCTTCGGCTGCCCCCTGCTCGCCCCCCACTACAGATCAGGCCCACAACCCGGGCATGTGTCCTGACTAGGAATCAAACTGGCGACCTCTTGGTGCATGGGTTGATGCTCAACCACTGAGCCACACCGGCTGCGCTCTTCCTCACTTCTTAAAGTGACTCTACTCTGGGTAGATAAAATGAAGTGGAGAGGATGTGGTATGTGTCAGTGTTCTGCAGGTAAAGGGGTTCAGTGACTGTGGGGGCTGGTCGTGTAGCCTGGTTCACATGCTCTGACAGGGAGCCCCTGGGTGAGGGGATAGGACCTTGCCCCAGAGCCATGAGGAGTACTGCCAGTGGAGGTGGAAAAGCTGGAGACTGGATGTGTGTTTGGGCAGCAAACAGAATACAGGGAAGCAGGTGGAATGTTTCCCGGCTCGTGCTTGGATTCTGCCAGATGCCTTTAATTGCCTGGTGTTCCCACTTCTATTGTATTTGGGAGCTGTGATGGACCATCAGCTCCCCATTCTTCTCTCACTGCCCCCTGCTTCCAGCATCAGAGGATGGCTTTCCTGTGTCTGTCTGAATAGCTGACAGCACAGAAGATTACAAATTGATTTAGAATTCTTTGCTCAGAGGCATCCCTAAGTTCTTATTTTCTGCCTGCCTATTGGTGGCTGCTGGGTATTAAGTGCTGGATGATGAGGCTGGCTCTATGCGAGGGTCCCAAGAGGATGAGCAGTGCCCCCTTACCTGTTCAGAAAGGATTCCTCAACAAGGGCCATCTGTACCTCACCAAAGCTCCTGGTACAAGTAGATGTTCAACAGATAAGTCTCCTTCCTTCACTGCAGGAGCGAATGCCTTCAGTCCAGATCTCTGGCTGGTCACTGGGAGGTGGCATGGTTTGGTCACTGGGTGTGGGCGGTGGCCCTCATTGGTCACTGTGGTTGCAGACTTCCTCTTGGTTTGAGACCTCTTGGAGGAAGGCAGGAGCAGCCCGTCCTTGTGGGGGTTAGGAGACAGGCTCTGAGTGGAGAGGGGCAACATCCTCCTTACGTGCCATCTCTGGGCCACCACTTATCTCCCTGGAGCCCTGTCTTCTAGGCATCCCTCTGCCACTGCTTCCCTGGTTGTACACTCCTCAGAGAGCAGTTCACTTCTGTGATGGCAGAAATGGGTGCCCATCTCTCCATATTGCCATATTTAGCCATTCCTACTAAAACGCCTTGCTTTGACCACCTGTAGCATCTCATTAACCCAGGGTCAGAGCTGCTTTTCATTACTGCTGTTTCCTATCCCCAGCCCCCACCAAGGCTTCTTCAACAAACGGTATGTATTGTGGGTTGTGTTTGGAGTGGCTACTAGTGCACTAACTGTCCCTTCCTTCTCTTGCTCTTATTGTCTATCTCACCTGGATAGCTCTGCCCGCTCAAAGGCCCTGTCGCTTCTAGGCCCTCATGTTCCTCTGGGAGCTGCTGGGGCTGTTGTCTTTCCCACATTCTGACCTTTTTAAATCTACTGATGGCCTCCCATATTCATCCCCCTCCTGCCTCCATTGAAGTGGAAGTCACTGGTCCAACCAGCCCCCACTGTCCATACCCCTCCAGGCTCTCCTTCCTCAGTCAGTTCTCCCATCACACAAGGTCACTCTTCTCATGCATGCCTGCCTGACTCGGTTTGTCTGTCTCCTGGTGCAATTGTGGTACCTAGACCTGAGCACCACTCCCGTGTGGACTGGCTGGTTTAGACAGAAAGCTGGTATTTTCATCTCTTCACTCATCTTGCTACCTAGTGTCGACCAAGTGCCTGCCCTGAGCTGAGTCAAGTATACCAGAGTTCCAGGGACAGGTGTCCTCTGATCCCACAGCAGAGGGAGACCTGAATATCTGGAGGCAAGGCAGACTGAGGCAGACTGACATTTTATTTTATTTTTTGTTGTTTTTATTGTTGTTGTTGTTTTTTAATCCTCGCCTGAGGACATTTTCCCATATTTTTTATTCAGATAGAATAGGAGGGAGAGAAAGGGAGAGAGAGAAACATCGACGTGAAAGGGACACATCCAGTGGTTGCCACCTGCACGACCCAACCAGGGCCGGGGACAAAATGCAACCTAGGTACATGCCCTTAGCGGGAACTAAACCCGGGTCTCTCTGGACCGCAGGCCGACGCTCAACCGCTGAGCCAAACTGGCCAGGGCATCCAGGACATTTTTAAAAGCAGACATTGCTTAGCCCCTGGCGGGAACTGAACCCAGGACTCTCTGGTCCACAGGCTGACGCTCAACTGCTGAGCCAAACTGGCCAGGGCATCCAGGACATTTTTTTATTTTTATTTATTTTTTATCCTCACCCGAAGACATTTTTCGATATTTTGTTCAGATAGAGGGAGAGGGAGAGAGAGAGAGAGAAACATCGACGTGAAAGCGACACATCGAGTGGTCGCCACCCACACGACCCAACCAGGGCCGGGGACAAACTGCAACCAAGGTACGTGCCCTTAGCGGGAACCGAACCCGGGTCTCTCCGGACCACAGGCCGACGCTCTAACCACTGAGCCAAACCGGCCAGGGCTCCAGGACATTTTTAAAAGCAGACATTGCTTAGCTGCTGGCATAGGTTGCCAGTATCCCCCTGATTCCACATCGAGCACACAGCATCTTTACTGACTCTTGAGTTATACTTGTCTCACTCCTGTCCCTGTCCTTTACTTTGTGGACTCTGGGCAGGGACAAGTAGAGGCACAAGATTTCATTTTGTTGTTATTCTCAAGTTTCAGAACACAGCTTTACTAACCTTGAAGTTATCATGCTTTTTCTCATTTTATTTTTATCTTTATTTTCTGCCTTTTTATTTTTTATTTTATCCTCACCCAAGGACTTTTTTTTTGCATTTATCTTGAGATAGCGAGGAGGGAGAGAGAGAGAGAAACATCGATGTGAGAGAGACACATTGAGTGGTTGCCACTCACATGACCCCAACCAGGGTGGGGACAAACCGTAACTGAGGTATGTGCCCCTAGCAGGAACAGAACCCAGGACTCTCCAGTCTGCAGGCCCACGCTCTAACTGCTGAGCCAAACTGGCCAAGGCTTCTGCCTCTTTTTAAAACTCTCTTATCTTCCTTTTTTTCCTCCCCTCAGGCTCTCTTCCCCAACATCCTTCCCTTTTCTGTTGCCAGGCCCTACCCACCCCCTGCCAGGTCCCAGGGTGGTGGATTCTGTCTGGTCTAGAAGGCCAGGTACCAGGATGGTGAGTGTCTTGACCAGAGGAGGGGATGCTGGTTCCATTGCTACAGAGTACCTAAACACTTTTCCTTGTGGGCAACATCAGTTTGTGCTGTTCTTGTCATACTAATAGTTCTGTTCTGAGTAAACCTCAAGCTTCATTGCCAAGAATTTTCTCTGTGCCCTTTTTTCTGCTCTCATTTAGGCCCACATAAGTACAGGAAGAAGGCTTTTGAGGGTGGGAATGCTGGGTCTCAAAATACATTTGAGACAAAGCTGAGGGAAGAACTGAGTCATACAAGTCTTCTTTCTTCCTTTCCTTCCCCTAGCAGCTCTTTGGTGGGGCTGCCTTCTCCTCCAGGGAACCTTCCCCAGAGTCATCATTGGCTGGAAAAGAACCCATACAGGTCAAGAAGTCATATCGGCTTAAATGTTAGTTGCTATGCTTCTTTTCCTCACACACAGCCAAGTGAAGATAAAAGATGGGGAGCCACCTTCTTAAAATCCAGGACTTTAGAAACTGGGAGAGACTTAGAATTCATTTCATTTAGCTCCTTCATATTAAAAATGAGGAGGCGATGATTTCTCTAAGGTCACATAGAGAAGGTAGAACTAGAACACAGGTTGCTGGGCTTGCAGCCTAACACTTTAGTCTGTAACCCAAATGCCATCTGGAGGAGACACCAGATCTTTCTCACCCCTCACTTGAGAGTGGTCAGACCTGCCTGCCAGAGGGTGTCTAGGACAAGCTCTGTGAGCTGGGTTTGCTGCTGGAAAGAAGCAGTTTCCTTCTCTCTCTGCAGCCAAGGCCAGAGAGCTGGGTCCATCTTTTATTCCTTTTGCCCTTGAGCTCCAGGTGAGACCACTGGTAGTGGCTTGGTTCATGTTCTTGCCAGGCCTTTGTGACATTAAAGGTAGAACAAGTTAAAGGGGCTGGGAAGTTGAGCTGGAGTAGAAAATCCTTTGTGATTTGGTACCTCCCTCTGTAAGGAGAGTTGGACTCCAGCAGGAACAGGGGGATGAGGAGAGTGAAGTTGGTAAGGAAGTGCCCATGGGGGAGAGGGGTCCCTCCTCTAGCCCCTATTAGCTTCTCTGCTGTGACTATATCAGCAGTAGCTACCCTAACTGCAAGGGAACAAGGACTCTCGAGGCTGTGGACTAAGGAGAAAGTCAGCCAGCTTGATGGTCAGAGCCAGGGTAGAGGTGATGCCCCTCCTCCCACAGCCTCTCTCTGTCCTCAGGACAGAGCCCACCCCTACCCACACAGCTCTTGAGAGACTTGTGGAAAGGAGGGTATAGGCTGTCATTCTGGGTATTACAGGTGTCCTCTGATTCCACAGCAGAGGGAGACCTGAGTATCTGGAGGCAAGGCAGACTGATATTTTATTTATTATTATTATTATTATTTTTTCATACTGACATTTTAACATTTTCTTCCATGCCCCATGTTCCATGTCAGCTCAGAAATGGGTGGAAGCCCCTGAGCGGGTGGTACATAGGGCCTGTCCCTTCTGACAGCCACCTGTGGGCCGTGTTTATTCCTGATCTGGGCCCAAGTATACTGAAGTAAGAGTTCGGTTCTTTACTTAGAGCCAATAGTTTGACTGGGGAAACCTGAGGGCGTGACTGTTTAATCATTTTCTTTTTCTTATGCCCAGAATACTTACTGGCCAGTCAGCTATAGGCTGACAGACATACTCATGTGTTTCCAGAGGCCCAGGCATGTTGAGGAAGGAGGTGGGTTGGTCTGTACATGTTAAACACTTTCTTAGGAGGTGCTGAATTGGACTTAGGGCCAGAAGCACAGCCATAGAGTGTGGAAAGCTTTAATTTTCCTTTCTGAGCCCAGTTGGAAACTTTAGCAGGGCTCCCAGGGGCCCCTATTCTAGGAGTTAACCTGAACCCTGCCCCACTGTCAGCAGGCTGGGTGAGGACCACCTTCCTGTGTTCCTTTTGCAAGTTCTTCAGTGTGTGAGGGTTAGGCTGGGTGCCATTGACGCAGCCTGGTTCTCAGGTCAGCACAGCTTGAAACATATTGGCTCAGTGGATCCACCTGGCCCAGCTGCTCACAGTTCTTCAAAACTGGGGAAAGCTGCCCAGCCAGTGTGGCTCAGTGGTTGAACGTCACTCATGCACCAGGAGGTCGTTAGTTGATTCCTTGTCAGGGCACATGCACAGGTTGTGGACCAAATCCCCAGTGAGGGGCATGTGGAAGGCGGCCAATCAGTGTTATCTTTCATCGATATTTCTGTCTCTCCCTCTCCCTTCCTTTCTCTCTAAAAATCAATAAAGAAAAAAAATTATTTTATTTTATTATTTATTTATTTATTATTATTATTTTTTTTATCCTCACCCGAGGATATTTTTCCATTTTTTGTACAGATAGAGTGGGAGGGAGAGAGAGGAAGGGAGAGAGAGTGAGAACCAACCAGGGCCAGGGACAAACTGCAACCGGGGTACGCGCCCTTAGCGGGAACCGAACCCGGGTCTCTCCGGACCGCAGGCCGACGCTCTAACTGCTGAGCCAAACTGGCCAGGGCTATTTTTTTTTTATCCTCACCTGAGGACATTTTTCCATCTTTTGTTCAGGTAGAGTGGGAGGGAGAGAGAGGAACAGAGAGAGAGAGAGAGAAACATCGACGTGAAAGGAACACATTGAGTGGCTGCCACCCACACAACTGACCAGGGCCGAGGACAAACTGCAACCGAGGCACGCGCCCTTAGCAGGAACCGAACCCGGGTCTCTCAGGACCACAGGCCAACAACGCTCTAACTGCTGGACCAAACTGGCCAGGGCAAATTTTTTTTTTTTATAATGGGGAAAGCTGGGTCCTGCCAGAGAGGGCTGGGCTGGCCCTCAGACAAATGAGTCCATTGGCATTCTGCACACAGCCTCATGTAAACAAGTAATTGGAGAGGCGAATGTTTGGGGGAGTAGGAGGGGCTGATCAATCTGACTCACTTTGGCACTAACAGGCTGGCCACTCGACAAGCAGCAGGGGTCCATGTCTGGTGTGTGTCTGTGCCACTCTGAAGATTGATGTGCTTAAGCACACAGGGTGGGTCTGGTGAGATGCCTAAGATTGCATTGGAACTGCAGGGGGCCTTGGTTTGACTGGGTGTGGCTATAACGTGAAGAAGCCTCCAATCCATCCATGTTCTTCAAGTCCTTGGCTTGTGAGTCCAGCTTTCAACTATTTTTTTTTTATCTTTGCATTCATCTTCAGATAGAGTGGGAAGGAGAGAGGGGGAAGAGAGAAGAGAAACATCAATGTAAGAGAGACACATTGAGTGGTTGCCACACACACAACCCCAACCGGGGCCAGGGACAAATTGCAACCGAGGTATGTGCCCTTAGTGAGAACCGAACCCAGGACTCTCCAGGGCTGACGCTCTAACTGCTGAGCCAAACTGGCCAGGGCCATCTTTCAATTATTTATTCTCTCATCTGCAGAGGAGTTGCCCCTCTTCTGTCTTTGCTGGAAAAAATGTCAGGGCAGCACTGGTATTGCCATGACCCAACTTATTCAACTCTAGATTTGCTGTGTCCATCAGTGGACCCATCGTGCCTTCTTTCCATTTCTTAAATGAATGACAGGGGCTGCAGTGAGTATCTGTGGTTTGGATCGGCTGGCCCTTCACATTGGCTCCTTGTGGTCAGGTGGCAGCAACAAGCCATGGAGCTTTCTTGAAGTATGAGCGAAAAGTTACTGTGGCAACAACTGTGCAGTCCAGTTACCCTGCATGTTGGACTTGGTATTGGAGGCCTGTAGGAAAATGTGGACCAGGCTGCCTGTGTGGGAGGGCCATTGTTTCCTGCACTCCTTCACTACTCTCAGACAGCAAAGTATTTATGGGCCTCCCTGGGCTGCATGTTCCTGAGGCCCTGACTACTCACCCTCCTTCTGAGGGCCAGTATCTATCTCTCCAGGAAACTCCTGAGGAGGGCCTTGTTAGGTGGCTATTTATAAATATGGTCTCTCTCTTACTTTCTTCCAGTTCAGCTCAGTAGAAATTGAGATTTTCCTTCCAAATGGCAAATAAGGATAGCAATTGCAAGTAGCCCTGCCCCTTCTTCAGGACTCTGGATTAGTGTTCTCCCTGCTGCATCCTGTATAGTAGTGGGGAAGGGCATGGGGGAGGAGTTAGAATTCAAGGGAACCCAACTGGGGACAGCAATAGTAACTGTTTAATTGTGTCTGCTGAATGGGCATGCAGCTGCCCTAAATGTGGGCTCTCAGATTTTCCTGTGCCCCTTAGAGAGTGTGTTCAGGGGTTCTCCAAGGTGAAGGGCACTGTGCGGTGGAACAGGCAGATCTCACCTGGCAGGAAGGAGGGTGATGGTCATCTGCCACAGGCTCAGCAAAGGTTCTAGGCCTTTGGGAAGCATCAGAGCCCATGCCAGACTGTCCCCGGAGATGCTGGGACTTGGAGTAGTGCTGTGTCTATCCTCCTCCAGCAGAGGGGCTTAAGAGTCCAAGGTGTCTGGGCCCTATCTGATGGAGCCTCATGGCCTAGAAGCAGCTCCAGGAGAGGACACCCATCAGGTGCCATTCATGGGTTGTTTACTCACTGACCCTGTATCTACTGAGTACCTCCTATATGACCAGTACCAGGCACTGGGGCTCATCCAGCTCAGCCTGGTCTAATGGGAACAATAAATTTTAAATCGCTGGAATAATTGCTTAACATTGAGGACTAAAGAGCTCCCTCTGAGCAAGTGCCCTTACCCTGAAAACAAGGATTCAGCCAGGTGAAGACAAGTTGTACAAGCTGAGCCCCTTAGATGGACAGCTATCTGGTGTGTGGCTGAGATTCGACAGCCAAGGGTCCATGTGGCAGAGCAGACTTTATGCTGTTCCTTCCTGGAAACAGAATGTACTAAAATGAGGATGGTGCAGACCACTGCCAGGAGCCCCTGTGTGGTGTAGAGAGGTCATGTAGACTGTAGAGTGCCCCTGAGAAGCATCTGGTTCCTGCCTGGCCCACAGGAACCCCCTCTCCTCTCAGCAGATGGAGACGTCTAGTTGCCTTGGATTGTTTCCTTTTTTCCCCATGGCTGAGGGGCTGATGCTGGTGCAGGGCCTGTTGTGGTTGCCCACCACCACTTTGTCATTTGGAGGGAGGGTGGACCCTGTCTTTAAGGACTAGGAAGTTCACCTTTAAGTGGTCTGGTATGGGCATCTAGGGATTAGAGCTTAAGTGTGGCTTTTGGAGCTTGTTGAGGCCTCCTGGGAACAGAACTTCTAAAATGACAAATATGTGTGGAAGGCTGTGGTCCAGGGCCATTTTTGCTGGCTATAAGCAGGGTTTTCGGAACAAGAGGGAACACGCAGCTCTTTATACTTGAGATAAAACTAAATTCTATTTAGGCAAGAGATATGCTTGTGTATACAAGGCAAAGAACAACACATTGACTCTTGGTGGCAAACTAAACAAAACCAGAGTAATCTGGGGAAAGGTAACTCATGCTCATGGAAATAGTGGCATGGCTAATGCAAAATTCCAAAGCAACCTTCCTACTAAGGGCGTTGGACACAGAATCTGTGTAATGCTGTACCCCTCAAGAATTTAAACTTATTGAAAACTAAATAAAGTCTGGCTTAGGATATGGAGGAAGGTTTGAGTCATTCTCTTTAAATCCCCCTAAGTTATAGTGGTCCTGGTAGGGTCTTGACAGGGGCCACCTCCCTGAGCCAGGCTTTGAGTTCAGGGAACCTTAGAATGCTCCTTGGGGAGAGTTTTAGTTCCTTCTTCTTGGGGAAGGGAGGCCCAGAATGTTCTACATGGGAGGAGCCAGGCAGTTCTTCTAGGGGGAGAGTGCATACACTGGACAGATCTGAGTGCTGTGGTGGTGGCATTGTTGGCATAGGGAAGGCAGTGTTGAGTGCTCTCGTTCTAATGCTTGTCCTTGACCTCTAGCCCTGGCCCAGCGTATCCAACCTGGCCAAGGACTTCATTGACCGCCTGCTGACAGTGGACCCTGGCGCCCGTATGACTGCGCTGCAGGCCCTGAGGCACCCGTGGGTGGTGAGCATGGCAGCCTCTTCATCCATGAAGAATCTGCACCGCTCCATTTCCCAGAACCTCCTCAAACGTGCTTCCTCGCGCTGCCAGAGCACCAAATCTGCCCAGTCTACACGCTCCAGCCGCTCTACACGCTCCAACAAGTCACGCCGTGTGAGGGAGCGGGAGCTGCGGGAGCTCAACCTGCGCTACCAGCAGCAGTACAATGGCTGAGCTGCCTGGCAGTGGTAGAGATATGGCATGGTTCCAGCCTGGTCACACACTGCTCTGCCATCTGGGCCCAATGCCCTCTCTGGAGATAGGCCTGTATGGTCAGGAGTAGGTGAATTGCCCCAGCCTCTCCTCTGTGCCTTCAGCAGTCCCCATCCTCACCCTGGGCCTACTGTGACAGAATGGAGGGAGCCCCCTGAACTGGGAGCCTGGCCTGGCACTGATGTTCCTTTTGGTGGGTAATTGATTGATACAGTTGGGGAAAAGGTAGGACCTGGCCTTCAGTCTCTTTTCACCCCTTGTCCTTGGCTTTTTCCCAGACCAAAGGGTAGAGGGTATCCTGTGGTTCCAGGATTCTTTGGGACATTTAATTCTGGAATCCCCCTTTTCTCCACCAAACCTTTCTGCCTGGCCCCCAACATTCCATGGCATCCTGATCCTCATGATTATGCTCCAGTGAGAGACCCCGGTAGGCACAAAGCTTGTGCTTTGGCTGGATTTTCAGCCCCTGGCTAAGTCTAAACAGCCCCCACCTCTCAGCCAAGATCTGTTTTCCTTCATGGAGACTCCAAGGACTACTCGTGGCCCCAGGGCTTGCCAGGATCTCTGGTGGTAGGGCCACGGCATGAAGCTTGATCCTTCTGGACTGTGTGGCCCTGTTGGTAACGGGCTTGTTCCAGACTCCAACCTCTCTCTGACTGTGAGAGAGTTCTTGCCCCCCACCAGCCCACTGCTCTCAGTGCCTCCTTTGCAGTCTACCATCACCTTCCTCTCCTCTTTGGATGCCTATTCTATTCTCCAGGTGCCTCCTTCCCAACTGTGGGGCATTAAAGGGAGTCCCACTGCTGCTACCTGGGGGATGGAGGCACCTGGGCCAAGGCAGAGGGCAGGGACTTTCCAGGGAGAGCCTCATCAGGATTCTAGTGCCAGCCCTGGTTCTACCCTTGGTACTTCCCATTGCCCTTTCCCTTCAGGCTCTGCTGTTTCTCCTCTGCAGCTGCATGAAGGCACCATCTAGTGTCCAGCATGAGTATAGGCAGCCTAGAAATGACTAGAGCTCTCACCCTTCATCCTCCAAGAGGAAGTGGGAAGGAGCTGTTGCATCGAGGGAGAGTCTCTGGGCTGCTCTACTCTCTCCTTCTGCCGATCTTCTGCAGCCGTTCCCCCTGGAACTTAGCCAAACTGTGTGATCTGCCTCTGAACCCTGAGTGTCTGAACCCTTCTCACAGCTGGCCTTGCCCAGTTCAGTCTGTCCCCGCTTCCTTTCACAGCATTACCCTTCCAGTCTGGGCCCCACTGAATCTCAGGCTGGAGGGTGTCCCTACAGGAGGTGAGTGGAATTAGGTGGCTGCTTTCCCACAGGCCTGAGCCAGACCATCCTCGTGTCAGTCATGGTGCCTTCCCCCACCACAAACTGGATGGAACCCAAGTCCCTTCCCTCCACAGCTGCTTTCAGTAGGTGGGAAGGAGCCAGGGCCCAGCTTTAGCTTTAGCTAGACTGCAGGGCCCCTGCCAATAGGGAGGGTTT
Source organism: Molossus molossus (assembly GCF_014108415.1). Taxonomy (NCBI): domain Eukaryota; kingdom Metazoa; phylum Chordata; class Mammalia; order Chiroptera; family Molossidae; genus Molossus; species Molossus molossus. The sequence continues at coordinate 37,067,505 of NW_023425357.1, read as the reverse complement.
AGCCCTCACTCAGTTCCTCCCAGTGGTAACCTTGGGCTAGGCCGTCCTCTTTTTGCATATGGGAAACCAAGCCAAAGAGACCACTCTGGACCAAGTCAATTGTGCCTTATATACCCCCTCCTTCTGTCCCCAGTTTCCCTGGCACAAGGCAGTAGAGAGCCCAAGCTCCATGGCCTCAGAACTCCCCCAACTTTCCCAAGTGCCTCCGGGGGCCTGAAGCCCTGGGGAATTATTTCCTCTCTTGCCCAGGATAGGCCTGGTCCTGAAGGTAGGACAGAGGGAGTTTGGTGACTTGGGCCTTTGAAAGCCCACCTGGGCCTTCATGTCATGGTCCATGGGTGGAGAATGTGCAGTTATTTATTTTGTGTACTCAGTTTGTAAATGTATCCTCTGTACTCAATAAACAGGCTGCCCTCCTCAGGGAAGGCTGCCCATTCCAGGCTCCTTGTTGTGGACCAAGGGATCACCCATGAGGAGGAGGGTTGGGGGGCCTAGCCTGGGCATGGCTACTCTAGGGAGATCCTGACTCCTCAACACCTGCCATGGTATAAGACAAAGTGCATATGGGGATACACTCCTCTATGCCAGGAGGACAGATGAGATGACACAAGAGGACAGAATGGGGTGTTTATTGGATTAAGAGGGGAGGGGCCTGTGGGTAGGTTCAGCTGTGGGCTGTGACCTGGTTGATCCAAGTGCTGAACTTGCTCACCCGAGTGTACATGGCCGGTGCCCGCACATTGCAGTTGCTGGTGCCCCAGGAGACAATGCCTGTAAGCACCCATGTGTTCCCTTTCTGACAGACAAGAGGACCTCCAGAGTCACCCTGAAGGGAAGAAGGGAGAAGTCAGCATGGAGGGTGGAGGGGGTGCCAGAAGACAGTGCAGAGGAAGAGACAGGGTGCTGGTGCTCACCTGACATGAGGAGGCCCCTGAGCCACCTGCACAGATCATGGAGTCAGTGATACGTGAGCCCCAATACTGCTGGCACTGTCTCACAGTGACCAGAGGCAGGGCCACCTGCTGCAGGCGTGCTGGGGTCACATTGCCTGTGTGCCAGGAGGGGGTGGTTAGGCCCCAGATGATCTGTCCCCACCCTAGTTCTCCCACCCAGATCATTGGCCCAAGTTCCTACCTGTGCCACTGAGACGGCCCCAGCCAGTGGTGACACATGTGAGGCCTGTAGGCAATACCTCATTTGGGGAAGCCAGGCAAACTGGTGAGACACGTGGCGAGTACTTGGCTGGAGAGGCGAGTTTCAGTAGTGTCAGGTCATTGTTGAAGGTGGTGGGGTTCCAGTATGGATGTGTGATGGCCTGTGGAGCCAGGAAGGGCCATGTAGGATGGGGTAGGCCCCCACAGTTGATAGGTACTGAAGGGGCTAGGCCAGGGCATGCCCTGAATTCCTCATCCCTAGAGCCCACCCACCTGTATTACCCCCTCTTCCTTTCCATGTCTGCAGCCCAGGCACTCACCTGTGAGATGGACAGAACTTGCAAAGGCTCAGTGCTGGATGATCGGTCATATTCGCCCAGGATGACAAAGTGACGACCAGGGCTGCAGTAAGAGTGGGATTAGGCACCTGAGGGAGGGCAGAGCAACAAGAGGGGCATCTAGAGGAAGGAAGTGGGGAGAGGGGTTGGGGTAGGGCAAGTGGAGCGGAAGCACTCACATGACATTGCAGTGGGCAGCAGTGACCACCCAGGACTGGCTGATGAGTGAACCACCACAGAAGTGGAAGCCGCTCCTGTCCTGGGATCAGGGGTCAGAGGTGGGAGGGGAACTCAGGTTCGGCCTAGACATGAAGCACCTGGAACCCTGCCCCACCCCCAGGGTGCATGTACCTGTAGGGACACCTGCCAGGGCCAGGAGCCTGGCACTGCGTTCTCCCCGTTGACAATTCTCTGGCTGAAACTTATTGTCGGTTTGATGGCAGGAATGCCGCAGCCTGGCCATTAGATTGGTGAGGACCTGTTTTCCATACCCCAAACCACCTCAACCCCTTCCTCGTCCCAGATGCCCCCAGCTCTGTACCCCAGAGCAGTCCAAATTGAGAGGGCTCATCACTACCCCTTCTCAACCCTGAGCTCCTTCTTTCTTTTTTATCCTCACCCGAGGACATTTTTCCATTTTTTGTTCAGATAGAGTGGGAGGGAGAGAGAGAGAAACATCAACATGAAAGGGACACATTGAGTGGTTGCCACCCGCACGACCCAATCAGGGCGGGGGACAAACTGCAACCGAGGTATGTGCCCTTAGCAGGAACCGAACCCGGGTCTCTCCAGACTGCAGGCCGGTGCTCCAAGTGCTGAGCCAAACTGGCCAGGGCACCCTGAGCTCCTTCTGAGGCCCTGTACATTTTTAGTCATTTCCTACCCAGCCAGCCCCCAAATGCTGTCCACTCTCCCATCTCTCTTCAACCTATTCCCTGCTGTTACCCAACTCCATCCCTGCCCTCTAGCCCAGGCCACTTATCTTCCCGACCCCTGGGATAATCTTCTGGCCTCTCTATCCCATCTATGCCCCTTCATGCAGCCAGAGGGCTCTTCCTAAACTACATGTCCAACCTTCACTTCTCACCTTCCTAAACCTTCCCTGGCTTCTGGGCTTGGCTCAGGCTCCTGTCCACCTCTTGCTTCCTCGCAGCCTTGACACATCCTTTTTCCTTTACCTACTCTGTCCACCTGCTTCCCTTCCAGCCAGCCTGGCTCTCTCCCTGAGCCCCTGGACAGAAAGCCTTGAGCTGCTGCTGGAAGCAAGGGCTGCTCCAGGCCTACTCACCCCAGGAGGAGCCGAGCAGGATCAGGGTAAGGGTCAGGCTGAGCAGCATCATTGTGGCAGGTGTGAGGCTAAGAACTGGGCCTGGCTTTATGGGTCTCCCTGTCCTTGGGCTAAAGTCCCAGGCATGAGGCCAGGCCAGCTGTATGGGCACAGCCCTGTCCCACGCTCTGTTTGGAACAGGGTCTGTCTAGGCCAAGGTCCCTCAATCCAAGCCTGGACTTATCAGAGAGTCCAGGTGTGAGTTTCTCACTTCCTCCACCCCCTAAAACCTGGCCTCTGATTGACTACCTGAACCACTTCACATCCCAAATACTGAGCACTGGGTCCTAAGGACTTATGGTTAAATTCAGTCTATGGTGACCACTTGTTGGCCAGGATCAGGGAAGTCTCCCAGGCCTATCAGGAGCACCAGACTCAAAGAACCCTGCTCAGCACCAAGCGGTGTTCCTGACTGGTGGAGGAAGTCCAACTATATCATCTCTGCTGTGGAGGGCCAGGGTCCTGTGGCCAGGACAGGGGTTCTAGGAGGCTGTGAATCATAACAGGTATTTTAATGATTCCTCATTTTAGAACAGGAGTCCAATTTGCTCATACAGATGGTGACTCTCCCACAAGCACATGGTGTGGTTGGACCCAAACCTTCATCTGTCTGGCTTTGAAGACCACACTCTTTTTCTTTTTAATAAATGTGTTTTAAAATTTTTGTTTTCTTTATTGATTTTAAAGCGAGAGGGAGAGGGAGATAGAAACATCGATGAGAGAGGACATCGATTGGCCGCCTCCTGCATGTTCCCCCTGGGGATTTGGCCCACAACCTGGGCATGTGCCCTGATCAGGAATCGCACCAGTGACCTCTTGGTGCATGTGTCGATGCTCAAACACTGAGCCACAACAACCAGACTTGAAGACCACTCTTAATGATGAAATGATGCCTGGGAAGGGACTGATGCTCAGGAGGGCAAGGTGTGCATCCTTGGTGACTGCCCAACCCTGTATAGAGGATGCTGGCAAAAGTGTGACAGTTATTGAATCTCTGACAACCTCCATGCCTTGGGGATCGTGTGGGCAAACCCTTGGTGTCTACAGCCTGTTTGTTGTCCAGCTTGAATCAAGGGAGAGAAGAGGCCTCTGTGTGCAAAGTTGCAATGGGTAAGTTGGCTGGTCTCCTTCTAGGGCTGTGAGAGTTTCGACTAATTCAAGAACATGTCGCCCTGGCCGGTTTGGCTCAGCGGTTGGAGCGTCGGCCTGCAGTACAGAGAGACCCGGGTTCGGTTTCCGCTAAGGGCACGTACCTCGGTTGCAGTTTGTCTCCGGCCCTGGTTGGTCATGCGGGTGGCAGCCACTCGATGTGTCCCTTCACATTGATGCTTCTCTCTCTCTCTCTTCCTCTCTCTCCCTCCTGCTCTATCTGCACAAAAAATGGAAAAATGTCCTCGGGTGAGGATAAAAAAAAAAAAGAACGTCAGTTAAAAAAATGAGTTAATGGTTGAATAGAGGGATGAATAGATATGTGGTAAAGCAGATATAACAAAATACTAATTATAAAGTCTGTGGTTGCCCTGGCCAGTTTGGCTCAGCGGTTAGAGCGTCAGCCTGCCGTCTGGAGAGACCCGGGTTCGGTTCCCGCTAAGGGCACGTACTTCGGTTGCAGTTTGTCCCCGGCCCTGGTTGGTCGTGCGGGTGGGAGCCACTCGATGTGTCCCTTCACGTCGATGTTTCTCACTCTCTCTCCCTTCCTCTCTCTCCCTCCCATTCTATCTGTACAAAAAATGGAAAAATATCCTCGGGTGAGGATAAAAAAAAAAAAAAAAAAAAGTCTGTGGTAGGTATATAGGTGTTAGTGTACAATTATTCAACTTTTATGTTTTAAAATATTCATAATAAAATGGGGGGGGGGCAATATCAGGGGCCCAAAGATGTCCAGCCTAGAGTAGACTCTCCCCAGAGGTTGGGCAGTTGCAAAACTCCAGTGGAGCTCAGACATTCTGAGGGCAGGATGCTACTACCAGCACCTAGCACCTGGGCCTGGCACTCAGTGGGTGCTCAGCAAAGATTTGTTAGATAAATGTGTGTTGTGTTCTGTCCCCACAAGAGTACTGTAACCCGTCAGCCCAGAAAACTTGGGAGTCAATCTCTCTACTCACAACCCAGCTTCATGTTAGCACCTCAGGTGTGCCTGGTTATTGGAGAGGTTTCACAGCTAAAACAGGGGTGAGGAGTGCTCTGTAAGAACTTGCCCTTGGAATCAGGGAACAGCTCCTCTATTAGCACTTTAGCCCTCAGTGGCATCCAGTGGGGAAGGAAACTTGACTAAGAGATGTGGTCTTTGTCCTGGGCTACTGATGAGCCAGGCAAAGGCTCTAAGTGGGGGCAGTACCTGCGCCTTTTGGGTTTTATAACAGTCCTTAATAGACTAGAAGACAAAAACAAGGTGTACGAGTGGTAGGGGTCAGAAGGGGGCTTTCCACCTTGAGCCTTCAATGCTTGCCGAGGTTGTGATTCTAGAGGGAGTAGATGCCTATGGTGATGGGTGAAGGGCACCTCTTAGACCAGACACTGGAGCCATAGCAGGGAGTGGCCCTTACAGGGATACCTTAGCCACAGAGCCTTGCTAGCTGCTTGCACCCTCTACCCAAGAACAACATAGCCATTTGTTCTGGTGTTTGTATTTTCTGCATTTATTCCCCATTGTTCCAAGTTCTAAGCCTCAGCCTACTTCACTCCACCTCCATGGTCTGCACGGTTTCCTCTACCAGCTCCAGGGGCAGTGGCATAACTGTCTGGGACAGGACAGCTGTGGTCCCAGGAGCGAAGAGGTACTGGCCAGGCCTGTGATGGAGGAGAAATGGCCTCTCAATATGGGCCCATCATGTGACCTGTCTTTTAGCAGCTCCCAACTCTCCCTGCTACAGCCCATCCACCCCATGCTAACCCCCATCTCCATTGCTCCTACCTCTCTTTGGGCTTTGTGGGTGAGCTCAGTGTTCGCAGCATCTTGGCGCCGGTCCTCGTGATCACACATGCATCAACATTGCCCCCAGAGCCTAGGTCACCCAGGATTCCTGCAGTGATGGCTTCCACCAGCAGCTCCTGTGCGGCCTCCAACTGTGGCAGTGTGTGTGAGATCTGATGGGCCCTTCAGGTATCACCCTCAGGCTACAGTCTGAGAACTTTGTTCATCTTGAAACCCATTTGCTCACACCCAAACTTCTTTCTCCCCCTGTACCCCCATCTCCACCCAAACTCTCCTTCCCTGGTGTCTGCCTCCCTCTTTCCAGAGACCTCCCTGTTCTTCCCACTGCCCACTGCCCCCATCTTTACAAACTGCTCTGAGTCACTTTCACTTGTGATTCCAGTGGCCCATCCACCCAACCAATGTGGTCTGGGCCCCCAATCCACTGCTTTTCTCATTCTGGGTCTTAGGCGCCTCGGAAACAACAAAGGCCATCCACTTCCATCCCACCCCAAACAAAATCCAGACTCCAGACTCCACCTGTGGTTTCTTCCCTCAGCTCAAAACGGTCCTCTCTGAGCTTTGACACTGACAGTGGTCTGTTGGAAAATAGCACTCCTCTACACTCACTCCACTGGGCCCCTCAGTCACCACTCAGCTGTAGCCTCCTCTGAGAAGTCTTCCCCAATCTCCAGAGTAGGCCTGTGTCCCTCTGCACTCCCTCAGCTCCCGGGTGCACTTCCCACCGATGACCACATAGTGGAGGGTCAGGTGTTGCTCACCGTCATGTTCGGCTGGAACCGGTCCTCCAGCACTGCCAGGGCCGCATCCTGGCCGGAGCCTGCAGGCAGAAGGAGCATCTAAGGTAAGTTGAAGCCCACCAACGCAGGGCAAACATGAGACCAGGGTCGCAGAGGCGGGGTTCCTGGGGACCCGGCAGAAGTGCTCACCCAGGGCCGCAAAAGGCAGACGGCTGTAGGAGCCATGGGGGTGCACACTGTAGAGCTGAGGTCCTGTCACGTCTACGCCTCCCACGACCAGTGATGCACCAACGTGGCCCTGGTACCTTAGCACGGAGTGAGCGTGGTTATTCGCACACCCAGACTCAGACCCCACTCTCAATACCACTGCTTCTGGATTCGAGCCCCGCCCCTTCCTGTGGCCCGCGCCTCCGGACTTTGTTCCTTCCTCATTGTGCTGGCCTCTTCTCGTGTCCTGGGACCTCTCAGCTCCTCCCCCCCCCCCCCACCTCTCAGGCCCGCCCGCGCCACAAAGGCCCCTCCCCGATGTCGTCTAAACCCCGCTTTAGCACCGGAAGAGCGTCTGGCGCAGAACGCGGGTGACCGTGGCCACGCGGGGCTCGCGGCCCGTGGAAAGCGCGTGTAGCTCCATGTTGGACGCCGCCATACGCGTGGTCATCTCTGCGTCAGCGGCTACTCCAGCCCCACAGCAGCTGAGGATGAAGGGAGGGTTGGTGTAGGCGGGGCTAGGATGTACCAGAACGAGACAGGAAGGGGGGTTGGGAGAACGAAGCTGGGATTCTCACTAGATTTTGGGAGCGATGAAGTGGATCTTCTCGCAGTTCTTATCCGCCACGACCGAATCGTTAGTGGCCCGCGTATCCGCGCCCAGGATGACCCCGTCCTGGGGAGCGGGGAAAGGGGGTGCTGGCTCAGTGCCTGCCGGATCCCCGGCCGCCTCTCTAAGCTTCCCAGGTCCCAACCCCATGCTCACTCGGAACACAAGGCCCGCGATGGTGGTCCCGGTCTTGCGTGCATTAGGGACCCGGAGCCACGGGAGGGCACGTTCCAAGGATGCATTTCTGGAAACGGGAGGGAGTGGCCCGTGTTTCAGTTCTTCTGGGACCCCCATCACATCCCCCAACTCCTTCCGGGTTTCCTTCACCTCCCGGAGTAAGCCTAGGAACCCCAGTCGTCGCCCACCACATGCTATCCCGCCCCCCAACCCCGCCCTTCGCTACCAGGAATAAAGGCCCTTGAGGCTCCCACTCCCGGAAGACATTACAGGGGACTTAGGCAGTTTGGAACCAACTATCCCCCATCTCACCTCTGGCAGTTCTCGAAGGAGAAGCCCACTTGGGGCTCTAGCTCTGTTTGCAGCATCTTGGGAAGGTCAGGGAAGTCCAGGGATTAGGGGGTCAATGGTTAGACGAGTGGGACCAGCAAGGAGTGAGAAAAGCAAGCGGAAGCCTGTTCTCTGCAGGGCTCCAAGTCTGACGCTTCCCGCTTTCGCTTTCACCTTAACTCAGAGGACGCTGGCCTGTTTTGCATCTCCTGTTTCACTTTCAGCTCTGGTCCTAAGCATTTGGGAAGGGGGTGATGTACCTTGTTTGGCTCTCCAGGCTAGACAAATCCCTCCCTTCTGGCCATTGTGCAGCTCCTCCAACCCTCTTCCAATTTAAACCCTTAGTTCTGCCTCTGATCCAAACTCTAACCTCAAGTCTTAACACGCTGAAGCTGTTGGACCTTTTGCCAGGTTTCTGCATTATTGCAGGGCTCCCAACAGCATCAGGCATGGCCTTTTGTCCTTTGTCACCCTCCTTCACCCAACTCCTGCCTTGTCTTTTTCTTTTTTAAAAAAATATGTTTTTATTGATTTCTTTTTTAGAAGAAGGGAGAGAGATAAAAACATCAATGTGAGAAAGAAACATCAATCAACTGCCTCCTGCACGCCCCCCACCGGGGATTGAGCCTGCAATCCAGGCATGTACCCTGCCTGGGAATTGAACCAGGACCTCTCAGTCCATGGGACAATACTTAATTCACTGAGACACACTGGCCAGGCTCCTGCTTGTCTTTTGTTCCTTTGCTTCCTACCCGGAAACCTCAACATGGAGGCTCAATTCTTTATTTGGTGACAGTGAACTGCTGGTCCTTTCTTCTTTCCTATCTTTAGGCGCTGTCTTTCCTTTCTCTAGAGGGTCCTGGTGGCTGTCCGTATAGTAGTCTGGAGGCATAATGGGCTCTACCCATGGCCAAACCTTATTTTGCCTCCCAAATGACCCTTTATCTATCCCCATCTCTCACCTAACTACTGCCTTAGTCTCAGCTAGCATCCTCTCTCCTGGCTACTGCACTGGCCTCCCTGGCTTCCCCATACTTACTTTCTCCTACAGCTCTACCCTGCAGAGAGGACATCTGGTAGTCTTTCCCTGGTTAAACCCTTCAGCAGCTGCACACTACTCTTAGGCTCAAACCCAAGTCTTTACAATGGCCCATGTTACCTTTCTCATCTCTCTGATCTCAGCAGAGGCACCACCTCTTCTGGGAAGCCTTTCCTGACCTACAGTACTCAGCACCTTGTGCTCTCAAAACTTTTATTTCAGCCTGGCTGGTGTGCTCAGTGGTTGAGCACTGACCCATGCACCAAGAGGTCACTGGTTTGATTCCCAGTCAGGGCTAATGCCCAGGTTGCAAGCTTGATCCCCAGTAGGGAACGTGCAGGAGGCAGCCAATCTATGCTTCACTCATTGATGTTTTATCTATCTCTCCCTCTCCCTTCCTCTCTAAAAATCAATTGAAAATATATATTTAGCCCTGGCCGGTTTGGTTCAGTAGTTAAGAGAGTCAGCTCACAGACCAAAGAATTGTGGTTCAGTCCCCAGTCCTGGTTGGGGTCATGTGGGAGGCAACCAATCGATGTGTCTCTCTCACATCAATGTTTCTCTCTCTTCTTCCCTCTCACTCTATCTGAAGATAAGTAGAAAAATATCCTCTGATAAGGATTAAACAATATATCTATATTTAAACTTTTATTTTAGCCTACATATTTCCATTAATAATTAAACTTTCATTAGTGAATTTATCTGAATCCCCCAGATCCTAATCTTTTGTACTTCTGTCACCCACCTGTACTCCAAAGTCCCTGTCTAGAGGTGAGGTATCACCTGCCCTTTTGGAAGCCGGGACAAGTTTAAATCTTATCCATCCTAAACCCTTGGCTCCATGTGCCCCCATCCCACAGATATGTGTGCAATTGCCCCCAGTCTCCATGCCCAGAGAAGAGACAGACACAAAGACAGGCTGCTTTAACAGCTTAAGCAGGAGAGTAGGAAGCTGTACATCTCAGGGTAGCTAGTTCAATCTTAGGTTTTAGCAAAGCCCCTCTTGTCCTATTGTCCACAAAGCACCAGGCCTGTAGCTGCTGATTAATTAATCCTGGTGTGTGAACCCTAGGGCCTCCCAACACACATATCAAGGCTTACAGCAGCAAAGGATGATCTTTATTCAAGGGGTAGGGGGTAGGGGGCCTGGGCTGGCAGCTGTGGGTACAGAGGTGCTATGTCGGTAGGTACCCAGCAGGATGGCATTGATGTGTTCCAGTGTCTGATTGCTGAAGACCATGTTGAGGTGCTGTGTCCCATGCAGAGGCAGCAGGTGCACAGGCTGTGGCTGGAGGCCCTTCCAGTGGACACAGAGCTCACTGCTACGTGTCGCCACAGTGTCATCGCCATCCTCATAGAGCACACCCACAGGGTCTGTGTAGGGGAAGCCATAATCAAAGATGTAGGTGCGGGGCGTGGGCAGACCCACACCATATAGACAGTATACTTCTACACCAGGTGCTGGAAGTCCTGCCAGCAGGTCACGTGACTGTAGCCACATATACCAGCCTTCCTCAAAGTATAGGTCTGCAAAGAAGCGTTGGAAGTCACGGCCTGTGTAGTTGAAGTTGGGTGTGGAAATGAACACATGGTCCTCAGGCCACACCAGGTTAGAGGGAAACATCCAGGGGGATGTCGTCGTTATGCGCTGCTTCTGTTTCAGCCTGATGCTGGACATGATCGGGATGCCCTGGTTGTCACCTGTGGACATGGAACAAGGTAGGCAGGGAGCCAGGCCTGGCTGCCCCCAGCCCAAACTCAGCTGGATGCTCAGTTTTGTCCCACCTAATTCAAACATTGACTCTAAGCCAGACTAGAGCAGGCCTACAAACATTCAGTAGATATTTAATGTGTGCTTATTAAATGAGAAGCCCTGATACCTCTTTGAGGCAGAGCTGCAGGACTTCAAGTGAGGGCAGGAAGGGTTTTCCTGAGGATGGATGTATATGTGTGAAAAGTTGGGGGATGATGCTGGCAGTTCTCATAGGCAAGTGTCTGTTGGCCCTGTAGTCTATGCTGCACAGGGGTCAGAGCTGCGTTCTGGGAAGAGTGGAATGAGACTGTGTCTGTATTTGACATTAACTGATGTAGTCTGAGGAAGGTATCCCTCACCTGACCCTGAGCCCCTACAGGGAAGACTGAGTTTGGCTGGACCCAGCAGACATTGGGTGCTCAACAGGTAGTAGCTGTGCCACTCCTCTCAGGGAAGGGCAGAAGGGGCTCCTAGAGCCCAGCCCTGGCTTTGGCAAATCTATCTTCAGTAGGGCAGATCCCTGGGCAGAGGGGCTCCTGGAAGCAGAAGGCAGCTGAAAACTGGATAGGTAGGACCTGAGGCCACAGGAACAAAGTTGGGACAGTGAGTCAGATTGCTTGGGTTCATTTTCTGTTAAATTTTCCCTTTGTCATCACTAAGACAGATTCTGGCAGCAGCCACTTTAATGTTCCAAGCCAGGATCACTAGTCTTGGGGGGCCAATGAAAAGGGTCATGTCCCAGGGGTGGTAGACAACACACCCAGCCTGGCATTTTGAGCATAAGTGAGTCAGGGTAGGCCCACGGTCAGCTGCATTCCATTTCTCAATCCCCTCATAGGATGCTAGTGATCAGAGGCCCTCTCACCTGAGGCCAAGATCAACAATGGCTTGATGGAGCCACCCCAGGGAGCCCCAAGAGAAATGAAGCCATCAATGAAGCGATCCTTCCAAGACTGGGGCTGGCGCAGCAGGAAATAGAGCAGGTGCAGGCAGCCAAGGCTGTGCCCAATGAGGAAGACAGGCTTTCCGTAAGTAGCATGCATCTCTTCCACCAGCCCAGAGAGCTTCTGGTAGTACTCCTCCTGCTGGCCTGCGAGGACAGGGGGATGTGGCTGAGGTCAGGGCAGTGGGGCTTAGGGCCACCTGCCCTGCTATGAGCCCATCATCTGCAGAGACACTCACTGGGCTCCAGCCGCCAGTCATAGGGGGCGGCCCGCACAGTCTCATCCCGCACATACCCATTGTTGACCAGATTCTGCACCAGGGTGTTCATGTAACCTGTGGGAGAGGCAGCAGCATTGGGGCTCTGGACATGGATTCTGCAGGCCCACCACAGCCTGGAGCCCCACTCTTTCCCCCAATAAACACACCTGCCAGCTTGTTTTTGTCTAGATACTCAACAGAGAAGGTCTTGCCAAAGCCAGGGACACGTATCTGTACACCAGGGGCATTGGACACACGCCCAGAGCTGCGGTTGTAGACAACCCTGGGGGCAATGGGACATTCAGCAGGTCAGCAACCAAGGGACATGGTGAGGGAGCTGGGAAGAGGGGATGGCATGTACCTGGTATTATCGATCCAGCAGTCTACTCCAAGGGGTAGGAACATATTGAGATCCAGCCAGATAGTGAAGAAGTCCTCTGTTTTACGGTAGCACATCCAGTTCACCACATCTGGTTTATCCAGCTTGGCTTCCAGCTGATTCCCCAGGCAGCCAGGCACTGCGGGCACTAGCCTTCACTCTGGATTCCTTGGATTTCCCCCGTGATCCCCCTCCCAGCCTAACACCACCCACTACCACTGCAGTGACCAGCCTTCATCTCCCACACCCTCAACCCCCAGGGACTAATGACATAATCCTCTTTCTAATCACCCCCCCACTCATCCCCGCAGCAATGCAAAGCCCTGGCTCCCCTTAGGCAGGAAAAGTGCAGAGGCCAGGGCCACTGACCTCTGCCCTCACAAAGCAAACACCTAGCCTGGCTTTCAATTACTGCCAAAGTTCAAGGTGAGAACAAACAGATATGGGGAGGTGGAGGTTTGGCTTAGGAATAGGGGGCAGGCCATGATAGGCCTCTCTTGTTCTCCTGAACTGAGCATCTTGTCCTTGTTGGGGTGGGGGCTGAGGAAGGAGCAAGGGATTGGGAGGGGGGTAGCTTGGCCCAGGGTCCAGTGGTTGCAGCTGATCACAGCTTGTAATGCCCTGGCCAAGCCCTCAGGCAAACACACCCCCCACCCCTCCACCCACTTGGGGTAGATAACTTAGAGACACAGGAACAGTGTGGTTCAGGGGAAAGGGTTGACTTCTTTGCAGGATAAGCCTTTGTCCCCTCCAAACACTGAGAGAAGTATCAGGGTTAATGCAGGAGCAGAAGGGCCTTGGCAGGGTTGACTACCTGGGGCTGGGGTCCAGGCTCCTCAAGGTCTGGCCTGGTGCATTAGGGGCCTGGTGGGGGCTTACCGAGGATGACGGGCCGTGTGTGGTTACTGAGCTCAGCCTTGGGCGTGGTTTGCGGGGGGAACAGCACATTGAGGAGCCAGAAGGAGGCGGCAGGGGGTAACAGCAGCCCCAGCAGCAGCAGCACCCACTGCCATGGGGAGCCGGGCAGCCCCATTCCAGCCCTAGTGCCTATTGCCCAGTGACGCAGTCTTGGGCTGACCTTATCTGGAGTGGGGGTGGGAGGGGCCCTGAGGCCAGTGGGAGGGACAGTCTGACCAATGGTGATGGCCAGAGATTGAGGGAAAGGGACACAGCCTTGGAGCTGGAGTTGGCCCTGGGCTTGGGTTCAGTTCTGCCTTCTTCCCTTGGCGCCAGGGGAAACAGAGCTTGGGCAGCAGGAGGGCCAGAAGTACACAATGTTTTATTGAAAAGAGTCAAGCCTCAGCTAGCTGGCTCCATTAGGCTTGGCTTGGTGAGGGTCTCTGTCCACAGTAGTCTGAGCCAGGTCTTCCTGCAGGCCGGCTGGGTAGAACCCCCTCCCTTGTTTCCCTTCCCCTTATCTCTGATGGTGATATCCCAACAATAAATATTCAATAAATAGCATTCCTGGGCTGGCTGCCTTCAAATCCAATGTCAGCTCCCATAAGTCTTCTCCAGCCAGGGCAGGCCTCCTGGGGTGCTGAACCAGGAAAAGTCCCCAAACTTCTCAGGGTCCTACAGGATCCTGGATCCATTTCCACTGCCAGGCCCAGGCCCAATCTCCAAAGCTGGGTCTAGGGCAGGGCTAGGCAAAGCGGGACTGGCAGATGGGTGCTGGAGGGAATGTTACCCTGAACACCTCCACTCTAGGCCACAAGTCTGTATCTGGCTCAAGAGTAGATGGTGATGACTTCACGGCCACCGCCACGAACCAACAGTACCCGCTCGAGGCCCTCAGTCAGCACCTCCAGGAACTCCATGTCTATAGGTCATCAGGTCAAAGAAGCAGCACCAGGACTAAGGGGTACCCGGGGAATTTTGGTCATCAATCAGAGTAGGGGTAACCTGGCACCCTCCAGGGACACCCACAGTAACCTTACATGCTGTCCACCTCCCCCCTATACACTACCAGACTCTCCACAAAAGGATACAGTTCTCATCACCCTCACTGTTCTTAGGTGGGCCAGGCATGTTCAGTAGGACCAGGCGGGCATCGTGGGAGCGTGTGACAATGACTTCATTGAGCTTCACGGCAGTGTGCATGCGCCGCACATTGGATTGGTCCCTGTAGGTGACACAGCTCATCATGGACCCCACCCCTGACCCACACACAGAGCTTGTCCACCCTCCACTCCCAGGCCCCAAATGGTTGGGTCTGTTTTTGTGGCACTCACGGCTTAATATGCACCAGTTCTCGGAAGTTGTCAGGGGCGTGGCTGGGGTCCCAGGGCTCAGCTGCCATGTACTTGTCCCGTGTCCATGTCATCTGTATCTTGTCGGCCCCAGCAGTAGACTCATCCTCCTCATCTGAGTACAGGCTCTCCAGCCTTAGGGCTGAGTGCCGGTCCTTGACCAGCTGGGCCTGAAGAAAATCAAAGGAGGCAGCCTTAGTGCCATGGGAAAAGAGGACCTGGCTGGCCCAACATGACTACCTGGCCACAGGGACATGGGCACTGAAGCGGGTGGGGCTGGGTTGAGTCATTCTGACGCCCCCATTTGATGGTGTCTCCAAAGGCCTGACCCAGCCACCTGCCCGTGCCCTGAACCAAAGCCACCGACTTCTCGTTCTCGCTCAGTCTTGGTCAGCCTCATCTGCCTCAGCATCTGGGACCGCTGCTCCATCATCAGTGTCCGCTCATAGGTATATGCAGAGATGTCACTGTTGTGCTGGGGAGAAGGTGGGCCATAAGGACTGGGCTGTGTGAAGCAGGGTATCCACAGAGCCACACCAGGGTGGGTGGCTCACCATTTCCACTACCTCCACCTCTGCCTCAAGGCGTAGGTGGTAGAGGAAGACAGCCAGATCCTTCTTCATCTGGATACTATTGTCATCCATCTGGGCCACCGTGAAGATGCGCATCCGGCACTTTCTCCAAACCTATGGTAACAGAGCAGGTGGGTGTTCCAGTCACATACCACCTATCCAAGGGCCCAGCCCCTCTCACCTGGGCCCACCCCTCTGGCCCACCTTGTGCTGGCGCAGCAGGAAGGGTAAAAGCATCAGCATGCCGCCATCATGCACAATCCACCACACGTCAATATGACCCTCCAGGTAGCGCTCATGATTGCTGGGGTAGAAGGCAATGTTCTTGGGCACAAGAAGGGCCAGGTGGGCAGCCGTGGTGCAGCGCACGGTGTCTGGGGGGAGGGATACTACTGACTGCCAGCCTGCAGCCCTGCTCTCAATTGAGCCCCAGTCCCTGTCCCCCGTGGCTGAGCCCAGGCCATGGCCTCTCACGCACCAATAAAGGTCTTCCAGGCACGTGGGTCCTCACTCTGTCGCCAGCCATAGGGCCAGCCCAGCACCACGGAGTTATGTCTCATGCCGCCCAGGCCACAAGACTGGATGAGGTGGGCCAGCCCCTCACGCACCTTGTTGGCTACCACCACCTGGCAGAAGCCCTTTACTTTCTCAATCTCCATCATGTTCTTGATTGTCTGTGGGAAACACACCAGGCTCAGAAGCCAAGGCAATCAGCATCCCCTCTGATGGAGATGGGGAAGGGGAAGAGGCAAGCTGCCCACCCAGAGGCCATGTTTTCAAGATGGGACAGCCATACCCACCCTTGCTCCAGCTCTTAGGTGGCAGCACTGCTATCCACCTGCCTGGCCTGAACCATTCCCCTCCCCTATGTGCCAACTGCAGCACGGACACCTATAGTCTGGCTCAGCTTCCCACCCGCTGCAGCAGGCACCTGCTCAGCGGCCTGGGCCTCGCCATAGCTCTCCAAGAAGCTTCCCTGAATGACAGAACCAACGATGGTCAGGCCCTTGCCGGCCTTCAGCTGAGAGGCGAAGGTGAGGAGCCGTGGATACTTCACGTGAAGGTCCTCGTCTAGTTTCAGTAGCACTAGCAGCTGAGGCCTGCAGTGGCCAGATAGGGAGAAAACCTGAGATCAGGGCCAGAGGTTTCCAAGGAGTCCCTTTTCTTCTTCCCTTCTTAGCTCACAGGCTCCCACAGGTTTAGGGAGCAGAGATCCAAGGGCTCAACAAGCAGGACGGCACCCCTAGCAATCCCAGGATGAAGAACGTGGACCAGGAGGGGGAGCCAGCATCTCTTGACAGTCCCACCCTCACAGTGCCCCCTGAGAACCTAGAGTGGCCTTTGACAGTGTGGGCGTGGACTCACCGCCAGTTCTTGGTGTGAGGAGGCCCCTCCTCTAGCCGCAATAGTGCATAGCGGGCAGCACTCAGGGACAGGCCTCTGATCCCATCACCCCATTCCTTCTCAGCCCTACAGAAGCCACCATAAGCTGGTGAGTCCCTGGTCCCATCCAGAGGATTCTGTTCAGGTGTATGTGAGATGGAATGGGGCCAGGCACTGAGTCACAACCCCCCAGCCCCAGCACTTATGGTGGCTAGCAAAGGGTGGCTCAACTCCCCCCACCCCAATATACAGATCACCCCACTTGCCCCAACCAGGTGGCAACCCCTCACTCACCCTTGGTACTCAATGTACTTGTAGATCATGCCCGCAATGAGCATGGCAACCAGGGCATAGTACCAGGAGGAGACAAACATAAGGGCCAGGCAGAGGCTCATGCCCAGGAAGGACAGCGCCCTGGGCCAGAGAGTGGGGAAGGGCCAGAATCAGGGAAAGACCAGTATGGCCCCAGATCAAGCTTCCCAGCCCCCAATTTCTCACCAATAGCAACTACAGACCAGAAGATTCGAACCCCATTCTGAATGGGTCTCCTGGCTTCCCCATAGCTCTTATGTCAGAGGACTTGGTTCAGGGGTCCAGTTGGTGCTCACCAGTGATAGTACTTGAACCGGGGCCGCCAGTTGGGGGTCCTCAGGAGCGTCTGCACAGCACAAGCCAGGTTCACAAACAGGTAACACATCAGAAAGAACCTGCATCACAGGGGCTGGTTGGTATAGAGCAGCCTCCTTGGCAGCCAGGTACCTGTTGTCCCTGCCATACACGGGCTGAGCTAGGTCTTCATAGCCCCACAGCATGCATTCCCATGCCTGAGGCAGATGGGACTACTGCACAGATATCCTTAGGGCTTAGAGGATGGGCAACTGTTTGCAGGCAGAGGAGGTGAGAAGGGGGCAGCAGGCAAGGGGAAGAATGAATGTACAGCTGTGAAAAAGGATAGTGCAAAGGAATGCCCAATGTTTGGAGATGGCTAGACAATATTCAGGCTCCTGGCCAGGGTGACCAGTTGGATTAGGGGCTGTCATGAATGTGGGGAGGAGAAAGTAGGGAAAAGATAACAAAGGCCATTTTGAAGACACTGAATTAGAGACACTTGAGGGATATCGTGTGACTGGAACATGGTGAGGCCTGCTGTGTGAACCCTCTAGGAAGACGGCTGAGGAGCAGAGGGCTGAGGGGAGGGGTGCCAACCTCTACCCTCAGCTGGCTGGAGAAGAGCAGACAAAAAGGCAGAAGGACTTACCAGAGAGGGCATGTCAGGGGGCAGGGACTCCCATGAGGGTAAGTGGTCAGTCCCATTAAGGCTGCCAGGGAGAGCCACATGATAAAGGCTGAGATAAATCCTCTGGCTTAGGTACTGAGGGGTCACCACCCAGGATGACTATTGCAAGAACAGATTCAGGTGTGTACTATGTGTGGGTGGAGCTGGGAAGTAGGGGGTGGAGGTGTGTTGGGGGGGACAAGAGATCACTGTGGCCTGACTGGCAGTGAAGGGTAGTCCTATCATAAACCAACAAGCAAGAGGGAGCATTGGCAGTGGAGCAAAATGTGTGAGGAGAGATGGAGTGGGCCCCAACAATGGCAGTAGTGAACACAGCAACCACATGAGTTCTGCCTCAGGGACCCCTGGAATTTGCCATACGCTGACCACCTCCTGTAGGGCACTGGCAGACTCAAATGCCCAGTTGTTTCTAGAACCTTAAAAGGAAACAACTTTGAAAACAGACAGATGGGGCAGTGGAAGCTTCATCAAAGTGCTAGGCACTGGGTGCTTGCCCTGTCCAGGAGTAGAGGTAGCCACCTGCCTGCTCTGGGAGTCTCCCACAGAAGACCCGTTGGTCTCTTCTGTGTAAGTGTCAAGCTTGCTCCTGAATGTAGAGGTAGGCTGAGCTCTCCCAGGCAAATATCTGCCCATACAGCCTGACATGTGTCCCAGCTGTACCCTCAATACCAGACAGGGTCACAGGGAAGTGCTGGGACCCCTGGCTCTGGCATGCTGATGATTCCAAGAGCCTTTCCCAAGACCATTCCCCTGCCCTGCCCCAGCCCCCAGCTCACATGGATAGAATGGGGGCCACCATGTCGAGGGAGGCAATGAGGATGCCCAGCTCAGCGATGAGTGCCGTCAGGAGGAGTGCCCATGTTGGTTCACCATTTGCCTTCCCGTGGCCAAATACCTGCATGCAGTAGGGTCAGCAGGGTCAGCAAGAGAAGAAACTGGTCCCATTACCCCCATTCCACACCTCAAGTCACAAGCCACAGCCTGGCCTCCAGCATCCCCAAGTCCCTCCTCTGGAGCTCAGGCCACACCCATGCCCTTCCCAATATGTTTCACAAGTTTCTCTGCCCCCTAACTCTCCAGGCCTCTCTGCTCTGAATGAGCCATAGATCGGCCATGAGGATTCTGGGCCCAAACCATTCTGTCAACAGCATGGTAGAGCCAGAGCCAGGGCAGCTCTCAGCAACTTCTCATGATGGCTTTGTGGCCCTGGTCACTATAGGCCCCAGCCGGACATAATGCATCTGTATCCCCTACCCTCCACCAGTGTGAGGAGCTAGTATCCAGCTATGGGGGAATACAAACGGGCTCACCCGGAGGAAGGGGATGATGTTGTCCTTGGCAATGGCCTGCAACAGGCGTGGTGCCCCAGTAAGGCTCTGTAGGCCGGCGCCACAAGTTGAGAAGAAGGAGCCGATGACAATGACCCAGGGTGAAGGCCAGGCCAATGTGCCCACCACCAGGTTTCTGCTGACGCCATCACCATACCTGCAGGGGCCAGCCTTAGGCCATACTACATGCAAGGAACCCCCAACCCAAAGTGGGGCAACCCAGAGTGAGGGATGTCAGGGGTCAGGAAGGATGGCTATGACACAAAAGTCCAGTCCATCAGCCCCTATCCTTTCTCCTCATCCCAACCCTGATCCTGATGTCATCATTCTCTAAGAAGCAAAAGTCCTGGTGGGGCTTGACCTACCTAGTGGCACACACTACCACTGCAAACAGCAGCCTAAGGACATGTGGGACCATGTGTTTAAGGAAGCTGGTATCAAAATAGGCAAAAACTGAGGCCACTACCATAGGGAGTGCCCAGGTCACTCACTTGTCCCGGAGTACCACACCCTCGATGCAGGCACCAAAGAGAACCACACTGCTGAAGTCTGCAGCCACGTCAAGGATAGCTGGGCCTCTATTGCCACTGCTGCCCTCACTCATTCCCACACAGGACCCACATGCCCCTTGCCCTAGCCTTTGCCGGGAAACTCAGCTAGGCACCTACAACTGAGGGTTTCGTGTTGTGCACACACTCGTGAAGGGAGTGTGAAGGGAAAGGTATATATGTACGCATGCACATGTGCTTTGTCTGTGGATGCCAGCTGGTGACATATGAAGGCAAGTGCCTCTTGTCCCCCTACCTGCCTGCCCAGGCCTGGGAAAGGATACACACAAGGGAGGTTGTAACAATGGCCAGAATGGTCCCCACTGGGATTGACTTCTGGGCATCTCGGAGATCACCGGAGCGATTTGAGCCAGCCATGATGCCTTCAAAAACAATAAGATTCCCTCAGGGGCTCCCCAGGAGAGGGGGCAGGGCTAGGAGGGTGGGCAAGAAGGGCTTACCTGTTACAGAGGGGAAGAAAATGCCAACCAGCACGGTGAAAGATGTGGCAATGTCAGCCACCACGTACAGGGCCAGATTCTCCTTCAGGCCAAGGGCATCTGTGGAGGGCAGCCCATGCTTCTCCACAACCTCACCCTTCTCCAGGTAGGTGCTCCACAGGTTCTCTGCAGGGGCAGCAGCATCACTACCATAGCCCCACCTGCTTCCCAGAGTTTAGGGCAGTTTAGGGCAGCCCCACCAGAGGGTACAGATGTGAGAAGCTCTGGGGGCCTAAAGGGGCAGCTTCAGCCCCAGGGAAGAAGTTATCTGGCTAGAAGTCTTACAGGCAAAGGTTGCTAAAGCCAGAGCCCTGCTACTGCCTGCCTCCTAGACAGAGGTCCTTTATGGCTTCTGGGAGAATAATCCAGGCAGCGTCAGGGGCTGGTGGCTGGGGAGGGAGGGGCTGCCAGAACTTTCTGGGGGGGGTGCTGCAGACTTGGGACACTGGCCTAACAGACTCTGTTTACCCGAAACATAGCTGCCAGGAGCCAGGATGAGAGGATATCACTGGGCCTGGAAGGTAGCCGGGCCTGGAAGGTAGCCAGTCCTGCCCCCACTCCTGAGTTGGCCACACAAAGACAGCTCTGTGATCTATTTTCCTTCCTTGCTCATTCCTTGCCTCCTGCTCGGCCCAGGGGTCAGGAGCAGGAGGACAGGAGTACAAACGCACCCTGGAGTACACCGGCAGCTGCACCTGGGATGCCAGGGATTTCGGTCACATTGTTGAGCAGGAAGTAGGGGTCACAGGAGTCAGTGGTAAGGTTGGAGCTGTGGCAGAAGAGGTTCCATAGCTGGGTGGCCACTGTCTCATTATCCACCATGTCTGTCTTGGCACAGATGTCAAACTGGTCCTGGGACAGGGTCCTATTGCCCAGCATGCACACCCTGCAGGGAGAGGTAAGTATCACCTGCTCAGCTGGAGGTCCCAACCTGTTTCAAACTGCAGACTCTAGGACTTAGGGCACAAAAGGCCATCTACTTGGGAGGGATGTCAGTGCAATACCTGGATGTATTCCCAGATTACTTACGGAAACACAGGAGGGTCAAAAATAGACTTGATGCCCCCAGCATAGATGGAGAGGATGGAGATGATCACACAGGCCAGGAAGAGAGAGGCAAATTTGTTCACATACTTGACCCCAACAAACACTACCAGGGTCATGAAGGTGAGAAAAATGGTCCCATACACTCGCATGTTGTTCAAGGTGGCACTTGACGAGTCATGAGCCCCTTTTGGGTAAAAAATGGCAGCTGGCGGGGCAATGTAGGTCTGAAACAAGAGACAGATATAGAAGGTTCAATTTTCCTATTTGGAGAATCCTATCATTTTTTTTTTTTTTTTTTTAAAGAGTATCCAGAAAAAGCCAGTCACAAAAGACTACATACTGTATGATTCCAATTATATGAAATGTCCAGAAGAGGTAAATCTAACTAAAGACAGAAAGCAGATTAATGGTTGCCTAGGGCTGGGAAGAACAGAGTGACTACTACTGAGCATGGATTTTCCGGAGTGATGAAAATGTTCTAAAATTGATTGTGGTGATGGTTGCACAGTTCTGTGAATATACTAAAAACCTTTAAACTTTATGCCCTAACCGGTTTGGCTCAGCGGTTCGAGCATCGAGAGAGACCCGGGTTTGGTTCCCACTAAGGGCATGTACCTCGGTTGCAGTTTGTCCCCGGCCCTGGTTGGGTCGTGTGGGTGGTGACCACTTGATGTGTCCCTTTCATGTCAATGTTTCTCTCTCTCTCTTCCTCTCTCTCCCTCCCACTCTATCTGAACAAAGAATGGAAAAATGTCCTCGGGTGAGGATAAATAAATACCTTTAAACTTTATACTTTAGCTGGGCCAGTGTGGCTCAGTGGTTGAGCATTGACCCATGCACAAAAAGGTTGCTGGTTCAATTCCTGGTCAGGGCACATGCCCAGGTTGTGGGCCTGATCCCCAGTGGGGTCATGCGGGAGGCAGCCAATTGATGTTCTCTCTCATCGATGTTTCTGTCTCTCTCTCCCTCTCCCTTCATTTCTCTCAAAAATCAACAAAGGAAAAATAAAATAAAATAAAAAAATAAACTTCATACTTTAAATAAGTGGTATGTTGTATAGCATGTGAATTATATCTTAATAAAGCTGTTATTTAAAAAGGATCCAGCCCGGCTGATGTGGCTCAGTGGATTGAGCGTTGTCCCATGGACTGAGAGGTCCCAGATAGATTCCTGGTCAGGGCACATGCTCGGGGTTGTGGGCTTGATCCTCAGTAGGGGGAATGCAGGAGGCAGCCGATTGATGTTTCTCTCACATCCATGTTTCTCTCTCTCCCTTCCCCTCTCTCTAAAAAAAATCAATAAAAACATATTTTAAAAGTAAAAAGTATCCAGACACAGCCGTCAACTGGAATAGCTAAACAGTTAAAGTGAACAGTTTGAGCAACAAAATAAATATTGATAAGAGTTGGATTGTGAGTCAAGAATAAAGTACATATCCAGGAGTCCATACTGATATAAATACATGGTTGAATAAATAAGTAAATGGGGGAGCCTAGCTGGTGTGGCTCAGTGGATTGAGCGTCATCTCATGGACTGAGAGGTCCCAGTTGGATTCCCAGTCAGGGTACATGCCTGGTGTTGCAAGCTCGATTCCCAGTAGGGGGCGTGCAGGAGGCAGCCAATTGACATTTCTCTCTCACATCAATTATTTCTCTCTCTCTCCTTTCCTCTCTCTCTAAAAAATCAATAAAAACATTACTTAAAAATAAATAAATAAAATAAATAAATGGGGGAAAGGACAAATTTTCTTTACAGAAGAGACCCAAATAATAAATGTAGGAATGTGGGAAATATAAAAACAAACAACAAAACAAAACAAAAAACCCAGAAGGTCTAGGAGCAGGGTCCACACTACAGGAAATAGCCAGGCAGTTCCTCTAAACATTGCCTGTTGTCTGGATCCCCCAAGATCCCATGGCTCCTCCACCTCTTCTCCCACCAGCTAGGGCAGTTCAGTAGGAAGTGGGAAGCTGAGTCAGAATACACATGGGCTCATGAAGGGGACATTGACCTCTAAACAGGGTCCTGTGGCTGCTTACCCTGATTTAGGGACAAGGACAAGGTAGATTTGAAGGGCGTTGGCACAGAGGCCCGGGGGAAGCAGATGGACCTGGCCAGAGCCCCTACATGCTCTGGAGGCAGGCTCTGTATCACCATCAAGATCTGTCACTGAGTTAAATGCAATAGTTTACAGATCATCTGCCATGGCTAAAATGGGACCTGGGTGGACGGAACATCTAGGACCAAGGTAAAGGCAGCCAGGTCAGGTCCCTTCCGGGTCTAGCCCAAACTGGCAATGAGGGGAGACTGGCTAGAGCAAAGACCTTTCTCCCTCAAGGAGGCCTCCCACATTATAAGCCCCAGAACCTGGCCAGAGGTGAGGGGAGCATGAGTAGCCTAGGCCTACAGGAAAGGAAATGTTTGGACAAGACCAGAGTTGGCCAGGGCTTAGCATGACTCACCAGCAAGATCTCAATGGCCCCCAGGATGTACATGGCTGCTGCAAACGTTGTTCCCAGGTAGAAGCACAGACCCACAGCACCTCCAAATTCTGGTCCCAGTGAGCGGGAGATCATGAAATATGAACCCCCAGCTACAAGAGAGAAAGTGTACACAAGTCAAGGCTGGTTCTTCTTCAAGGGCATCTCCTCCATGATAACCTCTCATAACCACCCAGAGGCACAAGAATAAATTTTCCCATTTACAGATGAGCAGAAGAGTTGGGAGATTTGCCTAAGGCTGTATGGTTAGTAAGTGGCCAGGTTGGAGTTGGACCCCACTCCCATCTGACTCAAACACCCAGCACAGGCCAGTGAAATGACAACTTTGGTAGGGCAGTTCTAGGTTTGCAGCAGTGCCTAAGTGGCCCACTGTCCCCTAACTCCTTACACTTAGGCCAGTCCCCACAGCCTCCTCTGGCTGGATGCATCCTATCTCAGCACACCTCACCCCTCCCAAGGGCTGTGTCTATTAGTCTGATCCCTCCAGAACAGGACTGGAACTGTGCCTTGTCTATTTCTTTGTCCTTAGGGCCAGCACATGGTAAGTGTCCATGGCTGACCTACTTGCCCTGAGTCTGTGCTTCCATCAGAATCTAATGTCCCCCAAAAGCCCTGGCCGCACCCTGGCCGGTTTGGCTCAGCGGTTAGAGCATTAGCCTGCGGTCCAGAGAATCTAACGCCCCTGGCAAGACTGACAGTCAACACTGGGCCCCAAGGCCAACAAGGATGCAGGGGACAAAAGTGATCCCATGTTGCTAGATGAATTTGCTCCTGATAAAACGTCTCTGGTGAGAAATCTGGAAACAGGGATCAAGAAACGTTAAAAAGGTTAATCCCTTTCATGCTGTAATCCTACCTCCAGGACCCTCACCTAAGGGAACTGCCAAGGGTGTGAACAGAGATTTATATGCAAGGCTGTTCATGACAATGATGCAACAGTGAAAAAGTAGAACCCGAGAGTAGGAAAATAATCACACAAATTAGATAATATCCTATCAATCCTATTAAAAACAGCAACACACAAATAGAGTTTTTCCAACGGTTGGGAAACACACACACACACACACACACACACACACACACACCCCCACACACACAGTTTGGGAACAAGAATGTATTAGTACCTTACAAGACTCTAAGACCATATACCAAAAAGCCAATAGTTATGAATCAGGATGGTGGGCTTAAGGGTACTTTCAATTTTCCTTTCTACATTTGTATGCACTTTCAAACCCTCTTATGGGTAAACATATATTGCCTCCCTCCACCCCATTATCCTAATTCTAATAAAACTGTTATTTAAAAAAAAGGATCCAGACACAGCCCTGGCTGTGTGGTTTAGTTAGGTGGAGTGCCATCCCATACACCAAAAGGTTGAGGATTTGCTTCCCGGTCAGGGCACGTACCTAGGTCGCAGGTTCGATCTCTGGTCAGGGCATGTACAAGAGGCAACCAATTGATGTTTCTCTTTCACATCAATGTTTCTCTCTTAAATCAATTAAGAAAACATATCCTTGGGTGAGGATTAAAAAAAAAAAAAAGGATCCAGACACAGACACAGGAGCCAAACTGAATAGCTAAACACCCAAAGTGGAACAGTTTGAGCAACAAAATAAATAATGAAGTACTAGATTATTATCCAAAGAATAAAATAAGTATCTGGGAGTCCATACTGATATAAATACATGGTTGAATAAATAAATAAAGAGGGCCCGGGCCAATTTGGTTCAGAGGTTGGAGTGTTGGCCTGCAGACTAGAAAGTCCTGGGTTTGGTTCCCGCTAGGGGCACGTACCAAAAATAAAAAATAAATAAATAAAT
Source organism: Molossus molossus (assembly GCF_014108415.1). Lineage (NCBI taxonomy): Eukaryota > Metazoa > Chordata > Mammalia > Chiroptera > Molossidae > Molossus > Molossus molossus. Next base: position 37,042,068 of record NW_023425357.1, on the reverse strand, counting down.
AAATAAATACATAAATACATAAATAAACAGGGTCTCTGAACACCAGATCCAATCTCATCATCCCTGCTGAAAAACCCTCTGCACTATCTATCCTATAATCCACAGTGTGGGCCAGACTCCTTGGCATGGGCCACCAGGTGTACCCCATCACCTTCTTTGTCAGCCCCGGCACTCTTTTTATTTATTTATTTATTTATTTATTTATTTATTTATTTATTTAGTAATCGTCACCTGAGGATATTTTTCCATTTATCTTCAGATAGAATGTAAAGCGGAGAGAGAGAAAAACACCTATGTGAGAGAGACACATCAATTGGTTGCCTCCCACACGACCCTGACCAGGGCCAGGGATGAACTGCAACCAAGGTACATGCCCTTGGCTGGAATCAAACCCGCAACTCTTTGGTCTGCAGGCGGATGCTCCAACCACTGAGTCAAACCAGCCAAGGCCCCAGCATCCTTTTTAAAAACAAAAACAAACAAAGAAAACACAACAGTATCTCAAACTCTGCCAAGCAAAGATACTCCTAAGGGATACAACTGTCATGGATTCAGGGACTAAGACCCCACCAAACAACTGCTTTGGGAGCAGGAGCAATGCAATGAAAATTCCTGGGTATGTTAAGGTGGATTCTGGGCCCATTACCCCCAACAGGCCAGGCATGGTGCTCACTCACCTGGAACCACTCCATTGGTGGCGATGGCGCTCATGGAGATGGCTGTCAGCAAGGTCTGTGGGAAGTAGGGCCTAAGTGAGCAGTTCAGGTGGGCAGGCTCTGAGGGCAGCCATGGCCCCTGCTCCAGCTAGCATACTCACACAGCAGCAGCAGATAAGCACAATGAGGAGGGACTGCAGCACACCAGCTGTGCCCACCATCCAAGTCAGCCGCAGAAAGAGGATCACACCAAAGATATTCTGCAGGCAGGGTAGGTACACCCCCATGAGGGTGCCCATGCTGGGCGCCTATGGAGCAAGAGGGGAGCAGGAGACATAGAGCATCAGGGGGGGCCCAGATGCACCATGAAAGGCCAGCCCCAATCACTCAGCAGTCCCCAGGGTTTTCTACAGAGAACAAGTTGGAGAGGGGCATCCTGAGTGGAGTCCTGGTGAATGCAGGGGTGGGGTGACAGTAAGGATGTCTTTGTTGACTTTTATATATAAAGAAAGTTTGGGACTGGGAAGGTATGTGTGACTTTTGAACTTTACCTCTCCCTCAAGGTACTGTCCCCTTCCCTTCCTCTCTTCTGTTAAACTTGTGGAAAGAGAGGTCTGTCTTGGATCCCCTTTCTCACCCAGCAGGCTCCATGTCCCCCAAGCCAGAATCTAAACATTTTTAAAAAATTAATTTTAGCCCTGGACGGTTTGGCTCAGCGGTTAGAGCATCAGCCTGTGGTCCAGAGAGACCCGGGTTCGGTTCCCGCTAAGGGCACGTACTTCGGTTGCAGTTTGTCCCAGGCCCTGGTTGGTCGTGCGGGTGGCAGCCACTCGATGTGTCCCTTTCATGTCGATGTTTCTCTCTCTCTCTCTTCCTTTCTCTCCCTCCCACTCTATCTGTACAAAAATTGGAAAAATGTCCTCGGGTGAGGATAAAAAAAAAAAAAATTAATTTTAGAGAGAGAGGATGGGAGAGGGAGAGATGGAAACATCTATTGGCCGCCACCTGCATGTCCCCCACTGGGGATTGGGCCCACAACCTGGGCATGTGCCCTGACTGGGAATCAAACCGGTGACCTCTTGATGCATGGGTCGACGCTCGACCACTGAGCCACACCAGCCAGGCCCCAGGCCAGAATCTAAGAAGTTGTCCCTGGCCTTTCCTCTCTCCAACCCCTTATTTGGAAAGCTCCTAGAATAGTGTGTTGGGAAAATCCTACATAGAGACTCAAGGTTGAAGGGCAGGTGAAGAAAGTCTAGTGGGCATATATAGGCAAGATTTCTCAACTATCTAAGTGCAGAGTGGGCGCCAGCCAGGGGGCCAGGACAGAGGCTGATGCATAGAGGCAGGGCAGTTGCCCTCCTGAAGAACTAATCGCACATGAGTGCAGCCCAGGGTAGTGGGGCTTTAAGAACTTCCACCAGAGCCTTAGCAAAGCCTGCTGTCCTAGAGCTAGGGTGGGAGTGAGAGCTATGTGTCCACAGAAACTATTCCGAAGGGCCCAAGTCTGGGGCAGGATCTACGTGCAGCCTAAAGGACCTCAGAAGGGCCCGTGTAAGAATAAATGGTCAGCCCGGCTGGTGTGGCTCAGTGGTTGAGCATCGACCCATGCACCAAGATGCCGCTGGTTTGATTCCCGGTCAGGGCACATGCCCAGGTTATGGGCCAAATCTCCAGTGGGGGGCATGCATAAGGTGGCTAATCAATGTTCTCTCTCACTGATGTTTCTATCTCTCTCTCCCTCTCTGTTCCTCTCTCTCTAAAAAGGAAAAAGAAAAAAAAAAAAAAAAAAAAAAAAATGATCCCCAAATTGTTCTGCATAGCCCTGGCCGGTGTGGCTCAGTTGGTTGGAGCATCCTCCTGTGCACCAGAAGGTCACAGGTTTGATTCATGGTCAGGACACAGACCTAGGCTGCAGGTTCAATCCCCAGTTGGGGTGCATATGGAAGGCAACTAATCAATGTATCTCTCTCACATCTCTCCCCCTTCCCCATCTCTCTAAAAATATTGTCCTACATAGTATAGGTGTCAGATATACCTCATTGGGCTCTGTCTAAGCCCTTTTCAGAGGACCTGGACCACCCACTGCATAGTGGCAGCTCCCAGCCCCACCCCAATTGTAGGCTGAGTCACTCTGGAAAAAAGGAAGTGTGGGAAAGGGTAGGGCCTGAAATGCTTTCTGCATCTCCAAATAACCTCTGGCAGCCTCAGAAGTTCACAAGGCCAGAGCCAAAGCGAAGTGGCTGCTATGGAGAGGCTGCTTAGGGTCTTGGCATGGTCTGATTAGAGGCCCGCCCTTCCTTTTTTTTTTTTTTTTTTATCCTCACCCAAGGACATTTTTCCATTTTTTGTTCAGATAGAGTGGGAGGGAGAGAGAGAAAAACATCGACGTGAAAGGGACACATCGAGTGGCCACCACCCTCACGACCCAACCAGGGCCGGGGACAAACTGCAACCGTGGTACATGCCCTTAGTGGAAACTGAACCCGGGTCCCTCTGGACCACAGGCCAACGCTCCAACCGCTGAGCCAAACTGGCCAGGGCTGCCCTTCCTGCTTTAAGCCTTACTTTTCTGAGGCCCTGTTCAAACCCACCCTGGGTAAGGACCATAGCTTATTGGCCCCAGATCCCTAACTTCCTATTAACTCACTGTAGACTTGACCAGGTTCCTCTTTCCTTTATGGAAAAAACTATTGGGACTGGGACACAGAGGCATCTTCTCACATCCTTACTCTAGGGCCAGGTAAGCTGGGCAGGTAAACTAAGGCTGGAACCCAGCATCCTCAAAGGTTCCTCATAAGGCCAAGGGACTATGGTCCTTCACCAACCCAGGCTTCCTTCTGACACTTGTGCACTAGACTTTCTTAGGGACCTTTTACTGCTAGCCACCACCTTCCTAGACTCGCCCTTAAGAGACAGGGCAGAGACACCCACGGATCCTACTACCCACTGAAGGCAATACTCTCAGAGGCTGAAACCTCTATGAAGGGCTGAATAGAGATAGCCAGAGATAGGGTTCTCTGTTATCTGCAGTCCAGGAAATGTCCGCAAAATCACAACCAGCAGGATACCATAGGGGTCAGGTCTGTGTGACCTCAAGATCTCAGCTGCCCTGTCTGAAGTGTGGGCTGATCTCTCTCCCAGAGAGGCAAGGTGAGGGGTGCATATTAACCTGGTCTATCCTCTCTCCTTGGCTCACCCAGCAAAGCCCAAAACTCACAAGCAGGTCTGAAGGTGGGGACACAGCTTATCCCAACCAAGAGCTCTTTCTGCTTGTGCAGACTTCTAGCAAGAATACTACAGCTAGTGCCAACCAAGTTCCTTCCAAATCACAGCTGCTTCCCAAACTCAGGGAGTCAGTAGGTGGGGAGGGCTCCTTGACCCCAGCCCTTAGTTAGACTGAGTCCCCTCACACAAAGGAGCTAAGCAAAGATATGCAAAGTCATCCTGAGGAGAAAGGAGAGCTGAAGGGCCAGAGGCCTGGATAGGGACCAGGAAGTCCCAAGAAGCAGTGTTATGCACCTATCACTCCCTAGCCAGGCACTCAAGGAACCCAAGGGCTGTTGGAGTGGTCTGTCAATTAAGCCAACACAGTGAGGGGCAGAAAGGTTTTGGTTACTTGTTCTAGGTCACACAGCCCCAAGAGACCACCATGTTCCTAATTTCAAAGGTAACACCTTTATCCATCTTGATGAGATGCCAGTGATCTGGCCTTCTATATGTGACTACATATCACATAAATCCATACACGTGTCTCCCAGTGTTACACATTAATCTTGTCTAGCTCAGTCATCTGAAGCAAGTTACTTAATACCCCCCTGACACTCAGTTTCTTCATCTATAAAATGGGGATAATAATAGCACCTGCCTCACAGCTTTGCTGTGAGATGACCTGCAAGAACTCAGGCCCACTGCTTGATGTGATGCTTAGCACAGAGAGGGCTGAGTAAAGGCAGCTGTTGCTCTCACTGTCATTTCTCCAGACCGCAGGCCAACGCTCTAACCACTGAGCCAAACGGGCCAGGGCCTCACTGTCATTTCTGAGGGCCTTCCTGGCCCTCTACTGCCTGTAGCCCTATGCTCCCTTGAGGGATTTCTCCTTACCCAACCCTTGAAGACTCCTTGAACCCAAAGTACCCAGTGTCCATCTTCCATGTTCACCACACCTGGCACCCACTTTCCCTGGGAACTTGCCAATTCCATGTTGAGTCTGTCTTCCCAGGAGTGGCCCCTCTGCTGCCCTTGACAGGCTCACCTTGGCTGTTCTCCGGCGGGTACCTTCCCCACTTTCAGCCTCTTCATGCTCCTTGGCGCCCTGTGTGAGGTTCGTGTAGCTGACAAGCTTGCCCAGAAGAGATGATACCTTTGGGCGGATGTCCAGCTCTTCCTGTAAACAGAGCCACAGGGCAATCTGGCAATGAGCCCAGCTGGCACCAGGCTACCTATGTGCAGCCAGCAGCCTGGCTTCTGGCCCTTGCCAAGACCTGAGGCAGGCCTGGGCTTGATCCCAACTCTTGCTTGGGGAAGCCCAAGCCAGCCAACTAGGCAGGTGTGGGTGCCACACCCCAGCATTCAGCATTCAAAGGTTCAGCCCAGTGGCTGCTTCTCTCTGTCCCACCTTGGCTACAGTCACTACTGACCCATTTGTGAAATCTACCTGCCTCAGGGGAGAGGGGAGAGGGCAGGGCAGGGCAGGGCTAGCAGACAGATGAATGGCACACTTCATCCTGCCTATTCTGCCTGGCCACTTCCCAGCTATGAGTGGGCTTCTGGGACTCACATCTGCCCTCAACTCTCCCACAAACAAAGCTACCCCTAGTCACTTCAGACAACCAACGAAGTCAAAAGAGGGATTTCTGTGACAAATAAAGTCTCTCTTATTTGCTCAAACTCCGATCCTTCTAGATGGTCCGTCTCTCTTGCTCCCCTTCAATATCTAAGGTGGGATCCTGACCCCCTAGCCCATTCTCAGATGGGGCCTGGTCAAGGTCTTTGTTGCAGAAACTTGCTGGCTTTCCAAGTCAGGCAGGGCTCAGAAGTCCCAACCTCTACCTGGGTCTAGGCTTTCCCTGCTCCTGAGGCTTCTCCAGTACCACGCCTCCACCTACCTGTGCCCACATTTAGTCTTTCTCCATCTGTCAGCTCCCTTCTGACCCTACACACAAGGAGAAACTGGTTTGGAGTGAGAAGTGAAGATGCAGGTCTTTTGGGGCATGTGGAGATTGAGGAGCCTATGAAACTTCCATGAGGGCAGCTGAATGTGTGGGTCAGAGTTCAGAGGCCTAAACCATCCCCTAAATCTAGATCCAACATCTGAGTTTGAGTCTGAAAAGGATAAAATTATAGTTCAGGGGCACAAAATTGGGAATGTTTCCAGAGAGGTGTCCACTGAGGTGCAGATGTGGAGAAAGGGGGCAGATTCAATGAGAAGGACCAGGCCTCAGTGAACTTGAGGGGGACAGGGTTAAAAGAGCCAACCAGAAAGGACAAGGAAGAATTCACAAGAGAGGAAAGAATCATGGACTATGAAAAGTCCTAGAGTGAAGGGAAGAAAGGAAATCCTGAGAGGTGATCACCTTGCTGAGGGGCTGCATGGAAGTCAAAGGTGGATACCCCTGGAGGTGGTAACGAGTTGGGGTTGTAAGTGGCCTCTAGGAAAGCAGTTTCAGTTCAAAGTGCCAAGGGAACCACAGATTGGTTGCCAAGAAGGTGAGAGAGACAAAGGAGACTGGAGGAGGAGCCAATATATAAAGAGGCACAACTGTCCAGCATGCCTGTTTAGCGATGGCTTGGGACCCTACAGGCCCCAGCCCACCCATCTGCCTACCACACCTGTGGCCCAAAATGGCTCCTCAGCTACCTCAAACAGTGCCAGGTTCCTGTCATAGTATTCATTTCCTCTGGAAGCTTCCAAGGGACAAAGGAAAGGGCTGCTCTCTCTGTGGTTGCCATGTCCTGTGGAGAGAAAATGGCAGTGTCTCAGTAACAGGCTGCTTCCTGAGTCCTCAGCCTGCATTGCTCGTTCCCCAGCAGGCCAACCCACAAAACATCACCTCTGCGGAATACTTCAGGGATCAGTGTTAGCAAGCTGGGCCTCAGTTTCCCCTTCAAATCCCACCAGTGTCCTCAAAGAGCCAGTATTGGCAGAATGACCAATTACCAAAACACTGAGCATCATTTCCTCTAGCATAGGGAACCTTTGTGAAGGCCACAGGAGCTCTCACACAAATAACACCGAGGGGCAGAGCCTGCCGGGAGGGTCGTAGTCCATCACTGGCCTGCCTGCAGAACCCCCACTCCCATTTTCCCAGCCCATTTGGAATACCTAGTGTGACAGGGGCCAAGGCCTCAGTGTCTTCAGGGCCCACCTAGGTGCTTCTCTCCAAAAAAAAGAAGCCACATAAGGCACCTTCTGCGGCCATAGTCTGAGACTGCCTGCTAGCTGCCCCACTATGCACCACGCTGGGGCCTCCTGGAGGGCAGCTAGGGGCATGCTGGGAGGATGGGCAAGTAGGAAGCTGTCCAGAGAGTGGAAGCGGGCACAAGATGCTGTCTGGGGTCGTATTTAAAAGCTGGGCTCTGGCCCTGGCAGGTTTGGTTCAGCAGTAGAGTGTCAGCTAGCGGACCAATGAGTTGCGGGTTTGATTCTAGCCAAGGGCATGTACCTGGGTTGTGTGGTCCCCGGCCTTGGTCAGGGTTGTGCAGGAGGCAACCAGTTGATGTGTCCCTCTCACATGGATGTTTCTCGTTCTCTCCCTTTCTCTCCTTCCCACTGTATCTGAAGATAAAGAGAAAAATATTCTAAGGTGAGGATTAAAAAAAAAAAGCGGGGCTCGGTGGGTGCTGGACTGAGCAGGAGCCACTTGTTGGCCTCCCTGTCCCCAAATCCTGGCTGATTGCCCGTACTCAGTGCGTGGCCTATCAGTGTCCACTTCCCCCAGGGCAGGTGAGACAGTGCCTCAGCTCCAAGGAAACCTTGCAGAAAAGAACCAGATGCACTTTTTTTTTTTAAAGCCTGCCTCAACTCTCAAAGGTTGGCTGATTTTCCTGGCGGCCCAGTATTTGCACTCTTCCCAGTTTTCCAACCTGTCCCTTGTTAGTCTCAGTAGGTAATATTCCCAACTGCCCATCAAGCAGGCAGAAGGCACTCAGTACTCCTCTTCTAGTTGCTAAGTGGTTGCTTGTTTGCCCCCCCCCCCCCCCCCCCCCGTTAGAGCTTCGGCCTGCGGTCCAGAGAGACCCGGGTTTGGTTTCCACTAAGGGCATGTACCTCGGATGCAGTTTGTCTCCGGCCCTGGTTGGGTCATGCGGGTGGCAACCACTCGATGTGTCTCTTTCACGCCAATGTTTCTCTCTCTCTCTCTCTCCCTCCCATGCAATCTGAACAAAAAATGGAAAAATGTCCTCGGATGAGGATAAAAAAAACAGAATGTGAAAACAGTACATCACCTCATCTAGGAACTTGGACTATCTAAGTGAGCCAAGCAGCTCAGTCCACAAGCTACAAGGCTGTGTGTAGGTCCCTGAGTTAGTCAAATGCTTAATTTTGTTGGAAAATGGCAGCTATAGAGCTCATCTTTTTTCCCTTTCTGCCTTAGCTGCCAGGAATCTCCACGCTAAATTTATTCCTTAGAGGCAGTCACCATCTGCGTCATCTCAGAGTCCTAGACCCATTCCTCTGCATGGTTTTGATCTTTCTGAGGGTAAGTCCTTTGGGAAGACACCAAGGGGTGGAGCCTGCAAAGAGGGGCATGGCATATCTCTTCTGATCCTTTTGTGAAGTAGGTTGGAAATAAATTATAATTTATTCTAATAACATTTACTTCAGTCTGCCCCACCATTGTCTCCTTGTCTCTCTTAGAAGACTGAACTAGTATCCAGAGAACACAGAGCCAGGCACAAAGCAGTTCCCCCAAACTGGCTGTGGATGGTCCTCTAAGACTCAGCAGAACCCTCGTCCACAACACCAGGGCAAACCTCAGAGCCTTTTCAAGGATTGCCTCTAGTCCTCACAGCAACTCTCCAGTAGATATCATTTACCCCCTTTTAGTAGCAAGAAAAGTAAGGCTCAGAGAGATTCAGAGGCAAGGTCAATTAGTAAGAAGGGCTAAATTTGGGTCCCAGAATCCACCAGAGCCAGGTAGGAGCTGAGCTACAGTTTTCCTAATCCTATCCTATGTGTGCCCCAATCCATCATAGGATACCCCCCAGGGCACACATACCCAAGGCTCTTGGTGCTCAGGTGGCTGGCTTGGATTCCTGACCCTCCCTTGCTTTGACCCAGGGCAAATTGCTTACCCTCTCTGTACTGACTTGGCTTCCTCTTCTATTAAGTAGAGATAGTAACACCCACTCTTCTAACTAACTGCCCAGATGCATCAGAAAAGGGACAGTCTGGTGCCAGACACCCAGTAGGCATTTCTTGGAATTCCCTAAAGCGTCATTTAAGGACAGCTCCCATGGGACTGTGGGGATATATATATATATATATCATATATATATATCCTATATATATAAATGGGAGTATGCTTTAAGCAGTGTCTGTACTGCTCTCAGCTATTCCAAAAATTCCAGGGCAGGTTTGGGCATGCCTGCCAGTCTGAAGCTGCTCAGATACCACCTGAAATCCCTGGTGAACCAGAGCATGGCCTGGGCCTGGGGGCTGCCTATGAAGTACAAGTATGTGTATTTCTGGCCGTAGCACAGCTGTGAATGCACCAGCTGCAGTTGGGTATCCAGGTGACACAGGCATCTGCCAGGGGTACGAAAACCTCTAACACACCCTTTGGAGCAGAGGTATAGGCCTTGAGAGATTCAAGTACCAGATTGGGGGTACCCCATGAGATGAACCTGAGGCTCACTGTTTTTGTGCCCCCAACCCTTTGCAGTCTCCACCAAGAAGGGTCATAATCACTCACCAGGGCGTGGAGTATCCCCCATACCGCAGACACAGGCAAGGTCTGGCAGAAAAGGAGTAAGAGGAGGAGGGGTGATGTGGGAGGAGCTGGCCCAGCCTGGAGGGACCTGGCAGGACTCAGCCAAAGTGGCTCCAGGTCCCTCCAGTCACCCTGTGAGGGGCCAAGGTGGAGCCAGAGGCTAGGTTCAGCTTTGCCTGCCCACTGGTACAGGCTGATCCTAGGAATGTAGCCCAGCCCAGCCTTTGGGAGAGAAAGCCTCCCAGGGCTAAAGAGAGCAGGGATACTGGCTCCTGCTCTAACCACTGAAACAAGGTTTGGGGCAGGTCAGGGCACCAGGGTTGGGGCTGGGGTGTGTGTATGAACATGGCTGTCAAGCCTGTAAAATCTTATGATGTCCAGCAACCCATCCCACTGATCTATGCCATTGTCCCACACAGCAGGTGACTCACACAGAGCCATCACCTACATCAGGTATGGGTCATCTCAGTCATGTCACCATCACAGACAGATCAGAGCTGGGTCAAGATCACATCACTTGACACATGCCACAACACACATGTTCTCTGCATATCTTTTTATAGTCAGTCACTTGTCATTAGTCATATCACCATTCTCATCATAGACACCCCTGTAGGAAAGTGGCCATGAAAATGTGCTACCCTGACCCCACCTTCACCCTGTGATACTACACAGCTACACACTTGCACAAGCACAATCACACATGCATATGCCATTATACATGCAGACACATGTTCTCAGCAGTGTTCATACTCCAAGGTGGGCCCTGGCAAGGACAACCATCTGGGGGCCTCCTGGAAGGAAATGGAGAAAGGGTCATGGGGAGAGGCAGGCACCTGGGAGAACTGAGGAGGGGCTCACCTTCACACCCAGTTCTAATACCTAGGCTAAGAGTTAGGGTGCTGGAGTCTCCAACTCTGGGTTTGAATCCCCTGGTACAAATTATGTAACTGCTCCCTGTCTCAGTCACTCCTTCCTAAGTGTGAGTAACAGGACCTATCTCATGGGGTAAATTTGTTGGATTAAGCGAGTTAATTCATATAAAACACCTAGACAAGCCTGGTTCTATGTGAGTGCGCCTCAGATGCCTACCGTACCTACAGATCTAAGTGGGGATCAACACACTTAGTGCACTCACAGGCAGTTATGTACAGACCCCCTCAGCAAGCGCACTCTTCTCTCCCGCAGGCGGGAGTTGAGGGAGGCACAGGGATGGGGGAGGGGAGGGGAGTCTCAGTGTTAGAGGCGCTGAGGTACAAATGGGTAGGCGAAGCGAGAAGAGGCTGGAGGCGGTTCATAGAAGGTGAAGGGTTGGCAGCGGCTTTGCTCCCAGCCGGGAAGGGCCGGAGATGTAAGCTCACTGCTATTCACGCGCCTAGGGGCCCCGAAGGCCTAGCCTCTTTAGTCGGCCACGTCTGCAGCCCCCGCCCGCAGCCAGCAAGGGAGGAGCTGGGGTGGGGAGAGCGTCCCGACTGCGGGCGTGCCGGGGCCCTGGAAAATCGTTTTTGCGCTCGAGGAGCGAGGCACTGGAGGCGGCGGCGCAAACAGAAAAGTTGGAACCGCGTCGACGTGTACGCGATCCGGCCAGGTGTCTGCGTGAGTGCGGGCCGTGCGTGGTCCGCTCCCCTTCCGTGTCCCCGCCAAGGCCCTATCAGGGCGCGCCCTCACCGTCAGAGTCATCCTGCTCGGCACGCTCCCCGTAGTCCACCCAACTGAGCCCTTCGAGGTTGTCATAGTCGCCACGCCGCGGCCCGTCCACCGGCACCACGGTGAAGTGAGGCATCGCACACCTTCGGCCTTGCCTCAGCCGCTGTTCCGGCAGCCAGCCCAGCTGTCCCAGCCGCTCCGGGCAGACGCACCCCTCCCGCTCGCATTCCTCCCCGCTGCGCTCATTTCCTCCGCCCGCCCCCCGGGCCGCCCCTTGGGGGCGGGGAGCAGGACGGGCTGGGCCAGCTCCTCCCCTAGGGGGACCCGGAGCAAAGAATCCCCTCTGAAGTAAATATTTCTGGTAGCTTCAAGCCCTGGGGAGGGCCAGATTGCTGTGTGACTTTGAGCGAGGAACCGCCCTCTCTGAGCCCCAGATGCTGTACTTGTTAAATGAGGAAATGCGCTTTCACCTCTTGGGGCTGCCTGAGGGCAACGTGAGGTGGGGCGCGGGTTGAGCAGGCTCTGGGCTCCGTGCCTAGTAAACGCGCAGTGACATTTCCGTTACTTAGGGTGGAGGAAAGATCGGCTGGACCGGCCTAGGATCGCAGAGGTCTACCCAGTCTTGCCCAGGGACTCCTGCCATTTCTCCGTAACCCCTATCCATTTCCATCATCTCTGTCTCCTACCTCTCCTCTGAGTCCCCAGAAACCCCATCTCTGCGAAGGTCCCCCCCTTCCCCGGGACCCTCGCTTCAGTCTCTTCCTGGTGGAGGCAGCTGGGGATTCTGTCCCCTTCTTCATAAGCTGTTGCCTCCTAGGTAGGAAGGACTGAAGGACACACATCCCCCCTCGCGCCGCCCCTTTTGCCCCTTTGGGACGCTGCATTCTATAATTTTTTAAATTTTAATCCTCACCTGAGGGACATTTTTGCATTCATCTTCAGATAGAGCTAGAGGGAGAGAGGTTGTGAGAGAGGGAGAAAGAGAGAGAGAAACAGATGTGAGAGAGACACATCGACTGGTTGCCACCCACACAACCCCAACCAGGGCGGGAGACAAATTGCAAAGGAGGTACTGTGCCCTTAGCAGGAACCTAACCGGATCTCTCTGGTCCGAGGGCCAATGCTCTAACCGCTGAGCCAAACCCTCCAGGGCTGCATTCTATTCTTTAGCCAAATTCTTTCACCTTAATTTTATCTTTTACTGTCTCACTTCCTGGGGGTTCCTTTACCGAAATCGTTTACTTATTTGCTCTTAACTTTTCTTTCACTTTCTATAGCACTGCTTCAGATTACTTATACAGTTGGCTTTAATTTAACATCTTTATCTCTCTAGGTGTCCTTTCAGCTGTTTCTCTGTCAGAAAACCCAGAGCCCATCTTACTTGTCTGTCTTCATTTTTCTCCCCTTTATGGCTCACAGGGCTTTAGAACATCAGAATCAGTGATATCTTCCCAGCCAACCTCTGACAGCGCCCTCTGACTGCTTCCATCTCTAGGGCAAAATCAGGAATAAGAGTCCCTGGGCCTTGCAGGAAGACCTCTACACCATTCTGACCCCTAACCCACAGCCATCCCAGCTAGGGCCTGTCCACCTGACTTCCTGCCCCTCATGCTGCCTTCAGCTGCCCATAGTAGCAGACTTCCAGATGGATTTCATTCTCTCTCCCCCTGCTCATGGTAGAGCCACCTCTTCTGAAGAGAAAGTCCAAGCTCTTCTCTTGGCCCACCCGACCCTGCTCCATCTGGCTCCTCCATTGTCTCCAGTTGCACCTAATCCCATCCTCCTTCCCAGCCTCAGCCCTTGTGGCCTCTTTCACTTCCTCAAACTCAGGGAGTTTCTGCAAATCACCTGCTGTTCACTCTGACAGAATGCCTTTCAACCCTCTGCCCCTACCCTCACTTACCAAACTCCTCCATATGGAGTATTTCTCAGCCTGGAGCACCTCTCCTCCCCGGAAGACTTCTCTGACACAGATCCTGACACCCCACCTCACCCTCCCTGGATTGTATTCCTTTGGGGCACTTTCCCTTCTAGTACCCACTGCAGGAAGAAGTGCATTGCGGGAATCTTTGATAAATGTTTTTCGTGCCCACTAGATTGTGGATTTCACAAGGGTAGGACCCTTTCAGTCTTGTCACTTTGGTATCCTCAGTTCCTAGCCCTAGGGTGCATGCCAGGGTGCAGTGCAAGCCTTTAAAAAGAGAAGAGTGTCTGGGGTTTGTAATTTGGCCAGACACGTGTTCTCAGCAGTATTCACACTGCTCCCATGCTGCCACCAAACATGGTCTCTCTCTCTCCTCAAGGGTGGGGTCAGATGCTGTGTGGGAGAGATAAATCACTAAAGCCCAACTGACAACTTTAGCTCTGGGGAACTCTATGGCTAGGATACAACTTCTGCCATAACATTCATTGACTGACCAAGTAGTCTGCACCATCAGGATACTCACGGGCAAAAAGAAAGAGACATTTGAGAAGCAAAGACATTAAAAACAACAACAACAACAAAAAACAAAACATCTAAAAGGAAGATTATTAGAACACCTGATCAACAATTCAAGATTAAAATAATCCCATTTGTCATTGCAACAAAAAAATCAAGATACCTAGGAATAAACTTAACCAAGGAAGTAAAAGACCTGTTCTCACAAAACTACAGGACACTGAAAAAAGAAATAGAGGAAAAAATAAAAAAGTAGAAGCATATACCATGTTCATGTATTGGAAGAACCAACATCATTAAAATGTCCATACTACCCAAAGCAATCTATAGATTCAATGCAATGCCTATTAAAATACCAATGGCATATTTCACAGATAGAATAAATACTCCAAAAGTTTATATGGAATCAAGAAAGACCCCAAATAGCCACAGCAATCTTGAAAAAAAAGAGCAAAGTTGGAGGGATCACAATTCTGAATACCAGGTTATACTACAAAGCCACTGTAATCAGCCCTGGCCTGTTTCGCTCAGCGGTTAGAGCGTTGGCCTGCAGTCCAGAGAGATCTGGGTTTGGTTCCGGCCAAGGGCATGCACCTTGGTTGCAGTTTGTCCCCAGCCCTGGTTGGGTTGTGTGGGTGGTAGCCACTCAATGTGTCCCTTTCACATGGATGTTCCTCTCCCTCTCTCTCTCCCCCTCCCTCCCTCTCTATCTGAACAAAAAATGGAAAAATGTCCTCGAGTGAGGATTAAAAAAAGCCACTATAATCAAAACAGCCTGGTACTGGCACAAGAATAGGTATATAGATAAATGGAATAGAACAGAGAACCCAGAAATCAACCCAAGACATTATGCTCAATTAATATTTGACAAAGGAGGCAAGAACATACAATGGAATAAAAACAGTTTTTTCAATAAAAGGTGTTAGGAAAATGAGACAGATACAAGCAAAAAAATGAAACTAGACCACCAACTTACACCATACACAAGAATACGCTCAAAATGGATAAAATATTTAAATGTAATTTGTGAAATCATAAAAATCCTAGAAGAAAAGGTAGGCAGCAAAATCTCAGACATCATATGTAGCAGAATTTTCACTGATACATCACCTAGGGCAAGAGAAACAAAGGAAAAAATTAATAAATGGGACTACATCAAACTAAAAAGCTCTGCAGAGCAAAAGAAACCAGCATCAAAATGAAAAGGGAACCAACTGCATGGGAGAACATATTTGCCAATGACACATCAGATAAGGGGTTAATTTCCAAAATATGTAAAGTACTCTTATGTCCTGACCGGTTTGGCTCAGTAATTAGAGTGTCAGCCTGCGGACCAATGAGTTGCGGGTTCGATTCCGGCTAGGGGCACGACCTCGGTTGCGGTTCATCCCCAGCCCTTGTAGGGTACTGCCGGAGGCAACCAGTGGATGTGGCTCTATCACATCAATGTTTCTGTCTCTTTCTCTCTCTCTCTTCCTCCCTCCCACTCTATCTGATGATAAATAGAAAAGTATCCTCAGGTGAGGAATAAAATAATAATAATAATAAATAAAATACTCTTACAACTCAACAAAAGGAAGACAAACAACCCAATTAAAAAATGGGCAGAGGGCCCGGCCCGCGTGGCTCAGTGGATGGAGCGTACTCCTATGGACTGAGAGGTACCGGTTCAATACCTGGTTAGAGCACATGCCCGGGTTGTGGGCCTAATCCCCAGTGGGGGTCATGCAGGGGGTGGCCAACTGATGTTTCTATCTCTTTCTCCTTTCCTCTCTCTCTCTAAAAAAATCAATGAAAACATATTTTAAAAATTTGAAGATAAGCCCGGCCGGTGTGGCTCAGTGGTTGAGCATCAACCCATGCACCAAGAAGTTGCTGGTTTGATTCCTGGTCAGGGCACATGCCCAGGTTGTGGGCCTAATCCCCAGTGGGGGCATGCAGGAGGCAGCCAATCGATGTTCTCTCTCATTGATATTTCTCTCTCTCTCCTTCTCCCTTCCTCTCTCTCTAAAATCAATAAAGAATAATTTTTTTTTATCCTCACCTGAGGACATTTTTCCATTTTTTGTTCAGATAGAGTGGGAGGGAGAGAGAGGAAGAGAGAGAGAGACACATCGATGTGAAAGGGACACATCGAGTGGCTGCCACCCGCACGACCAACCAGGGCCGGGGACAAACCGCAACCAAGGTACATGCCCTTAGCGGGAACCGAACCTGGGTCTCTCTGGACCGCAGGCTGACACTCTAACTGCTGAGCCAAACCGGCCAGAGCAAGAATAAAAATTTTTAATAAAAAATAATTGACGATAAGTGCTGAGAAAGATGTGGAGAAATTGTAACCCTTGTACATTGCTGGGTGGGGATCTAAAATGGTACAGCTGCTATTGAAAACAGTTTGGTGGTTTTGCAAAAAGCTAAACTTAGAATTACCATATGATCCAGCAATTCCATCCTAAGTATATACCCAAAGGAATTGAAAACAAGGACTCAAACAGATACCTGTATGCCAATGTTCATTGTATAGCTAAAAGGTGTAGGCAACCCAAGTTTCCATCAACAAATAAATGGATAACAAACTGTAATCTCTAAGTACCAGGGACTATTATTCATCCATAAAAAGGAATGGAGTCTGATATATGCTGCAACGTGGATTAACCGTGAAGACATTATGTTAAATGAAATAAGCCAGAAGCAAAAGGACAAATGTTGTATAATTTCCCATATATAAATTCACTGGAATAGACAAATTCATAGAGACTGAAAATAGAATAGAGGTAATCAGGGCTGAACTGGGGGTAAATGAGGAGTGATGCTTAATGAATATAGGTTTTGTTTGGTGTAATGAAAAATTTTTGGAAATAGTGGTGATGTTTGCACAACATTTGTGAATGAAATTAATACCACTGATTTGTACACTTAAAAATGGTTAAAGTGGCCTTGGCCGGTTTTGCCTAATGGTTAGAGTATCGACCTATAGACCAAAGAGTCCTGGGTTCGGTTCCTGTAAGGGCACATACCTCTGTTACAGTTTGTCCCCAGCCCCAGTTGGGGTCGTGTGGGTGGCAACCACTTGATGTGTCTCTTTCACGTCAATGTTTCTTTCTCTCTCCTCCCTCTCTCCCTCTTGCTCTATCTGAAGATGAATACAAAAATGTCCTTCAGTGAGGATTAAAATTAAAAGGTTAAAATGGCACCCAGTTGGTGTGGCTCAGTGGTCGAGTGATGACCCATGCACCAAGAGGTCACTGGTTTGATTCCCGGTCAGGGCACATGCCCAGGTTGTGGGCCCAATCCCTAGTGGGGGGCATGCAGGAGGTGGCCAATCGATATTCTCTCTCATTGATGTGTCTATTTCTTTCTCTCTTCCTCTCTCTCTAAAAATCAATTAAAAAAAATTTTAATGGTTAAAATGGCAAATTTATGTTATATATTTTTATGACAGATAAAAACTAATGTAGCCAGGGCCAATTTGGCTCAGAGGTTAGAGCCTCAGCCTGTGGACCAGAGAGTCCTGGGTTCGATTCCTGCTAAGGGTATGTACCTCGGTTGCAGTTTGTCCTTGGCCCTGGTTGGGATTGTGTGGGTGGCAACCACTCGATGTGTCTCTCTCACATGATGTTTCTCTCTCTCTCTTCCCCCCTCTCTCCCTCCCACTCTGTCTCAGATAATTGCAAAAATGTCCTCGGGTGAGGATAAAAATAAATAAATAAATAAATACAAACGAATGTAATATACAATAATCATTGAACTGTACAGTTTAAATGAGTAAATTGTATGGTATATGAATTATCTATCACTAAAGTTATTTAAAAATAAACAAAGAAACCCATTATATAATTAACCAAATAATTAGAATATTTAGATGATGGTAGGAGAAAAAGAAAGGAATAAAAGCTAAAAATACCCAATTTTCAAGTTTCTGATTCAATAAATAATACATGAAATTTATTACTAAAGACTTGGCAGTTATATATTATATTATTTAGAACTATGAGGAAAATGCCAGTAAATACTAACATTTAAAAGCATTTCAGCATTTGGCTTAGTGTTTGGGGCATTGTCCCACAGATCGTGGGTTCAATTCTGATTAAGGGCACGTATCTCGTACCTCATTTGCAGTTCGGTCCCGGCCCTGGTTGGGATGGTGTGGGAGGCAAGCAATCAATGTGTCTCTCTCACATTGATGTTTCTCTCTCTCTCTTTCTTTCTTTCCCCTCCCCCCACTCTATCTGAAGATAAATAGAAAAATATCCTCTGGTGGTAATTTAATAAATAAATAAAAATAAAAACCAAAAGTGTTTCAAATGGTTGCCACACATACAACCCCAACAGGGGCTGGGGACGAACTGCAACTGAGGCACGTGCCCTTAGTGGGAAGCAAACCTGGGACTCTCTGGTCTGAGGGCTGATGCTCTAACTGCTGAGTCAAACCGGCCAGGGCAGGTATTCACACTATTTGACAGCTCAATGTATTATCACAAAGTAAACATCTAAATAACCACCACCCAAGTTAAAGTATGAAAATTGCCAGGCCCCAAAAGCTCCTTCATGCCTCCTCCACTTGCCACTCTAAATGACCTAATATTGATGATAATCTCTTTGTTTCTTATATAAAGGCACAACCTGAGTATGCAATCCTGAATATTAAGTTTAACCTTTCCTGCTATTCTTTTTTTTAATCCTCACCTGAGGATATTTTTCTATTTATCATCAGATGGAGTGGGAAGGAGGGAGAGAGATGGAGAAAGAGAAACATCCATGTGAGAGAGACACATCGATTGGTTGCCTCCCGCATGACCTGACCAGGGCCAGAGATATACTGCAACCAAGGTTCATGCCCTTGATCAGAATCAAATCCATGATTCATTGGTCCGAGGGCGGACGCGCTAACTGCTGAGCCAAACCGGCCAGGGCTTTGTTATTTATTTATTAAACTTTTTTTCTTCTTGTCCTCACCCGAGGACGTTTTCAATATTTTGTTCAGATAGAGTAGGAGGGGGAGAGAGAGAGAGAGAAACATCGATGTGAAAGGGACACATTGGGTGGTTGCCACCCACACGACCCAACCAGGGCCGGGGGACAAACTGCAACTGAGGTACGTGCAGTTAGGGGGAACCGAACCTGGGTCTCACTGGACCACAGGTTGACGCTCTAACCGCTGAGCCAAACCGGCCGGGGCAAACTTTTATCAAAGAAAAATATTCATATAGAAAAGTTTACGCCTGGTCGGTGTGGCTCAGTGGTTGAGCGTCGACCCATGCACCAAGATGTTGCTGGTTCGATGCCCAAGTTGTGGGCACCATCCCTACTAGGGGGCATGTGCTAATCAATGTTCTCTCTCATCAGTGTTTCTATCTCTCTCTCCCTCTCCCTTCCTCTCTCTCTAAAATCAATAAAGAAAAAAAAAAAAAAAAAGCTCACATACCATAGGTGTAAAGAGTATGCTGAACATTCACAAAATGAGCACACCCATGTTCCCAGCACCCAGATCGAGATATAGCACTTTACCAGCAACCAGAAGCCCTTCCTCAAGTCCCCTTTCCAGTCATTACCTCCCCCAAGGATAACCCTAAACTGACTTTAACAGCAGAGATTTGTGGTATTTTTTTGAATCACTAAGTTTTGAAAAAATTTATCTTAATTGTTGAAAGTATTACAGATATCCCTCCTTTTTTCCTCCATTGACACCCTCCTCCCTGCCCCCCCGCTCCCGACAAGCAGAGATCAGTTTTACCTGTTTTTGAACTTTTATAATTTTTTTCTTTATTGATTTTAGAGAGAGAGAGGGAGAGAGAAACACCTATGAGAGAACATTGATTGGCCGCCTCCTGCATGCCTCCCACTGGAGACTTGGCTCACAACCTGGGCATGTGCCCTGACCAGAAATCGAACCAATGACCTCTCAGTGCATGGGTTGACGCTCAAGTACTGAGCCAGACCAGCCGGGCTATAATTATTTTTTACCCTCACCTGAGGATATTTTTCCATTTTTTCCCATTTATCTTCAGATAGAGTAAGAGGGAGGGAGGGAGAGAGAGAGAGAGAGAGAGAGAGAGAGAGAGAGAGAGAGAAAGAGAAAGAGAGAGATGTGAGAGAGACACATCGAGTGGTCACTACCCACACAACCCCAACTGGGGCTGGGGACAAACTGCAACCAAAATACATGCCACAAGCAGGAACCGAACCCAGGACTCTCAGGTCCTCAGGCCGACGCTCTAACCACTCAGAAAACCTGCCAAGGCTGTAGTTTGTTCTTTTTCATTGCTATTTGCTAGTCCATGGAATTAATATAGCAGAGTTAGTTTCACTATTGTTGGGTTATTTTCAGTTTGGAATTATTAAAATAGTGCTTCTTTGAACATAGTTGTTCATTCATGTCATTTCGTGCAGGCATTTGTGCTGAGTCTTTAGGGAAAAAAGCTAAGTCCTTGGATATTTTCCCTCAACTTTATTTTTCATTTATTTATTTTCTTTTAGTATGTGCCCCTAGCGGGAACCGAACCTGGGACTCTCTGGTCCAGAGGCCAATGCTCCAACCACTGAGCCAAACCAGCTAGGGCTGTCTTCAACTTTTTTTTTTTTAATCTTTATTGTTGAATGTATTACAGATGTTCCTCATTTTTCCCCCATTGACCTCCTCCTCCCCACTCCTGCCCCCCTCCTGCCTTTTCCCACACTGTTTTCTGTGTCCATTGGTTATGCATATATGCATATAAGTTCTTTGGTTTATTTCTTCTCACCCACCAAACCTCCCTTCCCTTTGAGGTTGTCAGTCTAGCAACCAATCTGTACTTCTTAATCCCTTCACCTTTTTCACCCATTCCTCCAACCCCCCTTCCATCTGGCAACCAAAAAAATGTTCTCTGTTATCTATGAGACTGTTTCTGTTCTGCCTGTTCATTTTGTTTGTAGATTCCATTGTCGGTAGATATGTATTCATTGCCTTTTTTTTTATTCTCACCCGAGGACATTTTTTGTTCAGATAGAGTGGGAGGAAGAGAGGAAGAGAGAGAAAGAGAAACATCGACGTGAAAGGGACACATTGAGTGGCTGCCACCCGCACGACCAACCAGGGCCGGGGACAAACTGCAACCCAGGTACGTGCCCTTAGCAGGAACCGAACCCGGGTCTCCCTGGACCGCAGGCCGATGCCCCAACCACTGAGTCAAACCGGCCAGGGCTTCATTGCCATTTTGTTTGTTCATATATTTTATCTTTTTCTTCAAAAAGACCCTTCAACATTTCATATAATAACGGTTTGGTGGTGATGAACTACTTTAACTTTTTCTTGTCTGGGAAACTCTTTATATGGCCATCTATTCTAAATGACAGCTTTGCAGGATAGAGTAATCTTGGTTGTAGGTTCTTGCTTTTCATCACTGTGAATATTTCTTGCCACTCCCTTCTGGCCTGCAAACTTTCTTTTGAGAAATCAGCTGATAGTCTTATGGGAATGCCCTTGTAGGTAACTAACTGCTTTTCTCTCGCTCCTTTTAAGATTCTCTCTTTGTCTTGAACCTTTTGCATTTTGATGAGCTCCAAGTGCTGAGCCAAACTGGCCATGGCTCTTCTCATATTCTTATTGGCTATTTGTATATCCTTTCTTGTAAAGCTTCTATTCAAATGTATTGTCCACTTAAAAAAATGTTTTTATTGATTTTTATTTTATTTTTTAGAGCGAGAGGAAGGGAGAGGGAGAAAGAGATAGAAACATTGATGTATGAGAGAACTATCTACCAGCCACTTCCTGCGGGTCCCCCAGTCTTCCATCAGGGATCGAGCCCACAACCTGGACAAGTGCCCCGACCAGGAATGGAACTGGGACCCCTCCGTCGATGGGACAATGCTCAATCCACTAAGCCACAGGGGCTGGGCTCTTGCCCACTTTTATATTAGGTTGTGTCTGAGTACAAACCTTTTGTCAAGTGTATGTGTTAAAAATTTCTCCCACTCTGTGGCTCACTTTTCCATTAAATTTAGAGGTAAATTATGATAAGCATAAGTTATTAATTTTAATGTAATTTAACTTATAAATGTTGTCTTTTGTTGTTAATGTTTTTTATGTCCAGTGTCCCTATGTTGAGGTCACAAATATATTTTCCTACCCTACCTTCTAGGAGTTTTATTATTTCTTTTGCCTTTTGCATTTGGATCAATAACATATTCAATTCAATTTAATTTTGTATGTTGTTTTCTGTGTAGAGTGAGCTAGGGATCAATATTCTTTTTCCCCCTCCCAAATGGATATCCAGTTGTCTCAGTTAGCCTTTATGAGTTTATCCTTGTTCTCACCTCACATCCATCTCTCCTTCCTAACTACTGGCTGGGTATGCCTAAACAGACTTAAGGACCCTAGATGCACAGGTAACAAACAGCATAGATTTTACCATTGGTCTAATCCCTATCATAAATTTCTCATTTTATATTATTATTTTTTAAAATATATTTTTATTGATTTTTTTTAGAGAGAGTGGAAGAAAGAGGGAGAGAGAAATAGAAACATCGATGAGAGAGAAACATCAATTGGCTGCCTCTTGCACATCCCCCACTGGGGATCAAGCCTGAAACCTGGGCATGTGCTCTGACTGGGAATCGAACCAGTGACCTCTTGGTGTATGGGTCAACGCTCAACCACTGAGCCACACCGGCCAGTAGCTCTCATTTTATATTATTCATAGTGGATCTACTTATTTGATCAAACACTGACTTATATAATACTCTTAATTTGGGAAGACTCATTCTACCAGATATCAAGACTCATTTTAAAGTTGCTGTAATTGAAACATTGTGGTATTAATACTATGATAAACAAATAATCCCAATAAATGGAACAGAATTTGAAAATAGACCCACACATATGTGGACATGATTTATAACAGAGGTGACACAATAGACTCTCTTTCTCCCAATTTCAAGTTCCCATGGAAGGAGCTTAGATCTGGCTCTGGCCTACCCTTTTGGATTGGGAGAGGAAAGTGGCCAAAGATAGAGGGCCTGTAGTAAGCCAAGCAGTTGGCACTAGTTTCCTATTTTTTCTTTTTAAGGTTTTTTTATTCCTTTTAAGACTTGATTTTTCCCTTTCCACTAAAAAATTAGTTTAACAACAACAACAACAACAAAATCAGAGGACCTTATCTGAAAAATCTAAAATCTTTACATACTTTCTTTCATTATTTCCAAACAAGTTATTATTTATTCTATAAATGGCATCAGCTTCTTGGAAAAACAAAATTAAAGTTTTCGAAGAGATTGGAATGCACCTGCTGTCACACTCCATGATGGGGGTCAACTCTGAACTCCATTCCTTTGTATTCTGTGGGCTTTTTGTTGTTTTTTTTGGTGCTAATCCTCATGTGAGAATATTTTTCCACTGATCTTTATTTTTAAAAAATATTTTGTCTTTATTGATTTTAGAGAGTGAGGAAGGGAGAGGAAGAGTGAGATAGAAACATTGATGCGAGAGAACATCAAAGCCTCCTGCATGCCCCCTACTGGGGATCGGGCCTACAACCTGGGCATGTGCCCTGACTGGGAATTGAACCAGTGATCTCCTGGTGCATGGGTTGACGCTCAACCACTGAGTCACACCAGCCAGGATCCATTGATTTTTAGATAGAATGGGAGGGAGGGAGAGAAACATTGATATGAGAGAGACACATTGATTGGTTGCATCCCACCCATCCAGGATGTACCCTTGGTCGGGAATTGAACCCAAGACCCTCTAGTCCATAGGTTAATGCTCTAACTGCTGAAGCAAATCAGCCAGGACTTCTATGGGCTTTTAGCATAGAATATAGGATGTCTCTGCCTTCCTGAGATGAGACAAAGCTGAAGGCCAATGGGAACCACTCACCTTGAGCAGCTGGAGCTAAACCACAAGACCCCCTCATCAGCTAAGAGCCTCCTGGATTCCACCCCTCAGTCCATCCTATGTGAAAGAGGAAGGACACTCATACCAGATTCCATGCCCAAAATGTTTATTCTTAGCATATGCTTGTGCCTGGATGACTAGGAGGTGGACTTTGTGAGACTTTGCTAAGGTGACCTCTGGGGAACTGATTAGGTCACCAGAGCCACAGGGTGAGGATTGAGAAGGTGGCAGTAGCCATGAAGCCTAGAACAAGGTATGGGGAGGTTTTTGAGGGACTCTGGAGAATATGATTGCTTGGCCAATTGGTCCCATCCAGGTGTGTGGCCAGGTGTTCACGCTGAGGCTGAGACAAGAGGTGGGAGTGGCAGGATCTGCCCACCTGCCTGTCTGGAAACTCATCCTCTGCAGGATTCTGACCACTGTTTTCATCTCTCACCTGGGGGTGGAAGTCAGCAGTCAGTGGCTCCCCCAGTGTACCCCTCACTTGCAAACCACTGAATCATCCTTTTCTTTTTTAATCCTCACCCAAGGATATTTTTCCATTTATCTTCAGATAGAGTGGGAGGGAGGGAAGATGGGAGGGAAGGAAGATGGGAGGGAGGGAGCGAGAGGGAGAGAGAGAGCAAGAGAGAGAGAGAGAGAGATGTGAGAGAGACACATTGACGGGTTGCTTCCCACAGGACCAGGGCCAGGACGAATCGCAACCGAGGTACGTGACCTTTTTTTTTTGTTATCCTCACCCGAGGACATTTTTTTCCATTTTTTGTTCAGATAGAGTGGGAGGGAGAGAGAGAGAGAGAGAGAGAGAGAGAAACATCGACATGAAAGGGACACATTGAGTGGCTGCCACCCACACGACCAACCAGGGCCGGGGACAAACTGCAACCGAGGTATGCGCCCTTAGCAGGAACCAAACCCAGGTATCTCTGGACTGCAGGCCGACGCTCTAACCGCTGAGCCAAACCGGCCAGGGCGAGGTACATGACCTTTACTGGAACAAAACCCGTGACTCATTGGTCTGTGGACAGACGCTGTAACCTCTGAGTCAAGCCAGCCAGGGCTGAACCATCCTTTTGACCAGCCCAGCATAATACCTGTTCCACATGTCTGAAGACGCGTAGCAGATTTCCACGAAGGACACCCTGAAGCTCTTCTTCACTCCAGCCCCGCCTCAGTAACTCTTCTATCAGAACCGGGTATGTGGATACATTGTCCAGCTCCTGAGGGAAACTGTAGACACCAGCCAGACAGCTGTGGGACCTCAACCCTGATCCTGGTCTAGGGCCACTGTCCCAACAGCCCCTAGTCACATATGGGAAATTGAAGGCCATGTTCTTTGGGCTACTGAATGCAACTTTGGAAACTCCTTGAGGACTGGGCTTCTGCAGCATCTACCTACTGAACAGATGATCAGCCCACAAAGATTTGCTGGGTTGGGAGAGGAGTTTGTGCAGGGCAGATGAGCTCTGGCTAGGGAAGGGGAGTACTTAATGAAGGTGGTGATCTGGAGTGGCAGTGGGTCCAGTGGGCCACTGAAGTGACAGGGAGAACCCAGGAAACAGGCCCTTGGAGTGAGGAAATGTCAAATTGGCTGGAAAACAAGAGTTTGTGGTTGAAGCTTGAAAGATAGGAGGACCACAGGGTGGGGAACTATAACTCCTTGCTATACCCCAGCCCAAGAAAATCCTCAGGGAAACACTCACCGGCCAGATCCATCATAATTTCCACCAATTCCGATGAACTCAGATCCAATGACTGCCCTGATGTGGTCAAAATGATCTAGAGGGTGGAAGTTAGGGAGGGCAGCACTGGGCTGGAGTTAGAAAGACCCCTGAACCAGCCCTGGTCTGGTGAAGCTCAGCCTTGGCCGATTCCCTAGCCCACAGTATTCTAGGCCATGGAAGCTTACTCCACAGAGCTCCTGGCCAGTTCTGAGTTCTTAAGTAGCCACAGGCTGGACATTGGACCTAGAGTGAATCTCAGAGCCACCCCTTTGGGCCTTTTCCTGCCCACGAACCACTCTGCCTCTGGGTTCCTTGAGAGCTTGGTTGGGGTTCTGCCTGCCTGTCCTGTCCAGAGATGTGGGAGTAAAAGTGAGACTCAGAGGCAGAAGCAAATGCCTGCCCAGACCCATCAGCATTGACTGTGGGCCCAAATCTGGGTGGCAGTGAAGAGCTGTATTTATTCCCCTGGGTTGTTGGGAGGTCTGCCCATTGCTCAGCAGGTGTGCTAGACCACTGGAACTGTCCCGGTAGCCACAGGCCCAAGCTAGAACTGTACAAGGAGTGGAGGTGGGGCTCACCTGCCACGGTGGACACATTAGCAAACAGGTTGCACTGTAAAACCCCCATGGATAGCGTCACCATCACAATGCCACCATTCTTTTTCTACAAGGATAAACAAATGGATTCTCAGCTTGGCTATTCTGGCCTGATGGCCTGCCTCCCGTACCCTGGAGGGCTCTGGTAGGACAGTGCTTAGTCCTGGCTTCAGGGATTGGAAGACACTTCACCTTCTCTGGGTTTCTGGGTCCCTGGGTGGAATTGATTTGGACTTGAGTTTCAGAGATCGGGACAGTTAACCAGCCTTGGGTCCAAAAGTGAGGCCTGGGCTTGTAGCTTTGTTCAGGGTCAAAAATCTTTGTATGAAGCATGCTTAGCCCTGGGTTTGAGGGCTGTGGTAGCCACTCACAAGAAGTTGCAGGATGTCATCTGGAACATTCAGCAAACTGTCGCACACAGCCCTGGCAGCTGAGTGGGAGAAGATCACAGGAGCCCTCGATACCTTTAGCACTTGTTGCACCAAGGTGTCTGATGCATGGGACAAGTCCACCATCATGCCCAGGCGGTTCATTTCCCCTACCACCTTCTGCAGGGACAATTTTTTTTATTTTGGGGTGCGTGTATCAGGGATGCACATACCTGTAGGGAACATGTGGGTTAGGGTAGGGAACAGGAGCCTCACCTCACCGAAGCTAGTTAACCCACTGATGTTGCTGTAGACGTGATCTTTAAACTTGGTGGAACTCTCTGCCCTGCAGAACAGCCGAGGTATTGGGGGGAGCAATCTAGTAGGTCACACCTTGCCCATCAGAGCCTGAGGACTCTGCAATCCTTCTGTTTGTTCATCCATCCCACCTCCAGAACAGGGTAAAGACTTAGACCAGCTGTTATCTGGGAGAGGGAGGGAACTGCTGGCAATCCAGCCTCCCTCTCTGGACACTTCTGTCCTCAGTTCTCTGGCAGTTTCCCTACCATGTCATCTATTATTCCACTATACTCACCAGGGTGTGCTGCAGGTGAAGGTGAGTGTCAGGTAGCGCACTCCCAGAAGATAGAAACTACGCAGTATAGAGAGGCTGCTGTCCAGTGAGTGACCACCCTCCACGCCAATGAGACAGGCCAGCTTTTGAGTGCTGTTCAGAGCTAGAAGAAGGTGGAGAATCAAGTGGTCATGGACCAGGGCCAGAAGCACCAAAGTAAGCCCCTGACTATCTCCCCATTCAACAGCCCACCTTTAGCTGAGGTCACAAGCTCCAATTCAGTGTAGGAAGCACACATGCGACGAATGAGGTCAATCTGTTCCAGCATGAGGCGCACAGCATCCTGGTCCTGACTCTGGCAAGGGGCATGGGCTGCCCAGAACTGGGAGTAGGCCCAGGGGTCCAGAATGAGACCAAACCTTGGCCTGACATTCCTTCTCAGTCCCCAAGGTACTCATTGGGTCAGTGGCCCAAGTGAGGCACTGCATGACCCCATGGCACCTTGATAACTTTTCGGTTTGCTGCCAGCACCCAAACTGTGGACTCATGATACATCATCATTGCCTGCTGTTTGTCCATGTGCTATGTAAATGCCCCAAAGCCAATCGACCATGTCCTTTGTGGTCCCAGCACCTCCCACAATCACCAGGGATTTTCTGGTTACTTTCTGTGTGTCTCCACAGAACCTAGGAACCCATGTGGCCAGCCTATCTAGGCCTTCAATGTCCCCACACTCCCCAGCAGCCACATGACATATCATGTGTCCTATGATACTAGTCACCCAGAGGACTGCCTACCCAGGTTTCTGTGGCCTCCACATGCCCCAGCAGCCATGTTGTGGCACCCTGTGTGTCCCTGTGATACCTGGGCACCCACAAGGCCATCCATAAGCTTATCCAGGCTGGTCTGGCCATGACTGAAGTTGTGCAGGTTAACATCTTGCAGCCTGTTCTGGAAAAGCTGTCTCAGGAGCAGGGGCAGATGATTGTGGCTGGGGGTGTGAAGACAAGGTTAGAGTGGGGACATGGCCTTCAGGTCAGGCAGGATATGTCAACATGCCTGGGCCTGTCCTGTCCCACACCACCTTCCCACCTCACACAGACAATATGGAGACCTCTGTAGGCTCAGCTTGGCAGTGTGGGGCGGGGGTTCAGCAGAAACAGGATAATGGGGAGAAGGGGGCCCATGAATGATGGTTTACAGAGTGTATTCAGGGTAGGTGTGAGGGCGCCTCCTCACTAGCCCTGCATGCTCCGGACCCCCTCCACTGCCTAGGGAAGAGTTCAGCCGCCACCGGCTCCCACCGGCCCCCACACACCGCATCTACACACCCATCTACCAGCGGCGAGTCCCGCATCAAGGCCTGTACGTGCTCCCGCAGTCTCCAGTCTCTGGGGGTGTCTGGTGTGGTTGGGGCACTCAGGACGCTAGGCATGGTGGTAGCGCTGGTAGTTCCCAGGACTGTCGGGGAGCTGGGGACGTCCGTCATGGTCTGGGCGCTGGTAACGGGCTGTAGCAGCAACAACAGGAGCAGCAGACGCAGCAGAGGCCTTCGGCCGAGCACACAAGGACACTCGAGGCCTGCGGTCCACATGCTGAACAGGTCTATACAGGCAGAGAGGGGCTGGTCTCCAGAACCTGAGAGAGGCAGAGAGCGACAATGGGGTCCCAACCGTCGATTTAGGTGACCCAGTGGCGCGGCCTCGCGAGGCGAGTCAAGATGCTGGGAAGACGCCCAGGGATCGGTAACACTGTTACACAGAGAGGCCGCCAGGGGGCGGCACAGCTCTCACGCCGCCAACTGGGTGAACACCCCCGTGGAGCAGGCAGGCCTCTGCCTCGGGCTCCCTCCACCCAGGATCCTTCTGCCTGGGCTTCTGGCAGGAAACGACGGACAAAGAGCGTGGACCAGTGGTGGAACAGGGAGGGTCCCAGGAATGTTCTTAATTTCACCCCTAGTCAGACAAGTCGCAGGTCTATGTGGGGTTTAATTGCAGGGATGTGCCTCACCCTCCAACAGGTCAACTATTCCATTAAATTCTGAGTCCCCACTCAGAATAATGAATTAAATCTGTCTGTTTTGACTGACAGAAAAAAGATTCCCTATATATGTAATACAAATGAGATTTAAGAACAATATTTAGCCCGGCAGCTGTTGCTCAGTGGTGGAGCATCGACTCATGCACCAAGAGGTCACTGGTTCGATTCCCAGTCAGGGCATATGCTCAGGTTGTAGGCCTGATCCCCAGTGCGGGGCATGCAGGAGGAGGCCAATCCATGTTCTCTCTCATCGATGTTTCTTTCTTTTTTTTTTTTTAACCCTCACCCGAGGATATTTTTTTTACATTTATCTTCAGACAAAGTTGGAGGAAGAGAGAGAGAGAGAAAGAAACATCAATGTGAGAGACACATCGACTGGTTGCCACCCGCACAAGCCCAACTGGGGTCAGGGACAAACCGTAACCAAGGTATGTGCCCTTAGCAGGATCTGAACCTGGGGCTCTTTGGTCCAAAGGCCGACGCTCTAACTGCTGCGCCAAACCGGCCAGGGCTCATTGATGTTTGTATCTCTCCTTTTCCCCTCCTCTCTCTCTCTAACATCAATAAAGAAAAACAAACAAACAATATTTATGGGAGACCATTTTGTCTTAGAATCTAATATTGAAATTTGCTTCTATATATAGGTTAATATATGCACAAAAAAGACTAGAGGAATATACATACTAAATATTAGTTAATAGTAGTTATCTTGGAAAGGCGGTTACCAACTCCTGGTCAATTTATGTATTCTCCTTTTTCTGTAATACAGTTATCCTGGCTGAGGGTAGTACTAGTGAGAGCTGGGCAGAGTGGTAAGACATTAGTGGAGGCACCAGAGCAATAGCTGAGCCTTGAAAAGATGGGGCCTGGATCAGTACAGGGGAGAGAAGAGGGCATCCTAGGTTGGCCAGCGGCCCAGGCAAAGGTCTGGTTTAAGCAGAACGACTATACTGTGGAGGAGGAAATGGAAGACCCTAGAAAGCATGGAGGGGTCAAGGTCCAGTTAGAG
The DNA here is from genome assembly GCF_014108415.1 of Molossus molossus. Classification (NCBI taxonomy): domain Eukaryota; kingdom Metazoa; phylum Chordata; class Mammalia; order Chiroptera; family Molossidae; genus Molossus; species Molossus molossus. Next base: position 37,012,207 of record NW_023425357.1, on the reverse strand, counting down.
CTCTTGGTGCTAAGAGCATGGGGCAGAGGGTGTCTTGGTTTGACACATAACTTCACCTGGGGCAGAAATCCTCCTTTAAGACAAGGTGGTCTCCAGGCTGGCCATAGGCCTGGATGGTATAATTAATTGTTTTCTGAAGAAAAAGCCCTGGTTTAGGGGGAACTAAACAGAACTGCATTTGGGTGGCATCTGAGCCTCCTGGGCCTGCACCAGATCCTACCAGGTTGAGGGCCAACTGCATAGACTGAAATGAGTTGTCTTCCCTTTTACATCGGTCTCTCATTCTCTCAGCTGGGCTCTCTGATAAGTGGGCCTCCCCTCTGGGTGCCAGGAGAAGGACCTTGGCCTCTGGTAACCATTGCCCCTGTCTATTGCTGCCACCTCCTCATGTCTTGGTGTTAAGGACCAAGTCTGACCCAGCTACCTCCAGCTTTGGCTCTCTCAGGAAGAAGGTGGGAGGGGAGAAGAGAGAGGGAGAGAGAGAATATGTTTATTATACAACTTATATACCTTAGTTGACTTGCCATGGAGGTCTTCATTTAAACGACATTAAACAACATAATAATAACTTTGCTGATAGTTTATAGAAATGCAAAAGCATGGCACAGCTGTTTCCTGTATTAGTCTAGGTGACAGGAGAGGGCTTAACATTTAGAGTAAACTTTAAAAATGCTATCAATAGCCCGGCCAGTATGGCTCAGTGGTTGAGCATCAACTTGTGCACCAAGAGGTTGCCGTTTTGATTCCTGGTCAGGGCACATGCCCAGGTTGTGGGCCCAATTCCCAGTGTGGGACATGTAGGAGGTGGCCAATCGATATTCTCTCTCATCGATGTTTCTATCTCCCTCTCCCTTCCTCTCTCTTTCAAATCAATAAAAAATATTTTTAATGTTATCAATATATAAACAGTTTCAGTACATTTAAAAAATGTTATCCAATCAGAAAGAATATATGTACCCCCATGTTTGTAGCAGCACTATTTACAATAGCTAAGATCTGGAAACAGCCCAAGTGTCCATCAGTAGACGAATGGATAAAAATGCTGTGGTACATATACACAATGGAGTACTATGCAGCTGTAAGAAAAAAAGATCTCTTATCTTTTGAGACTACATGGAGGGAACTGGAAAGTATTTTCCTAAGCAAAACAAGCCAAACAGAGAAAGACAAGTATCATATGATCTCACTTATTTGTAGAATATAATGAACATAATAGTCTAAGGAATGGGATAGTCCCAGAGACGTGGAAGTGGGGTACAGACTGACAATCCCCAGAAGAAGGGGTGGTGGGGGAGAGATAAATCACAGAACTTATATGCATGTATGCATGAACAATGGACATGGACAACAAAGCTGGGGATAGGGCAGGGAGGGAGGGGGAGAAGGGAATCAGTGGGGGAAACATCTGTAACAAAAATAAATTAATTAATTTAAAAATAAAATAAAATAAAATAAAAAAATGTTATCCATACATAAACAGTTCCGAATGTCTTGTTTTGGTTGACTAAGTAAATCAAAGTTACACTCCTTTTGACAACAACTAGAAAAGCTTGGCAAAATATAAAAAGGATCTTGATGCCCTGGCCGGTTTTGCTCGGTGGTTAGAGTGTTGGACTGCAGGCCAGAGAGACCCGGGTTCAGTTCCCGCTAAGGGCAAATACCTTGGTGGCAGTTTGTCCCTGGCCCTGGTTGGGGTTGTGTGGGTGGCAACCAGTTGATGTGTCTCTCTTACATCGATGTTTCTCTCTCTTCTTCCCTCTCTCCCTCCAGCTCTGTCTGAAGATGAATGCAAATTATCCTCAAGTAAGGATTTAAAAAAAAAAAAAGGATCTTGATGGCATCAAGAAGTTAACAAGATATTGAAGAATTACTTGTTGAGGATCCAAGGAGGTAGAAACTCAGAGATAGGCCGAGCCTTTGGGTTGTTTCTTCCACTAGGGGCATTGTGGGGCTAAGGAGACAGGTTAGCATCCAGGATCCACCAAGGTTAGGAGAACCATGATGGGCATTTAGTTTTGAGTTAGAACACAAAAGAAAAGTGAATCAGGCCTGCAGCAATGCTGGTTATTAAGCAGTTGTTTCTCAACTCCAGGTCCTGCCTTCTTTTCTCTGCTCTGTGAGGCTGGGGCTTTTGGGAAACTTAAAGGCAGGAGGAGAAAATTGCTGCTCCAGCAGTGGCAGTTGGTTGCAGTCTCCAACTACTGGCTGTCACAAAGCAGCCTTGCTAGGCCCATTTAGAACACCTGCACTGGTTGGGTACTCATCTGCATCAGCCTCATTTCAGAAGTCTGAGCCTCAGCAACACAGGGCCCTCAGCCAAGCTTCTATCTTCTAGTAACCCTCACGTCTTCCCACTTCTTCCTAAATGGACCCTGAGTTGGATCAGCTCAGCTTGGAAGGATCTTAAATGGCATTAAGGTGATTCAGAGTCCTATTCAACTAATCCAAAAGGTGTGAAGAAAGAAGCAAACAGCCCTGGTCGGTTTGGCTCAGCGGTTAGAGCGTAGGCCCGCAGACCAGAGAGACCCGGGTTTGGTTCATGCTAAGGGGATGCACCTCGGTTGTGGTTTGTCCCCAGTCAATGTGTTTCTCTCTCTCTTCTCTCTCTCTCTCTCTCTCTTTCTCTCTCTCTCCCTTCCTCCCTCCCTCCCTCTCCCTCTCTCTCTCCCTCCCTTCCTTCTTCCTTCCCTTCCTTCCACTCTATCTAAAAAATCAATGGAAAAATATTCTCGGGTGAGGATCAACAAGCAAACAAAAGAAAGAGGCCTCATAGGTCCTGGCTGGGTGGTTTTGTTGGTTGGAGAGCTGTCCTGTACACCAAAAGGTTTCGAGTTTGATTCCTGGTTATGGCTCATTCCTAGGTTTTGGGTTTGATTGCTGGTCAGGACATGTATTGGAAGCAACCAATCAATGTTTCTCTCTCACATCAATGTTTGTTTTTTCTCTCTCTCCCTTCCTCTCTCTAAAAATCAATAAAAACATATCCTCAGCCCAGCTGGTGTGGCTCAGTGGTTGAGCATTGACCCATGCACCAAGAGGTCACCGGTTTGATTCCCAGTCAGGGCACATGCCCAGGTTATGGCCCAGATCCCCAGTTGGGGGGACATGTGGGTGGAGGCCGATCAATGTTCTCTCTCTCTCATCGATGTTTCTATCTCTCTCTCCCTTTCCCTTCCTCTCTCCTTAAAATCAATTTAAAAAATTATTTTTAAAAAAAGAAGAAAAAAACTATTAAAAGTATATTTTTTGTAGTAGATATAATATTAAGACACCAGAAGGCATAGTTTGTGGCAAAGTTGGGGTGGTCTCTTCTATAAAAATAAAATGTTATGTATGATAAAAATTGAGGAAGTGGTATTGATATAGCAAAAAATATTTGTGATAATTGAGGCAGAAATGGAGGGTAGACACCAGGGGAATGCAGAAGGGTCCCTCAAAGGCCTCTGGGCTCCAAAGGCTCTCCTAGTCTGCTTGAGGGTGAGCCTTTTGAAGAGATCCTTCCCTAGCTCAGCCTGGGGACTGGCCAGCCTGCGGAGGTGAGTCAAGTGTCACCCGTATTCTTGATGAGTTTCACCTCCTCATCCAGTAAGTGGTACTCCAGGAAGTCACAGAGATGAGGGTTTACGCAGGTAGAACCCAGGGCCTGAAGATCCAAAAGGGCCTGGTTCAGGTTCTTCTCCATGACCATGGCAGCTTCCATGACGTTCTGAGTTTTACACCATTCATCTTAGAAAGGTATCCTGGAAATGAATGCAGCCATTAGTTGGTTTTGCATCTTTAAGAGACTTTGGGCGCCCTCCAGTTTTTCCTCAGCCAACTTGAGGAAGAAGTGGCTCATGCCCCACAGAGCCACATCACTGTGGTGGAAACAGAAGCCCAGAGAGAGGTAGATGTAGGAGGCCTGCAGATGCAGAGTGCCCAGGCTGTTGACGGCAGCCTCCATCTTGGTGGAATAATTCTGACAAATTTGGGATCTCACAGTTAAATAAGGAGTTAAAGTCCCCAAATGGTGTTTGCTGCCTTGGCTGATGTGGCTCAACTGGTTGGAGTGTCGTACCCTGTACTGAAAGGTGGCAGGTTTGATACCTAGTAGGGGCACATATGGAAGGCAACTGATCAGTGTTTCTCATTCTTTCTCTCTCTCCCCCATCCCCTCCCCGTCCTCTAAAATAAATTTTTTAAAATTTTAAATGGTGTTTGTGCCCCACTGGTGTGGCTCAGTGGACTGAGCATCGTCCCATGGCCTGAGAGGTCCTGGTTCAATTCCTGATCAAGCACATGCCCAGGTTTCAGGCTCCATCTCCAGTAGGGGGCTTGCAGGAGGCAGCCATTCAATGTTTCTCTGACATTGATATTTCTATCTCTCTCTCTCAAAACTCAATTAAACACACGTTTAAACAAACAAATAAATAAAAAATAAAAACAGTGTTTGCTGATCTCAGAGGCTGAGGATGTCTGAGGTGGTTCCAAAGGTAGTGACTGAAAAAGAGGTTGGAGAGTGGTTGGAGAGTGGAAGAAGGGGCCATTCCTGGGTATGTTCTGTCCAAACACTGTTGAAGCAAGAGACAGATCTGGAGGACTACCATGGACACTGCCCATTATTTCTACTGAAAATTCAGTTGTATTGTTGTTCTTCAAGTTTATGTGGTTTTTAAAAATATGACTCCTTTTAAGGTAATCTTTTGTCTTTGACTCCTTAGAGTTTGACTTTGAAATCTACAGTTTGGGGTTATTATGAATAGTACTGTTATAAATATTTCATATGCCTTTGGGGAAATATATGCATGCATTACTCTTGTATATATACCTGGAGTGAAATTGCTCAACCATTGGGATATGCATAGACTATTAGCATTAATTATTATTTTTATTAGCCATTATCTATTGTTTATTAACTGTGATCATTAACTCTTAATGTATTAACTCTTAATTTTGGCTATTAGTGCAGTTGCTAGTACTGTTAATGGGTTGGGGGTAAGATGGGGTGGTTGTCTTTAAGTAGCCTGTACCTCTCAGAGAGGAAGTCCCTGGGGGTCCAGGGAAGGGTGGGCCCATATCCCGGGAAGTCCAGCCATTGGAGGCCCATGGCCCATTATATGGCTTGACATTCTAGGCTCTGACCAAATAGGAACAAAGGTCATTTGTGTCCAGGCAGGATCCCTACTTGGGAATGTGAATTAGAATTCTCTGAAAGACCTCCAGGATGGGGATTGAGGTGAGCTACCTAGAGGGAATTCAGAGTAGGGCCCACCCTTATGCAGCCAGAGCCACCCACTGTTTACTTCCAGTGCTGAGCCCGATTACCTGGGTTTCCTCAGGCCACTACCAACAAATCTTCCTTGAGTAATTGGTGGCTGAACTTCAGGGTCCCCTACCAACCACCAGCACTGGGAGCCTGCGCCATCAGACCCACCACAGAGAAGGACACTCATGCCAGATTCAAGTCTAAAACATTTATTTTCAAGAAATATTTGTGCCTGCACAAAGGGGGAACTTTGTGGGGTGTCCACAGCCACCAGAGTGACATCCAACAGGATGAACTGGGTCACCAGAGCCACAGAACGATGACTGGGAAGGCAGCAATAATCACGAGGCTTGGGGACATGTGGGGGGATGATTTTGAGAATGACTTCTTAGGTGACAACTTGGGCTTCCAATGCACAGGAGTCTCAGTTAGTTTCTGTTCTGGAGCCAGATATTGTTTCTGATGCAGCCTCGGGAGGATGGAGCGGCAAGAGCTCCCCAGCTGCTCATCTGGGAACTCATCCTCTAAGGGCCTTTGTCCCTTGCTTTCTTCCCGTACCTGGAGGCAAACAATTGGTGGTCAGCAGTTCCCACAGCTTCCCCCAACATGCCTGCTCAGACTCCTGAACTACCCTTTTGCCCAGCCCAGCATACCTGTTCCACCTGTCTGAAGACCCGCAATAGGTTTCCTCGAAGGACACCCTGGAGCTCTTCTTCATTCCAGCCCCGACTCAGCAACTCCTCTATCAGTACCGGGTATGTGGACACGTCTTCCAGCCCCTGAGGGAATCTGTATGGCCGTCAGGCAACCAGCTGTTGGGCCCCAGACCTGTTCCCTGGTCCTGACTCAGAACCACAGCCCTATGTGTCCAGGGTCTACTGAATCCCGGCTCTGGTCAGATATGGGAAATGGAGATTGGGAAGGAGTAAATGATTCACTCCTGCTCTTCATCTTTCAAAAAACAAAATCACCTTGAATATTCATCAAACTCATTTGAATTGTATTAAGATCTATGCCTTTCGCCCTGGCCAGTTTGGCTCAGCGGTTAGAGCGTCGGCCTGCGGTCCGGAGAGACCCGGGTTCGGTTCCCGCTAAGGGCGCGTACTTCGGTTGCAGTTTGTCCCCGGCCCTGGTCGGTCGTGCGGGTAGCAGCCACTCGATGTGTCCCTTCACATCGATGTTTCTCTCTCTCTCTCCCTCCCACTCTATCTGTACAAAAAATGGAAAAATATCCTCGGGTGAGGATAAAAAAAAAAAAAAAAAAAAAGATCTATGCCTTTCACTGAATGCAAATTTTTTCTCTATATATAAAGAGAAGAAAAGCTTTTTTAAAAAAAAATCATTCATTCGAAGACTTTATTTTTTATCCTCACCCAAGGACATTTTTGCATTTATCTTCAGAGAGAGTAGGAGGGAGAGAGGGAGGAAGAGAGAGAGAGAGAAACATTAATGTGAGAGAGACACATCGAGTGGTTGCCAGGGACAAACTGCACCCAAGGTACGAGCCCTTAGTGGGAACCAACCCGGGACTCTCTAGTCCACGGGCTGTTGCTCTAACTGCTGAACCGAACTGGCCAGGGCAAGAAAAAAAGATTTTTTAAAAAGCTATTTTTTTCTTTATTGATTTTAGAGAGGGAGGAAGGGAGATGGAGAGAGATAGAAACATCGATGAGAAAGAACATCGATTAGCCGCCTCCTACATGCCCCCCACTGGGAATTTGGCCCACAACCTGGGCATGTGCCCTGACTGGGAATCGAACCGGTGACCTCTTGGTGCATGGGTTGATGCTAAACCACTGAGCCAGACTGGCCGGGCAAAAAGAAAAGCTTTTTATGAACTGGGTTGAACCCTAGCTGGTTTGGCTCAGCAGTTAGAGTCTTGGCCCACAGACCGGTGAGTTGCAGGTTTGATTCCAGTCAAGGGCACATACCTCGGTTGTGGTTTGTCCCTGGTCCTTGTCGGGGTCGTGCAGGAGGCAACCAGTCAAGGTGTCTCTTTCATGTCGATGTTTCTCTCTCTCTCTCCTTTCTTCCCTCCTACTCTTTCTGAAGATAAAATGAAAAAATATCCTCGGGTGAGGATTAAAAAAAAAAAAGGAACTGGGTTGAACTTCTGCATGCACAGACCCAACTGCAAGCAGAAAAGATGGTCAGCCTGTACCAGACCTTGCTAAAAGTGTGCTCAGAGACAGTGGGTCTGCTGGCACTGAGGGTGAGTACACATGCTGGGCAGATGAGCTCTGTCTGGGTGGCTCAGACAAATATGATGACCTAGATTGGGGCCAATGGGCCACAGACACACAGGAAAGTTCAGGAAACTGACCCTGGGAGAGGAGATGGCAGGTGGGTCAGTAGACCTGAGGCTGTGGTAAAGGCCTAAAGGCCATGAGGACCCTGCTGTGGTTGGCATGGAGACTATCAAGGCACCACTGCTACACAGATAGGCCCTGAGAAGCCACAGGAAAGCACTCACCGGTTGGCTCCATCATAATCTCCACCAATACCAATGAACTTGGATCCAATGACTGCCCTGATGTGGTCGAAATGATCTGGGGGATGGAAAGTCACCAATGTGGGGCTTCCAGGGCATGGGTTGTAGATGGGGACTGGACTCTGCTGATTCCCCTTCTTGCAGCCTATAGGCCATGCAGGCCCATTACTTCATGGCTTGGCACCCAGTGTGCCAACTTGAGAGCTCTAAGCTTTGACTTGACATGACCCCAGCTGTATCTAGACTGAACTTCAGATTTGGAGTAGATCTCAGGGCCACCAGTTTGGGCCATTTCACATCAGGATTCACCCTGCCAAGAAAACATGGGTGCTTCTTTCCATGTGTGTGAAGGATGAGAGGGGGACAAAGAGTACAACTGACAAAGACTGCAGAGACCTAAGGGGCTGCTCCTACAGAGGCACCCAGGCTTTATGTCTGACTTCCTCCCTTATACCCATCAGTATTACACTGTCCACTCTGGCTCCAGTTCTACATGGCACCAAGGTTTGTATACTGTCCATTTTGGGATATTGGGGGATAATGCCTATTGCCAATGGGTGGGTCAAATGTGTTGGCTGTTCTGAGGTTCCCCAGTAAAGGTTCAGGTCCAAATCAGAGCTGCTCAGAGAGCTTGGGTGGGGGTGAGGGCAGGGGCGGGGCTGGGGAGTGGTTGGGCTTACCTGCCACAGTGGACACACTGGCTAACAGGTTGCACTGCAGCACCCCCACGGACAAGGACACCATCACGATGCCACCATTCTTCTTCTGCATGAGTGGACAAATGGATACTCAGCTTGGTCCCCCTCAGCACAACCACCTGCCTGTTCACCTACTGGGCCCCTATGAGGAGGTGTTCAGCCCTGGCTTTCAGGTCAGAGGAGACTTCATCTCTCTGGTTTGTGTGAATGGAGGAGTCTCAGCCCTGGTTTGAGTGATGTCTTGGCCTTGGGTTTGAAGATTTAGAGGTATATTTACCACCTACAAGCCTATGTTGGGTTCAAGAGTTCAGGGCTGTGGAATGTGAGTTTGTGGGGCAGATGTTCAGCCTAGGGTATGAGGAAGTTGGGGAAGCTGGGGCTCAGGTTCAGGTTCAAATTTCTTGCTTTAGGTTTAAGGGTCAGTGGTCTCTCACCAGAAGCTGCAGGATATCATCAGGAACATTCCGTGCATTCTTGCAAACCCCCCGGGCAGCTGAGTGGGAGAAGATCACAGGTGCCTGTGACACTTCCAGGGCCCGTCGTGCCACAGCGTCTGAGACATGGGACAAGTCTACCATCATGCCCAGGCGGTTCATTTCCACCACCACCTTCTGCAGGGAAAGATTGAAAGGAGGTATCAGGGGTGCACATATATGTGGATTTATATATGGGGAACAGGTAGGGTGTGTGTATATGCATGTAGGGCAGGGTATGGAACCAGGGTTCTCACCTCACCAAAGCTGGTCAGCCCGCTGACATGGTTGTAGAAGGGGTGGATACTCTTAGCTGAGCTCTCTGCCCTGCAGGATGGCCAGGAGGTAGTCTGACTGGTGGTCATAATTGGGCCACAAGAGCCGAGAGGTCCTACTGAGCCCTCTATCCCCATACCCCCTGGAGCAAGAGCAGGAACCCAAGTTGGACTGTGCCTGGCCATAGGAAGATCCTGCTGGGGGTCCAATCTTGTTCTGTGAATCCAGCTCCCCTCCCTACTCCAGGGTCAGTGCCAGATCCCAGAGGTAAAGTGTGGTCTGGGTCCCAGTGGGATCTCAGGCAGATCACTGCCTCAGTGGGCCCATACCATCTGCACTGTGCTCACCAGGGTGTATTGCAGGTGTGGGTGAGTGTCAAGTAGCGCACACCCAGCATATAGAAGGTACGTAAGACGGAGAGGCTACTGTCCAGTGAGTGACCGCCCTCCACACCAATGAGGCAAGCCAACTTCCGGGTACTGTTCAGAGCTGGGGGCAGGTAAGGTCAGGTGATCACTTTCAGGACCTGGGGTAGCTCAATCAAGTCCCTAAGACCATCCCACCAACCTGCCTACCATTTTTTTTTTTTTTTTATCCTCACCCGAGGACAGAGAGACAAAGAGAGGGAGAGAGAGAGAGAGAAACATGGGAGAGAAACATGGACGTGAAAGGGACACATCGACCAGCTGCCACCCGCACGGCCAAACAGTACCAGGGACAAACTGCAACCGAGGTACATGCCCTTAGCGGGAACCAAACCCGGGTCTCTCTGGACCGCAGGTTGACGCTCTAACCGCTGAGCCAAACCAGCCAGGGCCCAACCTGCCTACCTTTAACGGAGGTCACAAGCTCCAGCTCAGAATAGGAGGCACACATTCGGTGGATGAGGTCAATTTGCTCCAGAGTGAGGCGCAGGGCATCCCGTTCCTGGGTCTGGCATGGGACGTAGGCTGACCAGAACTAGGGGAAGGCCAGGGATTGGCTTGGGTAGGGGCTGCTTTGGAGCTCCTCCTTTATAGACTCCACAGCCCACACAGCACCCAGTGGGCCCAGAGATCACATGTAATGAACTGCTTATTCCGTGGTACCTGGATGTCCACCAAACTGGCTAACCATGGCCCCTGCATCCCCCCCCCAGCATCCATGTCATAGCACTTTTGGGGTCACTATGGTAACTGTTTTTCCATATGACTAACTTATTGTCATCTCAAGGGCCCCATATTCCCCCACATTCCCCAGCAGCCACTGGCACCTTCTGTGTCCCTGTGGTACCTGTGCACCCACAAGACCGTCTCTAAGCCTGTCCAGGCTGGTCTGGCCATGGCTGAAATTGTGCAAGTTAACATCCTGTAGTCGGTTCCGGTAAAACTGCCTCAGGACCAAGGGCATGTCGTTGTGGCTGGAAGGAAGTCAAGGTAGAGTCAGGTCAGGGACAAATGGGTGTGGACTCTTTTAGGCCTGGGCAAGCTTAGGCGCTCCCCACCCCACACTGTCACAGGGACTATACCAGGACCCTCTGAGACCTGGGCTAAGGCATTCCCAACAGGGAGGGGGTGACAGAGGAGGGGAAAGGGCTTCCAAGAATGATGGAAAAGGACATCCAGGGGTGGTGTGAGGGAACCCCCTGACTAGCCCTGCATGTTCAGGGCCACCTCCCCAATCCAGAGATGAGCTCACTTCCCCAGTCCAGGGGTCAGTTCAACCCCCATTGTCCCCCCAACCCCCACCGCATCTACGTACCCATCCACTAGTGGGAAGTCCCGCATCAGGGCCTGAGCAAGCTCCCGCAGATTTGGGGTGCTGAGGGTACCCTCCGAGGTCGGGGCACCAGCGGTGCCAGGCACAGTAGAGTCGCTAGGAACTCCTGGTCTAGACGGGGCGCTGGGAGTGCCGGGTGTGGGAAGGACACTGGGGGTGCCGAGCGCTGTCGGGGTGCTGGGGGCGCCTGGCGTAGTCTGGGCGCAGGTTACCGGCTGTAGCAGCAACAGCAGGAGCAGCAGAGGCTGCCAGCCGAGCATGCGGGGACACTCAAGGCCCGTGGGCTGCATGCTAAGCACGTCCAGGCAGGCGGGCAGGAGCTGGTCTCGAAAACCTGAGAGAAGCAGGAGAGGGGCAGAGGGCAATGATGAGGTTCCAACCGTCGGCTCAGGCGACCCTGCAGCACGGCCTCGCGAGAGGGGGATGAAGTCACAGGACCTTGCGACGGGTGAGAAGAGAATTGCGACACCGTGCAGCACTGCCACCAGGGGGCGGCACCGCCCTCCCACTTCCAGCCCCGAGGCTCCCGCCCCCCCCCCCCCCCAAGGCTGGGCTTCCCTCAACCAACTTCGTGTGTGGTGTGCGCCCTCTAGTCTCCCATGGCAGGCTCCCCGCCCGGCCCCTCTCCCCACACCCACTTCTCCAATGGGTCCCACCCAGGTTTCTCTCCCCTTGACCAGATCCTTGCTCTCAAGCCTGGAGTGCTTCTGCTAGAGAGTGGCTCTCAGCCCTGTGACCTCTCCCAACCACGCCATGTCCCACCTGCCTGCCAACTGTTCTGGACAGCCCTAGGACCACATGCAGGTATCTTTGTGGTCACAGTGTTCTAGGTTCCTGGTTTTTCTGTGCTGGGCCATGTGGGTTGAGTGTGAAGGAGGAAATAGTCTCTGGAAATAAGAGGTTAACTTTATGGACTCTGGATTCAGGTAGTAGCCCTCTGCCCCTAACCTTCTATTTTCCCTACCTTACTTCCCAGCCTGCCTGTCCAGTCCCAGGTACACCATCCAGGAATTGGGAAGTGTCAGGAGATCCCCCTCTCCCATGTTCCCCAGTCAGCCTCAGGAAAGAGCTCTCTCAGGATCTGCTACACATCCCCAGTGTCTGAATAGAGGGACTTTGGGGATGTGAACCTGGCAACCATCTGGAGAGGGTCAGAGACCATTTACTCAACAGAGCAGAAATGCAGATAGTAGGCTATTTGAGTGGAAGAAAATGAGTCATTTCCAGGGCAGCAGAGCCCCCAATCCCAGCAATTTTCTCCCAGAGAGCTGGCTGACCTGCTGGCCAGGATCCCTCCTACCTCAGTGTGGAAGCCCCCGTCTTGTTGAGGTCTGAAGTATAGAGTCCTAAGGAAACGCCTGGTACTTGGTTATTGTGGCTATCCTGTGGCTCCTCTGGCTCTAACTCTCCCAGAAACCTTGCCGGCTAAGTTCTTGTCTTTGCTTGGCAGGCCCCACCCCATTCCCAGCCTCAGGCCCTCACCCTAACTCTCTCCTCCAAGAACCCCCACCCACACACCCACACCCTCACACCCACACACACATGGGGAATGTGCCTTATCACAGAAGCTGAGAGGCTTCTGGGTCTGTGCCCAAACTCCTCCATCCTCAATCTCTCAAGTTTCTACTCTGATCTTTGGCACCCCTGGAATTGCTCCATCTTTGTAACTTTTGCCAGGTAATAGTAGTGACAAGTGCAGGGATAGTGACTTGAGTGTGAGGACTGGAGACCCTAGAAACTTCCCCCAAAATGAAGTGAGCAAAACTCTTCCAGTGGGACTAGAGGCCCTGGGCTATCCAGGAGGGGAAGAGTTCCTAGCTTGGGTATATTTGAGGGATTGTGAACTTGATGTTATCCAGCATCTGTTGGCCAGGAGGAAGAGCAAACCAAAGGCACTGACTCCCTGTCTACTGAAGCTTGGGGGTTCTCTAGGCAGCCCCCCTGCAGAATGTTGAGTCCCCCAGGGCTCTGCCCTACTCGGCTTGTGCACCCAAATTCAGACCTGGCTCCCTTCCTTCCCCTCACTCCTTACTGCTGGTCAGCAACCCCACAACCACTCTTGCAGATGAGTGGGGAGAAATTCTTGGATCTACTGTTCTCCAAGCCACAAATGTGAGTTTGGGGAGTAAACATCACGTCTGTTTCACTCTTGATAGCCCCACCAGGAAGCAGTTATAAAGAAAAGGGAAGAGAAGGGCAGGAAGTCCAGACAAATAGATAGCAGCTGTTGATAGAGGAATGAGAAGGGAGAATTCAGCTCTTTGAGGGTTTTTAGTTTTTCTTCAGGGACCAAATGTCTAACATCCCAGGACTTGGGGGAAACTCTAGTCCAACAGAGATAGGCTGTGTTGAGCCAGAGAAGGTGGGCACCATCTCTGTAGATTAGCCAAGCAGCAAATTTTCTGTAACATTCAACTTCAGTCTTTAGGCTGGCTTTGCTGGCCTTGGCCTTGAGGTGACCATACACCCAGCTACACACAGATACACCAGACCCTTATACACTTAGGGGCATGTGAGTACTCACATCCAAGTGGCACGCAGATTTCAGCCAACAGGGTTGCCTGTCTTTCTCTGAATTTCACCGAGGCCATCTCTGTGCCCTGCTGCATGCAGGGGGAAATAGACACACACTAGTCTAGCCTTATCCTTTAGGAGCTTCCAGTGTCAGTAGACAGACTTGGACACAGGGACAATTTGGGGACAGAGGCTATGACAAAGGTTATTCAGATGCTGGAATTGGGTAGAAGTGGCAGGGAAGCCCAGGACCTGGCTGCAGAGCTGACCTGAATGTCATCCGTGATGCCTCCTTCCCTCTGCTTACCCCTCCTTTTTTAGGACCTCTCCTAATCCTGCTGGTTCACGCTCCAAAATCTCCCAGGAGTGTCTCCTCCCTGTTCCCACTGAGGGCCACCTTCAGCTCTCACCTCTTCCTGGTCTCCCCACCTCCAGTCCACTCGCCACAGAGCAGCCATACCTATCCCTTTCGATGTCATCCTCCTGTGTAAAGTTCTATGGTTTCTCATTGCTCTTAGGATATATAAAATTCCTTTATTTGGTTCTCAAGCCCTGGGCAGTCTGTTCCCATTGATTTCTCCAGTCTCAGCAAATAGCACAAACCCTCTCACCCTCTAAAGTCTGGCCACACCAGCTATGCTGCCAGTTGCCACAGGGCCTTGGCATGTGCTGTCCTCTCACAGTCTCCAACTGGTGGGGTTGTTAAGGCAGGGCCAACATAGAAAATCTTGCCACCAGAAAAAAGTATGTGAGTAAGAAGCTTCTCTTCTAATTCTTCACCTATGCAATGTTTACAGAAATCAACATCTGAAGAGGAGGCAGTGGTAGAAACAGGCTTCTCCTGAGACCAAGCTGACTCTGGTGGTGAAGCCAGCCCACTAATCTCCATTGTACTGTAAGAATATGCAGGGAAGAAAGAAGTCAAACTAAGTGATAGTCACACAAGCTACCTCACACGTTCAGAATGCAGGGTGGGGTGGAGGTAGGGGGCTTCCTCAGTATCCAGTGTTGCTTAGGTGATGGTCTTCCACATGCAGGGTTCCTTAATCCTGGAGACTCATGCTGCCCCTATTTTTTTCTGGGTATTGCTCTGGTTCGGCTCCCATGATGACTAACATAGTTAAAGTCTCAAGAAATAGTCTCTTCAGCCAGAAGACAGCCTGGAAGCCACAGACATACATCCTCCAATCACAAAGCTGAGGCTACCCTTCCTGAAGTGACAAACAATTTGCACATTTTCCTTCCTCAAAAGGTAGTGATCATTGCTCTTGCTAGAATTGCATAACCACAAGGGCATCTCACTTCCACTCAGCTTTTTCCCTAATCCCCACCTTTCTCTTTAGTACCCTCGCCAGCATCTCTGTTCAACACTCCTAGGGCGGTTTTTTGATGAAGATGAATGATGACTCGGGTCCTCTTGCAGCCAGGCTCTGCCTGATTTCAGGCGGTCGAGGACTAGCATACAACGTCCCCAGAGCAAAGTTGCAAGTGGTGTATGACAGGTTTGACATGTCTGACTGGGCTGCTTCTGGGAACTAGATGTTCTGGTGACTTTGGTGTGAAGCCCACAGGGCTTTGGGCTCTTGTTCTGAGGTTGGTTTTTGTGTTGTTCCTCATCTTTGAGGTAGTGCCATCAACTGGGGGCAGGCTGGAGAGGCCTGAGGTATAGGAGCTTGACCCACAAATGCCCTCTAGGGAGTCCCTGGGATTCAAGCTTTGCTCCCCCTAATTCTAGCATGTATGATAGATAACTGAAGAGTTATCTAGCACCCTTACTGCATACCCCAGCAAAGGGCCAGCACCAGTGAGTGATCAGTAAAGGATAGCTGGGCAAATGAATAGATGTAAGGGATTCAAGTCTTCTCCTGGTGAGAGAGGTAGAAGCTAGAAGTGCAGAAGTCCAAGGAATCTCTGTCTGACTTGGCCAGGAGGGCATCAGCCTCTTGCCACCATGCTTGTTGTTGAATTTTGGGGCTGGAGGTCTTTGTCCTACTCTTCCAGAGGTTGATGTCTCTTGAGTGCTCTTCTGGGGACTGGCTTCTCTGCCTCTACTTATTTATTTATTTATTTATTTATTTATTTATTTATTTATTTATTTATATTGTTGACAGTATTACAGATATCTCCCCACCCCCCACCCTTTACCTGCTTCCTCCCAGCCCCTGCCCCACCTCAGGCCTCACCACACTATTGTCTGTGTCCATTAGTTATGCGCATATATATATATATGTTCTTTGGTTAATATCTTCTGTCTCCTCCCACCCTCCCCTCTGAGATATGTCAGTCTGTTCCATGTCTCCATGCCTCTGGACCTATTTTGTTCATCAGTTTATTTTGTTCATTAGATTCCACTTATTGTCTTTCTCTAACTGGCTTATTTCACTCAGCATAATATTCTCCAGGTCCACCTATGCCATCATAAAGGATCAGAGAGCCTTCTTTTTTATAACTGCATAGTACTGCATTGTGGAAATGTACCACAACTTTTTTTTTTTTTTTTAATCCTCATCCAAGGACATTTTTCCATTTTTTGTACAGACAGAGTGGGAGGGAGAGAGAGGGAGAGACAGAGAGGGAAACATCGATGTGAAAGGGACACATCGAATGGCTGCCACCCGCATGACCAACCAGGACCGGGGACAAACTGCAACCGAGGTACATGCCCTTGGTGGGAACCAAACCCAGGTCTCTCCGGACCGCAGGCGGACGCTCTAACTGCTGAGCCAAACCGGCCAGGGCTACCACAACTTTTTAAACCACTCATCTACTGATGGGCACGTGAGCTGTTTCCAGATCTTAGCTATTGTAAATAACACTGCTACGAACATAGGGATGCATATATTCTTTCTGATTGGTGTTTCAGGCTTCTTAGAGTATATTCCTAGAAGTGTGATTGCTGGGTCAAACAGTAGTTCCATTTCTTTTTTAATCCTCTCCTGAGGACATTTTTCCATTTTTTGTTCAGATAGAGTGGGAGGGAGAGAGAGGAAGAGAGAGAGAGAGAGAAACATCGACGTGAAAGTGACACATCGAGTGGCTGCCACCTGCATGACCAACCAGGGTTGGGGACAAACTGCAACCAAGGTATGCGCCCTTAGCGGGAACCGAACCGGGGTCTCTCTGGACCGCAGGCTGATGCTCTAACCACTGAGCAAAACTGGTCAGGGCTCCATTTTTAATTTTCTGAGTAAATGCCATACTGTTTCCCATAGTGGCGGCACCAATCTTTATTCCCACCAGCAGTATACTAGCATTTCCTTTTCTCCACATCACTAGCACTTGCTGTTTGTTGATGTATTGATGGTAGCCATTCTATTCTCTGCCTCTACCTTTGTTTTGTTTTTTTCGTATGTGCCCCTAGCAGGAACCAAACCTGGGACTCCCTGGTCCGCAGGCCAACACTCCAACTGCTGAACTAAAATGGCCTGGGCTCTCCCTTTACCTTTGCTGTGGTGGTCAAAGGAGCATCCTCATAGACCCAGTAGCCACTGGCCAGGCAGTGTGTCTCCTCATGCCAGCCCACCTGGGTTTCTCCACACTTTCAGCAGGGTACATGGTAGTGACCAGGTGTAGGAGGAAAGGTGGGAGCCAGTGCTGCTGGAAGAAAAATCATGATCAATCACCTGTGATGTATACTGTCCCTCTCTCATGTCTCTATCAGGTTCTTGCTGAAGGCTTCTAATCTGCTTGGCATCCAAAACACAGTCTTAAGCCATCACTTCTATGAGTCCCCTAGAGAAGGGGTGTTGCTGAAATAGCAATTCTGTGGGGCTTAGGGCAGCAGCAGGAGAATATAAAATCTTCCCTATTCCCAGAGAAAACAGAACCCGAAAAACATTGCTGTCAAGATCCTCTCCATCCCACAACAGAGAAAAGATTTCTTATAGCTTGTCACTTCCAAGGCTTTAAGGAAATGCCTTCCAAATTTTGTTAAACAATCTAGTATAAATCATTGAAGAACCTCTCTCACATTGGCAACTTCACTTTTACTAAAAGGCTGACCAGTGAAGCAGTAAAGGATCTGAATGGAAGTATCTTGTAGCCCAAAGGGGAAGGTTACATTGATAAGATGAGAATCTTTCTGAATACTTGCCCAAGAGTGACATTGCACTTGTCCTCAGCAGTGAGCAGGAACATTATGGGTCTCTGAGGGGTCCCCAGGTCACTGGTGTTATGTATAGCTAGGGTAGTTCTCAGGTGTGATGGACAAGCCCAAAAAGATCATGTGGCAGCCAGGTGAGGTTGTGTCAGCCAGGTGAGGTTGTGTGTTCACCAATCCTCCTGTACAGATGCCCAGCCTAGACCTACCTGCTGTGCTGCACTCCGAGGGGACACAGGATAAGTTACACTGAAAATACAAGAGTCAGTCAATCATCTCTTTCTCTCAGGCAACCAAACACATTGGTGTCTGGTAGAAAACTGGTAGGGAAGGTTCCCCTGGAACACCACATTTTCGAAGTTACTCTACCATGGAAACTGAGATCATCACTATCCAGTGTGCCCTGCCTGTGCCCTTATGCTAGGCCTTCCCCATCCATGCCCTAGTCAAGTATACACTCCCCCTGGAGCATACCTGTGAACTGGCACAGCCCTAGAGACCACAAGAAGGCAAGAGAAACCCCATTCTGAGATTAGTGTGAGAAGCAAGATTAACCTAAGACAGCTAGGTTTATGGCACTGACCCTAAGTATGCAACAGTTGGAGAGGCAGAGATCTGTGTGGACTGGGGAATCAAGGAAGGCTCCTTGGTGGTGAGCCTGAAGGACAAGTGAGATGTGGACCCTTGGAGAGGAGAGGGAAGACAATACACTTGAGAAGAGTAAAAACAAAGACAAGCTCTTTTTGATCTCATCCTGCCTCAAATTTCAAGTCATAGAACCCTCACGTTTTTAGAAGTGAGGACTCAAAAACCAAGAGCTTAAGGAGCCTACCCAAGGTTATACAGGTAGTGGAGAGGTGTTCTGCTTAATGGTAGGCCTTCATGTTGGGGTCCTAGATATATAGCTAGAATGTAAGGACAAGCTCATCACATTTTAGTGACACTGGAAGTGACAGTGTTCAAGGTACTCCAAGGCAAAGTGAGGGTCCTGAATGACTTCATAGAGTGGGAATGATGGGCCCATTTATTTATTTACTTTATATTTTTAGTCCTCACCAGAGGATATTTTTCCATTTATCTTCAGATAGAGTGGGAGGGAAGGAGAGAGAGAGAGAAACATCAGTGTGAGAGAAGCACATTGACAGGTTGCCTCCCATACGACCCTGACCAGGGCCGGGGACAACCGCAATCAGGTATGTGCCCTTGATCAGAATCCAACCCATGACTCATTGGTTCATGGGCTGACGCTCTGACCGCTGAGCCAAACCGGCCAGGGTTATTTATTCTAAATGTTTTTTATTGATTTTAGAGAGAAAGCCAGTTTGGCTCAGCGGTTGGAGCGTCGGCCTGAGGACCAGAGAGTCCTGGGTTCGGTTCCTGCTAGGGGCACGTAACAAAAAAAAAAAAAAATGAGTAGAGAGAAAGGAAGGGAGAGCGGGAGGGGGAGGGAGAGGGAGAGACATCAATGTGAGAGAGACACATTGATAAGTGGCCTCAGTGGCCTCCTGTATGCAACCCAACTGGAGATCAAACCTGCAAACTGGGTGTGTGTGCCCTGACTGAGAATTGAACCAGTGACTTTCTGGTGCATGGGATGCCACTCAACCAACTGAGCCATACCAGCCAGGGCAATGGACCAATTTTAGTACAAAATTGAAAACAACTTCATGAAAAAATAATATAATACAAAATGTCAGCCCAATCTACACATTCCTCTCTCCCTCCAAAAGGAAAACAATGACAATGCCACTACCACAAAAGGATAAGATGTGGGTGCAGAAGCAGCTTAGGTGAAAAACACGGTCAACACTGTGAAGAGGTGTTATTAAAAGACCATTTGGGGCTACTCACAGGGGGAAACAGACAACCCTGCCCTTAGCATGATCAGGCCCATAGAAAGAAATAATATTTGGGGCACCCTTTAATAGTGTGGCCAAGAACTTCCCAGCAATGAGAGATAACCTTCCTTAGGAAGGGCATCCCTCTTGCTGACCATTAATAAACAAAGATGGGGCATTTTTTTGGGGGGGAGGGGGCTGCTGCAAAGGGAATGTACCCAGGAGGAAGACTGCCCAGGCTACCATTTTAGAAGTTGGGTAACCTGGTTGACTCATAGCACCTTCTTTCACTCTTTTTTTTTTTTTTTTTTTTTTTTTTTTTTTTTATCCTCACCCGAGGATATTTTTCCGTTTTTGTACAGATAGAGTGGAAGGGAGAGAGAGAGAGAAACATCGACGTGAAGGGACACATCGAGGGCTGCCACCCGCACGACCAACCAGGGCCGGGGACAAACTGCTACCGAAGTACGTGCCCTTAGCGGGAACCGAACCCGGGTCTCTCCGGACCGCAGGCCGACGCTCTAACCGCTGAGCCAAACTGGCCAGGGCTTCTTTCACTCTTAAGTTGAGTTAGCATGACGGGTGTTAGGACAAAATCAGGACTAACTGGGGATTAGTAGGGGGTAAAATGTAAAGGGGAGGGCTCTGGAAGAGGTCTGTCTTGGCAGGTGGGGAAGCATGAGATCACTCAGATTCTCCAAGGCTTCAGAGATAACTTGTTTGGGAACACCCTTCTGATCTGCTGGGGGTACTGACATATTCTCAGGACCTGCTTGGGCCTCTGGGGAAGGCAGAATAGCACAGACAAATCATTTATCTTCTTAGGAGGGCTTGAAAGGACTTCCGGTCAAGATGGTGGTGTAGGTAAATGCTATATCGTGTCCTCCCACAACCACATCAAAGTTACAACTAAACTACAGAACAATCATCATTCAAAACCGCCTGTAATCAAGCTGAATGGAAGTCCTACAACTACGGAATTAAAGCAGCAGCCACATCCAGACTGGTAGGAAGGGCGGAGGGGCGGAGGGGCGGAGGGGCGGAGGGGCGGAGGAGCGAGGGCCGGTGGAGACCGCTGGTCCCACACCCACGTGTGGCGGATAAAAATCAGGATACCTCGGCTGGGGAGGTCCTTCCTGAGGACTGAGGGGTCCCCGTCCCACACCAGGTGCTCTGCTCAGGGTTCCAGTGCCAGGAAGAGAAGTCCCCATAACTTCTGGCTGGAAAAACCAGCAGGAACTGAGGCTCAGGGAGGCTGAGGCGGCTGGAGCCCCAGGCAGCTCCTCTTAAAGAGCCTGTGCACAAACTTATTGGACTCACTCCCTCTAAGCTTGGAGGGGAGGCAGCTCGAGGGGCATCAGAGACATACAGGGAAGAACTGAGCTGTTTGGCATTGGAGCAAGGGCTGGAGAGGCAGCTTTCTCCAGGACAGATGTGCTGTCAGAGGCCTTTGATCCTTTGGTGAGCCCTTCCCTGGGGTGGCAGACAGCCGCCAGATCTGGGACTCCAGCTCACACTGTTTGCCCTGCCCTAATGATTCCCTGAGGCCCTGCCCCACCCAACTTTCAGGCTCACCCAAGCTATTGTCAGTTGCTTAACTATAGGATTGGCCTGTCTTGGATCCCGGTTCAGGTTTTCCTAAATTCTTTCAAACAAGCAGCATCTGGTCTCAGCTAGCCCCATACCTCTCCTTAAGTAATACATAGAAGCAAACACAGGGAGACAGCCAAAATGCAAAGACAAAGAAACTGGTCCCAAATGAAAGAACAGAACAAACCCCAGGAAAAGAACTAAGTGAAATGGAGATAAGCAACCTAACAGATGCTGAGTTCAAAATACTGCTTATAAAGATGCTCAATGAACTCAGTGAGAATCTCAGTAAGGGCCTCAAGAGCATAAGAAAGGAGCAGTCAGAAATGAAGGAGGCACTAACTGAAATAAAGAGTAATTTACACAGATTCAATAGTAGAGTAGGTAAAGCCAAGAAGCAAACCATCGATTTGGAATATAAGGAAGCAAAAAACACCCAATCAGAACGGCAAAAAGAAAAAACAATAAAAAAAAAATGAGAGCGTAAGGAGCCTCTGGGACAACTTCAAGCGTGGCAACATTTGCATCTTGGGGGTGCCAGAAGGAGAAGAGAGAGGACAAGAAATCGAAAACCTATTTGAAACAATAATGGCAGAAAACTTCCCTAACTTGGTGAAGAAAACAGACATACAAGTCTAGGAAGCACAGAGAGTCCCAAACAAAATGAATCCCAAGAGGCCCACACCAAGACACATCATCATCAAAATGCTCTGGCCGGCCCTGGCCAGTTTGGCTCAGCGGTTAGAGCGTCGGCCTGCGGTCCGGAGAGACCCGGGTTCGGTTCCCGCTGAGGGCACGTACTTCGGTTGCAGTTTGTCCCCGCCCCTGGTTGGTCGTGCGGGTGGCAGCCACTCGATGTGTCCCTTCACGTCGATGTTTCTCTCTCTCTCTCCCTTCCTCTCTCTCCCTCCCATTCTATCTGTACAAAAAATGGAAAAATATCCTCGGGTGAGGATAAAAAAAAAAAAAAATGCCCTGGCCGGTTTGGCTCAGCAGTTAGAGCGTCAGCCTGCAGTCCAGAGAGACCTGGGTTTGGTTTCCGCTAAGGGCATGTACCTCGGTTGCAGTTTGTCCCTGGCCCTGGTTGGGTTGTGCAGGTGGCAGCCACTCGATGTGTCCCTTTCACGTCGATGTTTCTCTCTCTCTCCCCCTCTCTCGCTCCCACTCTATCTGAACAAAAAATGGAAAAATGTCCTTAGGTGAGGATTAAAAATAAAAAAAGAAATGCAAAAGGTTCAAGACAAAGAGAGAATCTTAAAAGCAGCGAGAGAAAAGCAGTTAGTTACCTACAAGGGCGTTCCCATAGACTGTCAGCTGATTTCTCAAAAGAAACTTTGCAGGCCAGAAGGGAGTGGCAAGAAATATTCACAGTGATGAAAAGCCAGAACCTACAACCAAGATTACTCTATCCTGCAAAGCTGTCATTTAGAATCGATGGACATATAAAGAGTTTCCCAGACAAGGAAAAGCTAAAGTAGTTCATCACCACCAAACCATTATTATATGAAATGTTGAAGAGTCTAATTGAAGAAAAAGAAAAAATATGAACAATCAAAATGGAAATGAATACATAGCTATCAACAATTGAATCTACAAACAAAATGAACAAGCAGAACAGAAACATTCTCATAGATATAGAGAACATTTTGTTGGTTGCCAGGTGGGAGGGGGATTGGAGGAATGGGTGAAAAAGGTGACGAGATTAAGAAGTACAAATTGGTTGCTAGACTGACAAATCTCAAAGGGAAGGGGGGTTTGGTGGGTGGGAAGAAATAAACCAAAGAACTTATATGCATATATGCATAACCAATGGACACAGTGTGGGGAAAGGGGGGAGGAGAGAGGGGGGAGGGAGTGGGGAGGAGGGGGTCAATGGGGGAAAAATGAGGAACATCTGTAATACATTCAACAATAAAGATGAAAAATAATAATTAAAAAAAAAAGGGGGGGGGGGCTTGAGACTCACCTGGGAATTCCACAAAACAATTAAAAAATACCTGTAAGTGCCCGGCTGATGTGGCTCAGTATAGAACATTGATTCATGCACCAGATGGTCACTGGTTTGATTTCTGGTCAGGGAACATGCTCCAGGTTGTGGGCCAAACCCCCAGTGTGGAGCATGCAGGAGGCAGCCAATATATGTTCTCTCTCATCGATGTTTCTATCTCCCTCTCCCTCTTTCTTCCTCTCTCTCTAAAATCAATAAAGAAAAAAAGCCCTGGACAGTTTGGTTTAGCGGTTAGGGTGTCAGCCTGTGGTCCAGAGAGACCTGGGTTCAGTTCCTGTTAAGGGCACATACCTCGGTTGCAGTTTGTCCCTGGCCCTGGTTTGGCCCTGTGGGAGGCAGCCACTCAATGTGTCCCTTTCACATCAATGTTTTTATCTCTCTCCCTCTTCCTCTCTCTCCTTCCCACTCTATCTGAACAAAAAATGGAAACATGTCGTCGGGTGAGGATAAAAAAATTAAATTGAAGAACAAAAATTGTTTTAAATACCTGTAACTGAATTCTTGGGCCAATCTTCAGATCTGGAGTGGAGCTAGGCATCTGTAATTTTTATTTATTTATTTATTTTTTATTTTTTTATCCTCACCCGAGGAAATGTTTCCATTTCTTGTTCAGGTAGAGTGGGAGGGAGAGAGAGGAACAGAGAGAGAGAGAGAAACATCGATGTGAAAGGAACACATCGAGTGGCTGCCACCTGGACGACCGACCAGGGCCGGGGACAAACTGCAGCCGAGGTACACGCCCTTAGCGGGAACCGAACCTGGGTCTCTCAGGACCGCAGGTCGACGCTCTAACCGCTGAGCCAAACCAGCCAGGGCGGCATCTGTAATTTTTAAAAACCGTATGTTGTTATTGATTTTTTAGAGAGAGAAGAAAGGAGAGGGAGAGAGAAACATCGATGTGAGAAACATCAATTGGTTGCCTCCAGTAACCTGGGACCAAGCATGCCACCTAGGAAATCGAACTGGTGACCTTTTTTTTTTTCCTTTATTGATTTTAGAGAGGAAGGGAGAGGGAGAGAGATAGAAACACCAATGAAAGAGAACATCAACTGACTGCCTCCTGCATGCCCCCTCAGTGGGGATCAGGCCCACAATCTGGGCATGTGCCCTGATCGGGAATCGAACCGGCAACCTCTTGGTGTGGGTTGATGCTCAACCATTGAGCCACACCGGCTGAGCAAACTGGCGACTTTTTGAGGGCGAAAAATCAATGTGAAGAGACACATTGATTGGCTGCCTTCCACAGGGCCCTAATGGGATAGGGGGTGCCAGGGATCGAACTTGCAACCCAGGTACTTGCCCTTGACAGGGAATCAAACCCCCAATCCTTTGGTCCATGGGCTGATGCTCTAACCACTGAGAAAAACTGGCCTAGGCCATCTGTACTTTTTTTTTTATTCCTTACCCGAGAATATTTTTCCATTTATCTTCAGATAGAGTGGGAGGTAGAGAGGAAGAGAGAGAAACATTGATGTGAGAAAGACACATTGATTGGTTGCCTCCTACACAACCCCAACCAGAGCCAGGGATAAACTGCAATCGAGGTACATGCTCTTGGCCGGAACTGAACCCGAGACTCTTTGGTCTGCGGGCCGACACTCTAACCGCTGAGCCAAACCAGCCAGGGCCCATCTGTACTTTTTTTTTATTGACTTTTTTTTTTTTTTTTTTGAGAAGGAGAGGGAGAGACAGAAACATGGATGAGAGAGAACATCAATTGGCTGCCTCTTGCATATCCTCCACTAGGGATCGGCCCACAACATGGGCACGTGCCCTGACCGTAAATAAAACTGGCAACCTCTTGGTGCATAGGTCAACACTCAACCACTGAGTCACACCAGGTGGGCCCATCTGTACTTTTTTTTCCCCTCACCTGAGGACATTTTTCCATTTTTTGTTCAGAAAGGGAGGGAGGGAGGGAGGGAGGGGGGGAGAGAGAGAGAGAGAGAGAGAGAGAAGCATCAATGTGAAAGGGACACACTGAATGGTCACCACCCACATGACCCAACCAGGGCCGGGGACAAACTGCAACCGAGGTATGTGCTCCCAGCGGGAACCAAACCCGGGTCTCTCTGAACCGCAGGCCGACGCTCCAACCGCTGAGCCAAACCGACCAGGGCCCATTTGTACTTTTAACAAACTTCCTGGGCAGTTCTGACACAGTGGACCATGGATATAACCAAGGTATTGTCTCAACTTGGTGGCTTTTGAGAGTTGAAGTGGGCAATATTAAAAACTGTGCCTGGCATAGATGTAAACAAGGACTAGTCAAGGAAAACAGGTATATAATTATTCTGTGCCTGAATCACATTTGATAAAAGCTAGCTTGGTAGGGAAGAACACAACCCTAGGTACAGACCAGATTCTTACCCACTTACTATGTGATTCTGAGCAAGTTCTTTTATCTCTCTGAGCCTGTTTCTTTCTTTCTTTTTTTCAGAGAAGAGTTGTACGGTGAGAGGAAGAGAGAGAAACATTGACCAATTGCCACCCACACAACCCCAACCGGGGCCAAGGACAAACTGCAACCGAGGTACGTGCCCTTAGCGGGGACCATACCCCTGGGTCTCTCTGGTTCGTGGGCTGATGCTCTAACCGCTGAGCCAAACTGACCAGGGCTGAGCCTCAGTTTCTTCACATAAAAAAAGAGCTTCGGCCCTGGCGGGTTTGGCTCAGCAGTTAGAGCGTCAGCCTGTAGTCCGGAGAGACCTGGGTTCGGTTCCCGCTAAGGGCACGTACCTCAGTTGCAGTTTGTCCCCGGCCCTGGTTGGGTCGCGTGGGGTGCCACTTGATGTGTCCCTTTTGCATCAATGTTTCTCTCTCTCTTTCTCCCTCCCGCTCTATCTGAACAAAATATCAAAAAAAAAAAAAAATGTCCTCGGGTGAGGATAAAAAAATAGATAAATTAAAAAAAAAAGAAAAAAAAAGAGCTTCAACCCTGGCCACTTTGGCTGAGTGGTTAAAGTGTAAGTCCTCAGACTGAAGTGTCACGGGTTCAATTTCCAGTCAAGGGCACAAACCTGGGTTGCAGGTTTGATCCCTGGCCCTGGTTGGGGTCATGTGGGAGGTAATCAATTGATGTCTCTCTCACATTGATGTTTCTCTCCCTCCCTTCCACTCTATCTAAAAAAAAAATCAATGGAAAAATATCCTCAGGTGAGGATTAACAAAAAATAGAGAGAGAGAGAGAGCAAGTGCTTCACTGTACATTTAGTACAATATTCTCTTCTTTTGGCAAAGGTTGCCCTGGGCCCATTTCTGTTCTCTACAACCAGATCCTTTTCAGTGCGCCAAGTATTTTTAAGTTGTTTTGTGGAGTAATTATATTTGCTTCTCAATTCATTACTTCAGGCAAAGCTTATATCATGTTGCAGAGCCTGGAACTAAGGAGATAGTGAGAGGATGCTATATGCTTATTTTGCCAGTTTGGCGAAATAGTTTAATCCCATCTCCTCATCTTCCATCACCAGGTGGGAAAGAAGGAAAGAGCATGGAAATGCACACCAAGCAATACTTCTGCCTTTTATTCTTCTGCCAGTACTTCCCAGAGACATTTCATTGATTACACAAGTGTTCCATGGGCATAATGTTGAAGATAATTTCTCTCTACTAGTCACATCCCCTTTCCCTTCCAGTGGGGGTTTAAAGGGTGCTTTGGGGGCGCAAAATTGACATGTTTATATACTAAAACATCAACTGAAAAAGTCTTTGTCCTTGCTGTGGTATTTTGGAGTGTTTTCAAGCCAATGAATGATGCCCCCATGGTAACTATTATTAGGAGAATCCATAAAAACATCATATTTTTCATGATACAATACAAAGCCAAAATCTACTTTGTCATGACTTGTGAAAGACTACAGTGAGCCATGCTCAGTAGCTCACCTCCAATCCTGGCCAGCAGCTTCATGGAAGTGATTGGGCAGCTGGGAGTGTCCTACTACTTGTGCTCACCCACCCTGCATATAGAGAAAGATCCCTGTTTTGACACCACATTCATGTCAGCTGGGGCAAAGGCTCTCTGAGGACCCTAGAACTGGAAGGCTTCTCTTCCGGCGAGCTGCCAGCTCAATCTTCTGAACCAGGATCACATCCCAGGGATGGGTAACAAAGCTGATGACGGTGCCTGGCACCTCACTCCCTACTCGGCCCACCCTTCCTGCTCTGTGTATGTAGTCTTGCAGGGTGAGGGGGAAATCATAATTGACAACTAGCTCCACGTGGGTACTGTCCAGGCCCCGAGAGGCTATGTCTGTGCAGAGAAGTATGTCTCGGGAGCCCTTCTGGAAGCTCTGGAAGATACCTGCCCTCATTGAGGCTGGCATTTGTCCCTGCAGCCTTAGGTGTTGTATTTTGTGGTCATCCAGAATATATCCTAGCCAGTTCACAGTGCTGGAGCTATTACAGAACACCAAAACAGTTCCTGAGGAGCCAGTCCTATCTGCTCTGTCATGCTGTTTGAGGATCTGCACCAATTCAGCTACCTTCTCTGCTCCCTTCAGCCTCATAAATGTCTGTTTGACATGAGGCATTATATAGTGGAGCTTGGAGCTGGTGATGGTGGTTAGAGAGTTGGAGCTGGTGACTTTACTCAGTAGCTGGACTACACCTTTGGGAAATGTGGCCCCTACCAGCACCAACTGAGCTTTGGGATTGAAGGGGTCTTTTAAGTCATCTGGGCCTTCTGCTATATTGCTCTTCTCCAAGATGTAGTCCACGAGTTCCAGGAAACTTTCATCCAAAAGTGTGTCTGCCTCATCCAATACCAAGAAGGAGAGCCGCTCCAAGTTGATCAGTTGACATTTCAGAGCCTTCCACAGAGCCCCCGGAGTGGCCACTAGTAAATCGGCTGGAGGCTTTCTGAACATTTGCTGCCTTATCCTACTCATGCCACGGCCTCCTCCTAACTCCTGAATCTGGAGTCCCAAGGAGCTTCCTAAGGGCTGGGCCACGGCCCGCACCTGTTCCGCTAATTCTCGCGAAGGCACAAGGACCAGACCTCGGGGAGCGGGAATACTGCGGGAATCCAGGCTTGGGTGGCCCAAGAGCTGTTGAAGAACAGGTAGTAGGTAGCTTAGAGTCTTGCCACTGCCTGTTTCCGCTGCGCAAAGGATGTGGCGGCCGCAAAGTAATGGGGGGATGGTACTCGACTGCACCGTGGTGGGCCGAACGACTTCGGGAGCAACCTCCTGTAGTGCGCGCAGTACGCGTGGCTCCAGACCCAAATCTGCGAAACTGTTCTCGGACGAGAAGTTCCGCAATGCTGGTGTCTCGCGTTGTGAGCGCTCGATGGAGAAGTGGTCCCAGCGGGCGCGCGGGTTCTTCCAGCCACGCGAAGCAAGTGGCACGCTCTCCCAACGAGCCAGCGTGAGGCGCGCCGGCTGATTGAACTCCGGCCGCCGCGCCGAGATGAGCAGCCGGCCAGGTCGCACCAGCACCGGCCGCTGGGGACTCCGCCGCCCGCTCTGCCGCCGCTGGAGAGCCCGTGGGATGTGCACCACTGGCAGGGGCTTGTCGGAACCGCTAACCGCCAGGTCCCGTCGAGGCAACAGAAACAACCGTGCCGCAAGAAACGGAAGCCCCGGCAAGCGTGCTAGAGCCATATTTTCCTTGGTGCTGGAGAGGCTCACAGCACTGACGTCACTGATGCGCCAAGGCCTTGCAGACGGTGGCTGGCGCGGCTCACTAAGGCACGCGGAATTGGAGAACCTTGTGGAAGGAGGGATTTGTAGAGTTCAGCAGCGGCGAGGTCTGTAGGTCCGAACGGGCTGGCGACGTCCAGACCCCGGCCAACCTTGGGGAAGGGCGCGCAATGGAGGCAGGACTGGGAGTCCGACGATATGTGACGACGGGGCCCTGGCCTTATGGACTAGGAGGGCGGAGGGCTTCTAGGTGATTGGGTGTCCGGTTCCTGCGATTCTCCTTTGTCGCCTTCACCACCCTGGTGATGGCTTGTACGGTGCTGGTCTCCACCTGTAAACTCCGAGGGTGCGGCAGTGTTTTTCCAGATGTGGTCTCCGCGCAAGGTTTGGGGCCGAGATAAAGGCCAGCTATGGTAGATCTAGGCTAAACCTACCCCGCCCAGCTGAGATCCCAGAGGGCAGGCTGGTAGTCTTAAGCTTATTATCTAAGTGAAGGTCTTCAGGTTTTATTTCAAGCGGACTCATCACTTCACACGTTTTCTCTTTTAAGCTGAGGTTCACATTCCACTCCATTGTCACCCCACTGAACTTCTCATCCTGAACTCACCACCTTTGCTCTCTGCTCACATCCACTGGCTTCCCAGTCAGATATATAAATTACCTCAATAGTAGTGAGAAGGGTTCTGCTACCCTACGGAGTGATCAGGTATGTGGCTTGTCTCACATAGCCCTGGTAAGGCAGAATATTTTACTTGAATTCTAATGGTCAAGATGCAGAAAGACCTTTCACTAGTCATACTTGAATATAGCAGGAAAATGGGTGTCATCTTTTCTGTAGTCCCCAGTGCCTGGGGTGGGAGATAAGGTAAATGTGGATTAACTACCTGGGAGGATCTTAACATCTGGAGGAAGTGCTTTAGTTTCATCAAATACCATTAAAAAGATAAATACTTTTAAAATTCCAAATACCATTTTGATACTTCAGTAGACTCTCTGGAGAGTTACCTGTTAAACCAATGGAGGAGTGCTTTGAGTAGTGACAGTGAACAGCAGCAAACAATCATTAATATTACTTCTATCACCCCCCGACCCCCCATTTGACACTGTCTGGAGACATTTTATTTATTTATTTATATATATTTTTTATCCTGGAGACATTTTATTTAATTAATTAATTTATTTATTTATTTTTATCCTCACCCGAGGACATTTTTCCATTTTTTGTACAGATAGAGTGGGAGGGAGAGAGAGGAAGAGAGAGAGAGGGAAACATCGATGTGAAAGGGACACATCGAGTGGCTGCCACCCGCACGACCAACCAGGGCCGGGGACAAACTGCAACCGAGGTACGTGCCCTTAGCGGGAACCGAACCCGGGTCTCTCCGGACCGCAGGTGGACGCTCCAACCGCTGAGCCAAACCGGCCAGGGCTATCCTGGAGACATTTTCATTGTCACATCTGGGGAGGTTATACTGGCATCTGTCTAGTGGATAGAGGCCAAGGATGCTGCTAAACAGTGCAATGCACAGGGCAGTCTCCCACAAAAAATGAATTATCTGGCCCAAAATGTCAAGTTTGCTGTTGAGGAACTATGCCTACAGGATGGTGAGTGAAGGGAGGCTGAGGTTACCACATGTATTCTCACTTCAAGTAGGTATGTTTGCCGTTGCAAACTCTTGTTCTGGCCCTGACCCATCCCCAGAATCTGTAGCAGGCACACTGATGCTATGCTTGTAATGCCCTTGGGATCAGGAACCTTGAGGGTCCCTGAAAATCATAAACATAGGAAGGAGTGATTCAAGAAGGTAAAGCTGCAGAGGAAAAGTTCAGGGAAAGCAATACTCTCCTCATGTATTTGGGAAATGTGCCAGATGGAAAAGAGATAAGCTATGTGGTGGGGTGTCTTCCACAGGGCAAAACTGGGACCAATAGGTGACAGGGAGGCAGATTCTGAATTCAATGTAAAGAGCTGCTATAGCAACTAAAATTACCCAGATTTGTCTTGAGAGTGTTTAGTTTCCCTCATTGTTGAAAGTTCATATACATGTTAGATGACCACTGACTGGTGATATGATGGGTATCTTGGATACTCCAAGACATGGTGATTGTATACTATTTTATGAGTCTAAGAACTCAGGTTTCCTCGTTCCTTAGCTAAATAGCTCCTTGAGTGTTTGATCCAGCAGGTTTCATTCATTTACATGTGTTACTAATTTTTCAGATATAAAACAAAAAATTGTTTTGTACCAAGCCAGAAAAGATACATTGAAGGAATTATTAAAGAAGAATAATACATAGGTATGTATTTGCATTTGGATTTTGTCCAGATATTTAGGGCAGGGTAGTTGGTTAGTGGCTGCTTTCTCATCATGCTTGAGGTCTTACAATATGATTACCTCAAAAGCAATAGAGATTGGAGCCTGTCTGCCCATGGTCCCTAATTCTTCTTGTCAGTTCATCAGATAGTACTTAAGTCCCCTCTCTTTTCCTCCTCACAGCAGACATTAAATAACTTCTAGTTGTTCTTGAGGAACATGTTTTAATAGTACAGTGCTTTAGAAATAAGAAGGATTTACTTATTGTGGAAAAATGTAAGCTCCTGGGAGTAGGGGCCTAACTTGGTAGTACTTTTCCCAGGGCTGTCATGGTAACTTATGTGCCTGGTTACTCCCTAAGTTTTAGAAAGAATTGTTCCTTGGATCTCAGGTGATAATTGTACAGCCATTTAGTTCTTGATTCATTAAATATTTTCTGGGCACCATGTACGTGTCAGGCACTGTTTAAATAGACAGTGAGCAAAACAAACGAAATTCCTGCCCTCATGGAGTTTACATTCTGATTTAATTGGTTTGGAGTAAGGCCTGGACATGGTGTATTTTAAAATCCCTCCTGATGATTCAGCCAGGTTTGAGAATTACAGTTACATAGGAAGCATTTTGGGAATTGCAAGGCATTGCAAAAATAAAAAAGTGGCTGTAGCCCTGGCTGGTATGGCTCAGCGGTAAGAGTGTTGCCCATGGACCAAAGAGTCTGGGTTCAATTGCGGCCAAGGGCACGTACTTCGGTTGTGGTTTGTCCCCACCCTGGCTAGGGTTGTGTGGGTGGCAGCCAATCAATGTGTCTCTCTCACATCAATGTTTCTCTCTCTCTCTCTACCTCTATCTCTCCCTCTAGCTCTGACTGAAGATTAATGTAAAAATATCCTTGAGTGAGAATTAAAAACAAACAAAATAAAAGTGGCTGTATTCTTTCACCATTCCTCCATTTTTCTACCTACATCAGGACTGTTGTGCAAGTGTTGACCATTTTCTTTTCAGCCTTTTTCACTATATGCCTAGACCCCTTTACTTTCTTTCTAACCCAACTCTACCTCCTTCTATATTTCACCCTCCAGTCCATCATTGGTTACCTGAGTGATCTTATTAAAGCACAGCCAGGGCCATGTCACTCCTTGACTTGAAAGCCATCATTGGATCCCCATTGCCTATAGATAATCTAATCAATGTCCAGAATCTGGCCCCAACTTTTTTTTTTTTTTTATCCCCACCCGAGGACATTTTTCCATTTTTTGCACAGACAGAGTGGGAGGGAGAGTGAGGAAGAGACAGAGAGGGAAACATCGATGTGAAAGGGACACATCGAGTGGCTGCCACCCGCACGACCAACCAGGGCCGGGGACAAACTGCAACGGAGGTACATGCCCTTAGCGGGAACCGAACCCGGGTCTCTCCGGACCGCAGGTGGACGCTCTAACTGCTGAGCCAAACCGGCCAGGGCTTTTTTTTTTTTTTTTTTTTTTTTTTATCCTCACCCGAGGACATTTTTCCATTCTTTGCTCAGATAGAGTGGGAGGGAGAGAGAGAGGAACGGAGAGAGAGAGAGAAACATAGATGTGAAAGGAACACATCCAGTGGCCGCCACCCGCACGACCGACCAGGGCCGGGGACAAACTGCAACCAAGGTACGCGCCCCTAGCGGGAACCGAACCCGGGTCTCTCAGGATTGCAGGCCGATGCTCTAACCACTGAGCCAAACTGGCCAGGGCCAGAATCTGGCCCCAACTTCATCTTCTGCTTCTTCCTTATCTGAATCTTGTTCACTCAAGTGGGGGACTCCTATGTGAGTTGTATAAAGGGCTTGTAGTCCTTTACTAGGTAAGCAAGGGAGTGGGGTAGTTATTCGTCTGCTCTATTAACCAAACTGGAATTAAGGCAAAATACTTTAAATGCAGCTTGTCTGTGATAGAGCTCTTCTGAGGCTGAAGCATGAATTGTATCATAGCTCTTATTGCCACTTGGCCTGTTAGCTTCTTTTTACAAAAAACACTAAGCACCTATCTTTGCCAGATTGTGTGGTCTGTGTTGAGGATCTGGTGATGAGCAAGGCACAGTGCTTGCCTTCACTTTATGATGAGAGAGGCATAGTGACAGTTGCTCTTGTAATTATAAGAGGATATTCCAGGACAGGAGTGAACTCTGAGGAGGAACCCTTACCCTGTGTTTGGGGGATGTGAGTCAGAGAAGGCTTTCTGGGGTAGGTGACAGCTATATTGAAATTCTGAAAGGCTAGTGGAAATCAGCCTGATGGAAGAATAGGGAATGTGACACCTAGGCAGGGGCAACTTAAAAAAATTTCTTTTTCTTTATTGATTTTAGACAGAGAGGAAGGGAGAGGGAGAGAGAGAGAGAGATGGAAACATTGATGAGAGAGAACATTGATTGGCTGCCCCCTGCATGCCCCCCACTTGGGATTGGACCCATAACCTGGGCATGTGCCCTGACCAAGAATTGAACTGGCAACCACTTGGTGCATGGGCCGATGCTCAACCACTGAGCCACACAGGCTGGGCAGGGGCAACATGTTTAGAAACACTAAACAGCGTGAACAGGCCAGTTTGGAGAACTAGAAATACTTCAGAATAGTTTGGCATGTGGTAATTAAGAGGGCAGGAGACAAGCAATGAAATATTGGCCTTTGTGGAAGGCAGACCAGACCTTGTTTGTTGTATTAAAGAGCTTGGACTTAATTCTAAAGGCAGTAGGAAAGGCTTGGGCAATGGGACTATCATGTTGTGATTTGTGTTTGGAAAGACCCCTCCAGCTGCTGGAAGGAACATGGATTGGACATAATGAGCCTGGAAGCAGAAAGATGAGTTTGAAGAATGTTGCCATGGTTCAAATGATAGATGGTAGCAGTGGCAGAACTGAGAAACACTTCTAGTTCTTTCCATTTCAACACCTTACATGCTGCCTTGATCTTTAAAGAGCTAGTAGATATTTGTTGATACAACAATAGACTTAGAGTATGTTGAAAGTGTAAAAGCCTTATGATGAGAGCAGTTAACATTTATTAAGCCTTTACTGTATGCTGAGAACTATTGTGCATCATGGAATTTACTCTTTACAGCATCCTCCCTGACATAGATTCAATTGGAGCCTCATATTCCAGAGGGAAAAGCTGAGCCTCAATGTCTGGGGGTGAATTCCAGTGCAGGTCTGCCTGGTTCCAGAGTTCAGAATCTTAACAATGATGTGCTATTTCGCCTCTTTCTCTTACAAATATAATGGATCATTTTAGTTTTTTTCTCATTGACACATGTTTTGAGTGGAAAATAGGATAATTCACTAAATATCTAATACTAACTCTAAATTTGTATTTTAAAGAAATCACTTTTTAAGCAAGATCACAATCTCTGGGAAAGTTGACATGGAAAGCACTGGTCAAGTTTTTCCATTCATTGCTTTCCCTGAATAGTGTTATGTTCAATCTGAAAGCATTCTAATTAATGGGATGTTGTATCCCCATAACTGAATGAAGTTAAAGTTACTGAGAAAGAGATTGGGAGTAATCAAAATGTGATAGAGGAGACCAGCCCTTAAAGGAATGGTATAAGAGAATGAGAATGTGCAACTACAATGGTGATTTGGCTGTGACCTCAAGGCTGGGTAACAGTAACTGGGAAAGGTTGGGAGCTGCCTAGCTTCTCTGGGAGGAGCCTTTTTGGAAGCAGGGCCTGTCAGGCATTGCTTCCAGTGTGCCAGAGGGAGTTCCCAGACCAACCACCCTATAAGAGGGTGTCCCTTCAGCCACCACAGAAGTGAGTGTTCAGTAACACCTTATGAGGCAGCTGCTAAGGGCCAGGTACTTGGCTCAGTGCTAGAAACCTGGCAGTGAACTAAGCGGACCCCCCTATCCTTGAGCTTGTAGTCCTGGTGGTCTAGAGGAGGAGGTGGAGGTTGAACAAGAGACCACGTGAATAAGTATGGACACATGGAGTGTAACAGCTATGGAAAATATAAGGTGTTGTGAGAACATGTGACCAGGGACCTGAAGATAAATTGTCCAATAGGGAAGCATATACAGAGAGGGGGCATTCAAAGTCAAGAGGACCTTAGGGAGAGTGTTCCAGACAGAGAGAATTGTAAGTGCGTGGGCCCCAGGGCAGCAGAACACTTGGTTGGGAGACTAAAAGAAGACCAGGGTGGCCAGAGCAGAGAGTGAGGGGGAGAGGGGCTCAAGGTGAGACTGGAGAGGTGGGCAGGGACAGGTCACGCAGGGCTTTATGGGTCATTAGAAGGGTTTGGGATTTATCCTAAACTCAGTGGGAAGCCATTGAAGGGTATAAATAAGAAAGTGACATTATTAGAATTGCATTTTTAAGATGGCATGCTGGCTATTGTGAAGACAGTGGATAGGAGGGGGCAAGAGGAGATTTGGGGAAACCCATTAGGAGGCTGGCTTGATGAGCAATAGAGTAGAGCAAAACAGATGGAAGTTATATATATGTATATATATATATACACACACACACACACACACTACACACACGCGCGCACACATGCACACACACATATATATATATATTTTTTAATCCTCATCTGAGGATATTTTTTCATTGATTTTTTATTTTTTTTTAGACAGAGTAGGTGGGAGGGAGGATAGAGAGAGAAAGAGAGAAATATTGATGTTAGAGAGATGCATTGATTGGTTGCCTCCCACACAACCCTGACCGAGGAGGGGGATTGAACCTGCAACTGAGGTACGTGTCTTTGGGAATTAAACCTGAAACTCTTTGGTCCGGGGGCTGATGCTGTAACCGCTGAACCAAACCGGCCAGGGCTGGAAGTTATATTTTGAAGGTTATTTCAACAGGAGTTAATGATGGATTGAATGTAGGGAATGTGGGGAGTTGGTTCCAGGACCCCCATGGATACCAAAATCCTTGTCCCTATATAAAATGGTGTAGTATTTTTTTTTTTTTTCAGTACATGCCCCTAGCAAGAACCGAACCCAGGACTCTCTTGTCCGCAGGTCAACGTTCCAACCGCTGAACCAAACTGACCAGGGCTGTAGTATTTTTATATAGCCTATATTTGCATATAGACTACAGCAGGGCATGCCTACACATCACTTCATTCATATGGATTCAGTGCAGTGCTCAGCATGTGGCGAATTCAAGTTTTATGTTGTGGAACTTTTGGGGATGTTTCTTTCTGTGCATTTTCTTTCTTTTTTTTAATCCTCACCTGAGGATATTTTTCCATTTATTTCAGATAGAGTGGATGGGAGGAAGGCAGAGAGAGAGAGGGAGAGAGAGAGAGAGAGAGAAACATCGACGTGAGAGAGACGCATTGATTGGTTGCCTCCTGCATGACCCTGACCAGGGCCAGGGATCGAACCCACAACCAAGGCGTGTGCCTTTGACCGGAATTGAATCCAAGATTCCTTGGTCCACCGGCCAACGCTCTGTAACTACTGAGAAAAACTTTCCAGGGCAACGTGTTATTTTTATGATCAGAGAAAGGGAAAACAAGGTACTGTGTTGAATGGAAGAAGGAAAGGCAGTCCTGGATAATGGAAGAGATTTTCTCCATTAGAATTTCTGACCCTTGTTTTCCCTTTCTTCAGGCTGGAGCAGAGGAGGAATGATTGTGAACAGCCTCTCACTGTGCTACCACAACAAACTCATCTTAGCCCCTATGGTTCGGGTAGGGACTCTCCCAATGCGGCTGCTGGCCCTAGACTATGGAGCGGACATTGTGTACTGTGAGGTAAGGGGCTACTGATTTTCCCTGAGAGCTTTTCTGTAAGCGCAGTGTCCTCATCTGTGGATGGAAATAATCAGGAGAGGGGAGGGGGGTTGATAGAATGGGCACTGACTTCACAGGTTCTCACTGATGGCAACAGAGAACAAATATGCGTGACATTTATAAGTTCTATGACCTCTGCTGAGGGCCAGCAGCCTGAGCAGCGTGGAGGCATTGCAAGATTACCTGTGCCAGGTGATAGATGAGCATGGTGTCAGGTCACTGCCCTGGCCCCTATAGGATTTAATATACATTCAGTACATGAATGAGTGAACTCCAGGTTAGGAAGAGGAGGAAGAGGCCCAGATTCAGGCCAGGGAAGCTGGATGAGATTGATTTGGGGGAGGGCCATAGGATTTTCTGGTGGTGGTAGCTAGTGGGCCAGCTAATCTTGCTGAGTGCTCAGAAGATTAGGGCTCCCGACCCAGGTTTAGAAAGCAACTGCTAGGAAAAATAGAATTACAGGATACTGGATAATGAGGGAGTATGAGCAGTGGTTCTCAATTGGGCATGTATCAGAAATATCTAGGCAGCCTCTCTCCAACCCCCAATCCTGATATGCCCCCCTCGTGGATATGAGAAGTTTAAGAAGAAGCTACCCAAATGATTCTGATATTTCTATCTTTAAAAGACACTAGGGGTAGGATGGAGTGGGGTTGAGACAGGCCAGTTAGCCAGGACAAGTGGAATAGGGAAACAAATAGCTGAACAAACTGACAGAGCAATTTACAGTGGATACAGAAGGTCACCTCCCTAGAAATAGCACCTAAGCCTCAGTTGTATTTCAGCTCCAGACACAGAAAAGCAGCATAACCAGGTAGACAATACCAGAACCAGCTGCAATGACTAACAACCCCCTGCCCTGACACTGACAGGTCAGTGAGGACCATGACCCTGAAGGAGCACACCTAGAAAACTGATGAAAATTCTCTTGAAACCCTCCCCTGAGACCACCCCTAAGATTCCCGCCTGCAAGAGAGAAATAAAAACCTCAAGACAAAGGACCCAGCACTAGCCATCCTTCTTAGGAGCATACCTGTACCCTCTCTTTTCTTACCCCCACAGGCATGCATCTCCTAGATTCTAAGGGACCCCATTAGGCTTGCAACTAGGCTAGCAATAGGCAGTGGCAGTTCATCCCAGGCAAACCCCCTGAATCTGTTCCCAAGGCCCTCTTTTCTCTGACTTCTTAGGGAGTCAGAACAGACCAGCCTAGGCTGATTTCTCCAGCCCTTTCTTGTTTCAGTGTCCCCAGCTTTAATAAACGTCCTCGAAAATTCACCTGGACTAGTGTTGTGAAACTTTTCTTGTACAAAGTCAAGAACCCACACACTACCAGCCTGGTGCTAGGCAGACCCACTCAGGGCCAGGTCTTTCCAGTAACAGAGTAGAGACTGTGGCTATCACACAAGGAATCCTTCTGGTGATGAAACTATTCTGTCTTATCTATGTCAATGTCAGTATTCTGTGTGTTATTGTACTGTAGTTTTATGAGATGTTACCCCTTGGCTTTCACTTTTCTGGCGCAGGCAGCATTTTTCTGGGACTCTAGAAAGTGGAGTTGTATTCACTTGGAGATAAGTGGAATTAAACACCAGGATGGAAGTGAGTGATTACACTGTAGCACAGGGCCTGTTCTAGACAGCCGCTGTGTTTATGGTCCAGGAGAAATTGGTCTTTGTGATGGGGGTCATGGAAGCTGGGCA
The DNA here is from genome assembly GCF_014108415.1 of Molossus molossus. NCBI lineage: Eukaryota > Metazoa > Chordata > Mammalia > Chiroptera > Molossidae > Molossus > Molossus molossus. The sequence goes on along the minus strand of NW_023425357.1, from coordinate 36,973,785 downwards.
CTGGGAGCAGTGCTGCCACAGGAAACAAGTGACCTACTGGGTCCCAGAACCTCCATCAGCTACTTCTTTGGAATGTTTTAAGGTTGTTTTCAAATACTTTGGAAGTCATAGGCACAGAATTTATGTTATGGCTTCAGAATGTGGCCTTCCTTTCCTCCAGGGCCCTCCTAATGGTCAAAGCTTGGTTTTTCTAATGAGTATGACCATTCCTTTCCTCCAGGGCTCTACTTGAGTAAGAAGAGGTAACACATTAAAACTCTTAGGCATATTTGATGTGCTTATACTCTGGAAGAGTTAATATGGCTTATGAATAAAGGGCTTCTGCTGGAGGAGATCCAAGCCCTCCACCCAGACCTAGCCCATGTGCAGAGAAGAAGCAGGAGACAGGCCCCTGTTTTGTGTGGGTCATTGACTGGGCTCTAAGTACTGGGCATGACACAGTGTGATGCCTGGTGCCCCTTGGTGAATTCAGAGTTGCTCTGCAGGCCAGCATTATTGTGTTGGCTGCCTGGGTGATCTTAACTTGATTCACATGAGGTGTCCTGTCTGTGAGATTAGATAGCCAAACCACCCCACCCACCTCAGAGGACTAGGTATAGGACTTAGGGTACTCCAGGCATGCAGGCACCTCCTTAAAAGCCTTGTAAAGCCCTCAGCAGCTGGAGGTGAAGAAAGAATGAACCAGCTCAGCAACAGTCAAGGGAACAGTAAGTCTGATCCCCCATCAATGTCTGCCCTGTTGACATGAGTTTTCTTTTCTTTTTTTTAATATGTTTTTATTGATTTTTTAGAGAGACAGGGAGGGAGAGAGATAGGAACATCGATGAGAGAGAAACATCGATCAACTGCCTCCTGCATGCCCCCTAATGAGGACTGAGCCTGAAACCTGGACATGTACCCTGACCAGAAATCAAACCGGGACACCTCAGTCCATAGGACACCACTCAATCCACTGAGCCACACCGGCCAAGCTAGGAAAGTTTCCAGTTCCTCAGATGTTGTGTTTCTTTTGTTTTATTTTTAATTTTTTTTATCTTTGCCTGAGGACAGTGTTCCATTTTTTGTTTTAGATAGAGCGGGAGGGAGAGAGAGGAAGAAAGAGAGAGAGAGAGAAACATCGATGTGAAAGGGACACATCGAATGGTTGCCACCAGCACGACCCAACCAGGGCCGGGAACAAACTGCAACCGAGGTATGTGCCCTTAGCAGGAACCGAACCCGGGTCTCTCTTGACCTGCTCTAACTGCTGAGCCAAACCGGCCAGGGCAATGACTTTTTTTTTTTGGTATGTGCCCCTAGTGGGAACCAAACCTGGGACTCTCCGGTCTGCAGACCAATGCTTCAGCTGCTGAGCCAAACCGGCCAGGGCTTCTCTTCCTTTTTATAAGAACAGTGGGACTTCAGTGACTCAGACTGTGAGGCTGCACTTACCTGTTGGACTTATACCTTTTAATAAGTAAGATCAAGGGAGAAGGCAATGTTCTTATGAGGCCCAGATTACCAGCATAGGTACTTAAAATTTTTTTCTTTTATTGTCATAAAAAACATGTAATGTAAAATGTATCATATTAACTATTTTTTTCTTTATTGATTTTATTTTATGTTTATTTTATTTTATTTTATTTTTATCCTCACCTGAGGACATTTTTCCATTTTTTTTGGTCAGGTAGAGTGGGAGGGAGAGAGAGGAATAGAGAGAGAGAGAAACATCGATGTGAAAGGGACACATCGAGTAGCTGCCATCCACACGACCAACCAGGGCCGGGGACAAACTGCAACCGAGGTACGTGCCCTTAGCGGGAACCAAACCCGGGTCTCTCTGGACCGCAGGCCAATGCTCTAACCGCTGAGCAAACTGTCCAGGGCTGATGCATTTTATTTATGTAAATGAATGATATCCTTAAATAAAGAACCCCAGGATTTTCCCTTCTGTGTGTTTTCATCTTACTTCACGTCCATGATGCCTGCTAAGGTTGTGAGTACAATGAAAACAAAGTGATAGGATGGGAGCAGGATCTTTGTGTTGCACATCAAATCTGGGGCTGATTACTCCACACTTGTTTAACCTACCCGTGAGGGTCACAACAATTTTCCCAGCTCTGTGATCATCAGTAATTTCAGATTTGCCAATGTAACCATGCTTCATCACAGTTAGAAACTGGATTGTGACTTTGGAGCATGGCCTAATAAGAACCTGGTATTTGCCTCACCTCTCTTTTTGGCATTGTTGATCCTCTTGAGAGCATCAGTCAGGACATTCATGTGCACCATTATGGTGGCATAAATAGCTGGGAGAAAGAGCTCATTGTACAAATCTTTCACCTCCTTGGTCTCTGGCCTCTGGTTTCTCCATGAGAAATCAGTTCTAAGTCTTGTTGAGGATCCTTTACACATGGTAAATCACTACTTTATTGCTGCTTTCAGTATTCTCTCCTTTTCTTTGACTTTCAGTAGTTTGATTATGATGTGTCCAGGTATGTCTCTTTTGGAGTTTTCTGCTTAGGTTTGTTGAGCTTCCTAGATATATGGAGTAATGTTGTGTGTGTGTGTGTGTGTGTGTGTGTGTTTTAAATCAAATTTGGTGATTGTTTTGGCCATTATTTCTTCAAATGTTCTTTTTTTTTTATTTATTTTTTTTTTATCCTCACCCGAGGACATTTCTCCATTTTTTGTACAGACAGAGTGGGAGGGAGAGAGAAGAAGAGAGAGAGAGAGAAACATCGATGTGAAAGGGACACATCGAGTGGCTGCCACCCGCACGACCAACCAGGGCCGGGGACAAACTGCAACCAAGGTACATGCCCTTAGCGGGAACCGAACCCCGGTCTCTCCGGACCGCAGGTGGGCGCTCTAACCGCTGAGCCAAACCGGCCAGGGCTTCAAATGTTCTTTCTGTCCCTCTGGGACACATTCATTTTGTCAGTGACCTTTTTTTTTTTTTTTTTTTTTTATAAGGGGGGAATTTTAGTTGCTCTATCTGTGTATGTTTGTTTTTCTGAAAACAAGAATATACCAAAGTAGAGACTAAAAGAGTACCTGGATATACCAGGGGTGAGGGTAGAAAGGTGGCATGAAGAGACATTGGTGATAAACTGGCACAGTTAGCTCAGATAGAGAAAGCCAGCCAAGTGGAATAAAGGATATGAAGGTAGCAGGGCATATTTCAGATATAAGAATGTAACTCATGACAGATAAGGAAGAATAAGCCCATACATGATAAGGCACTTTAAAATTAAATGCTGTTCAGAACATTGGGTAGCCATCTGAAGAAAAAAGTGACTTATAAATGGCCTTAATTTTCAGATAAGTTAAAAAGCTAAATCCGTTTTAAAAAGAAGAAAAAGCCCTGGCTGGTTGGCCTGTGGACCAGAGAGGCCTGGGTTCGGTTCCCACTAGGGGCACGTACCTTGGTTGCAGTTTGTCCCCGGCCCTGGTTGGGGTTGTGTGGGTGGCAACCACTTGATGTGTCTCATGTCTGTGTCTCTCTCATGTCAATGTTTCTCTCTCTCTTCCTCCCTCTCCCTCCTTCTCTATCTGAAGATAAATGCAAAAAAAAAAAAATCCTCGGGTGAGGATAAATAAATAAATAAAAAGAAGGAAAAAAACAGCCTGGCCAGTGTGGCTCACTGGTTGAGTGTTGACCCATGCACCAAGAGGTTGCTGGTTCAATTCCTGGTCAGGGCACATGCCCAGGTTGTGGGCCAAATCCCCAGTTGGGGATCATGGAGGAGGCAGCCAATTGATGTTTTCTCTCTGTCTCTCTCATTGATATTTCTCTCTCTCTCTCCCTTTCCCTTCCTCTCTCTTTAAAATAAATTTAGAAAAATTATTTTTTAAAAAAAGAAGGAAAAAACAAAAGTATATTTTTTGTAGTGGAAATATATTAAGAAACAAGAAGGCATTGTTTGTGGCAAAGTTGGGGTGGTCTTTTCTATAAAAATAAAATGTTATGTATGATTAAAATCAAAGTGATATTGATATAGCAAAAAATATTTGTGATAATTGAGACAAAAAACTCAATATCCAATTTGGCAAAGGACAGGCTTTTTTTTTTTCCTGCACAACTTATATATATATGGCAGTTTGGATACATGGGTAAAAGACTGTTTTCTATGAAGATGCATGGATGATAAACTCTACCACATGGAAAAACCATGTTTATTTTCACTAATTAAGGAAATATAGTGAAAAAAAAACAAACTATGAGGTTTTCATTCTGTACCCATAGAACAAACTATAATGAATAAAATTGATAAACAATAGTGTTGAGGGTGTATAGGTGTATGTGGTTTTATTGGTGATAGTTTTGATTTCTCCACTTAACAAACAGCTGAACATCTGCGTGTAAGATACTGAAGCAGGCTTCTGCAGACACTTAGTGAGCACTTGCAGCGTGATAGATGCTAGTGATTCAAAGGTGAATCAGGCAATGTCCAGGCCCCAAAAGCTCTTCTGGTGTAGTGGGGAGTCAGAGAAGAAAATAAGACATTTCAAAGGCCATTTAGTGTCAGCTCCTCTTAGAGCTCAGGCTACCTGGCTAGTGTCCTCCAAGCCCACCTTTGTGTGGACACAGGACCTTCTTCAGGGGGTTTATAGTCTAATGGTAAGGGTATGAGAGGTGTATCTGCAACTAGCATGCAAAGAAGTGGTAAGGGCTATAAAGGTGAACTTGACAGGGGGTTTTGGGAATCTCATGGAGGACAGGTTACTGCTGGCAAGGCTGGGGCCCCAGCAAGGGCTTGCACTGCTTTATACTGCTCATTCCCGGTCAAAGCCCAGCCTGGCAGCAGAGCTGCTTTTTATAAGCATAGGTCACTCAGTGCTGCCCACTTGTAAGCTTGCCTTCTTGCCTGCCCCTGAAACTACGATCACTGGCTACACAGGCTCTGTGTCAAGCTCTGTCTATCCCTTGGGAAACCACACTGATTCTTAGGACTTGGATACCACCCATGCATCCATACTGCTTAGTGGTGGTGATTTCTTTGGTTGGGCCTGCTAGCCATCAGATACTTGATAACCTGAATGCAACATGGAAAGAATAGCACAGAAACCCCTAGAGTGTGTAGTAATCTGGATTATGGGTATGCTTGGGGGAGCTGCCCTAGCAGCTCTTTGACCACTTGAGCCCTGCACACTCCCATGAAGGAGCAAAGGCCATTGTGCTCACTTGGTTGTGACTTTCTGAGTCTCATGAGGAGTCTGTATAGGAATGAGTAGCAGGGTAAGAGTTTCTTCCTATCTTCTTCTGGAGCCCACAAACCCCTGGGCATGAACTTCTTATTTGCCTTCCACATCTATTGAAATGATGACTGAACAAAGCAGAACAATATTGTCTCCCACTAAGGGGCAGAGAATCTTAGTCCTTCAGGAGACACCAGCTCTCCCTTCTTTTTCGTAATCTTGATTTTGAAGAAACCCCTTTTTCCTTTTGTGAGTCTGACTATCTCCAGAACTGAGACTCTCACTTCTTTTGTTTCCACACAGTGTGACCCATGTTGGATAGGGGTTTTAGACTTTTCTTTCCTTTGTCCATCTCAAGTCTTCCTCCTTGTATTTCTGTTCACTGGTTCCACTTTTGTTCTTGGACATTTCCTGGGATGAGGCAGGAGGTTCTTAGAGGGGATGGACGGCAGCTGAGACTAGTAGGTGATGAAAGTATCCAGGTGTCCACATCATGGCTGTTGTCTTCTCTTTGGCTCCCTGAGCTGCTTACCCTTTCTAGGCTCAAAATATCTCCAAGGTCCTTAGAAAGAGCAGCTGATTGAGGGAAGGTCATTCAAGACCCTGTTTGCCATGCTTGGGCTGGGAGGACAGCACCGTATGTCCCAAAAGACATGATTTACTGTTGGTAGTAGGGTGACAGACTAAGTGGCCCCCACTGGGTGTGCAGTAAAAGTCCTCCCCCAGTGTAGTGCCCAGGGTCTACATGCCCTGGACTGACAAATGCCCTCTGATTTCTCCATAGGAGCTGATCGACCTCAAGATGCTCCAGTGCAAGAGAGTTGTCAATGGTGAGTGCAGCACTGGTCTCAGGGTTGTGTGTGTGTGCCCAGTGAGGCCCAAGCCATACTATCACTGCTCTTGCCTGTGGTAACAGGTCCTTCCAGGGTTCTCCTTGCCTGACTGTGTAATTTTGTGGATCATATGTTCCTTTGAGAACAGTCACTGCTCTCCAGAGACCCTGACAAGAGCCAGATATGAAACAGGCTAAGAATGCCTTCCATCCACAGGCTTGCTGGCATAGAAATTACCAGGTTTCATAGTACAGGAAGGACTCTAGAAGAATCCTAGAAGTTGGGTTGGCTTTGGCGCTGGCCCTGGCTCTGCTACTTGCTAGCTGTGTGGCCTTGGGCAAGTCACATGACCTCTCTGCTTCAGTTTCTTTAGCTGTAAAATGAAAATCATAATTCCTTCTTTATTTAAATCAGGATGGAGTGAGGATTAAATAAGATAAGGTACATGTAAGTACTTTGCAAATGAAAGTGGTTATGCTGAATTGTGGGTTTGCTTATATTTTATTGATGAGGCTGATCTTGCTTTGATTAGAGTTGTGATATTATTTGAGGTTTTTAAAATGGATATACATTTGTCAGATCTTAATATAAGTTCACTAGAAGTTGTGACTCAATTTTGTCATTGTTTTAGATTTATATTTTCCTTGTTATGAAAAATTCAACGTTACAGATCTATATAACCTAGAAAATGAAAATCCCCCATAATCTCGTACTTGAATAGGTGATCACAAAGAGGAATAATGTATATATATATATATATATTTACACATTTAGTAAAGCATGTATATGAAAATATAATGTTTGTATATCTCCTTTCCTGCCCCCTTGGTATCACGATACACATGTTTTGCCACTTACTTTTCTACCAGGATTTTTTCTATGTCAGTACTTATGTCAGAATTTATTTCACCACTGCTTTAACAGGGGTGGCAGTATTTTGCTGTCATAAATAAATAGAGCTCTAGTATAAACATACTAAGTTTGTTAAAAACTCTTTTTTAAATCCTCATCCGAAGATATGTTTATATGTGTTTTTTGTTTTTTTTTTTTAATTGATTTTAGAGCCTGGCTGCTGTGGCTCATTAGATTGAACATTGTCCCATGGACTGAGAGGTCCCACTTCAGTTCCTAGTCAGGGCACATGTTTGGGTTGTGGACTCAACCCTCAATAGGGGGCATGCAGAAGGCAGCTGATCAATGTTTCTCATATCGATGTTTCTACCTCTCTCTCTAAAAAAACAATAAAAACATGTTTAAAAAAATAAAATTTATTTTAGAGAGAGAGGAATGTGGGGGGGAGGGAGAGAGAGAGTGAGAGAAACATTGATGTGAGAAACAGCGATTGGTTGCCTCCCATATGTGCCCCAACTGTGGGTTGAACTTGCAACCTAGTTATGTGCTCTGACTGGGAATTAAACCTACAACCCTTTTGTTGTATGGGACAATGCTCCAGCCAACTGAGCTACCCACTCAGGGCCCACACCAAGTTTTTGTGGTTCTTATCTTAGACTTCTTACTGCTAGTCATGAGCTGTCTCTGCTGATGGAAATTGCATTGATTACCTCTCTCAACATGTTACTGCCTTTACTCCACCTTTTTAATCTTCTAATCTGTTTAGTGCTGGGGTGATAATAACAGATTTTATTTATTGAAGTGCATTACTTGCATTAAAGATCTCATTTATTTGTCAAATTCTCCAACCACTTTCATTTGCCACATTGGATCTCATCCATGTGCTATTAGTCATCTTTGAATGCTAATTATGAAGAAAAGAAAGCTAAGTATGTATGGTAGTACCTGTTATAAGAGCTTTGTTATGATGATCACGAGAGTATTATTTGCAATTGTTATGTTCTATAAAGTTGCTTCAAACACCAAATTTATGAATACCAAACTATGATTCCTAGGGGAAATATAGGCATGCCTTATTTTATTGTACTTTGCAGATACTGTAGTTTTTACAAATGAAAGTTTGTGGCAACCTTGCATCAAGTAAGATGGCACCATTTTCCCAACAGGTTCAGAGGATGGTTAGTATTTTTTTAGCAACAGACTTTTAAAATTAAGGTATCTACGTTTTTTTAGACATAATGCTATTGTATACATAGTAGACTATAGTGTAAACAACTTTCTTAAGTATTGGAAAACCAAAAAATTTGTGTGACTCCCCTTATTGTGATACTTACCTTTTGTGGTCTGGAACTGAACCTGCAGTATCTCGGAGGTATGTCTGTACATGTTTAGATTCCTGCAAACCTCTGGTCACATATTTTCATTAACAGATCAATACATAATCTTGTTTTATGTGTGCTTCTATTTAAAGACACATGATTTAATATATTCTATTGATTCATTAACATTGAACTCACAGCCAACAGCACTATAATTTCATGCCTGAACAAAGCTTATCTGACACATGTATTTTCTCTGTAAGGCGCATCACACCCTTCTTGCGCGTAGGAACATTAGGCAGCATTTCTCTGTGTTTGGGGCCATTTAAAAGAATGAGATTACCAACCAAAATGCAAAAGTGTGGCATTAAATATACCATCATAAAGACACTTGTTTATAGTCATAGATCTGAAACAAGAAGGCAGAGTGTTACCTTGTTTGACCTCAGCTTCCCAGTGTACATCCATGTGTATATCCAGTGAATGAAATTTTCTATAGTTCTATGCATCTCCGAGAATGATGATGAAAACGCCATGAGTATTGATTTTGGGGTTACAAATAAATTTTCAATTATACAACTGCAACTAATAAAGATTGACTGTAATATAGTAAATCTCTGCTCACAGTATCTGGCATCTGATAAGTAACTAACAAATAGCAACTTTGCTGAATTTCAGAGTGACATCTGGGAAAATTGGGTTAAAATCTGAAGTTCAGATAAGGTTCTCTATATGCACATTTTTTTTCAATGTTTTAAAATCGCAAAATGTAACATCCATACAGAGAAAGTGCATAAAACACAGCATGCAGTTTAAAAACAAATAATTGTAAAACTAACAACCATGTAACTAACCATCACTCAGACCAGGAAATAGAACATCATTAGCCCCTCAGAAGTCTCCAATGTGCACACTGATTTCTTTTAAGAATGATATACTTCCAGTGCCCCTTTTTCCCTTTAAGCTGATACTTTTGCTATGTTTTCTTACAGGGATTAGGCTAGGTTGAACTTACTTCTTCAGTGGGTGGGCTTGTATTTTTGTGTTTTCTTGCAGAAGTGCTCAGCACAGTGGACTTTGTCGCTCCTGATGACCGAGTAGTCTTCCGCACCTGCAAAAGAGAACAGAACAGGGTTGTCTTCCAGATGGTATGAGATCTCAGGCCTCACTTATCCCCCGGATTTGCCATCTCATGCCCTGAGCTGGGCCAGTGTTAAGTGCCTAGGCTTCAGTGTACAGTGTGTTTCCCAAAGACTCTTCTTTAACATTTTTCAAAGATCTGCTTGATTATACTGTTGGAGATAGTTTATGGAAATCAATCTATAGCAGTTTGTTATATGTCTCTAGTCTCAAATTTAATTTCCTTGATTATAGGAATTATCTGTTTGGCATGATATATATACACACATATATATGTATACACATATATATGTGTGTATACACACACACACACACACACACATATACATATATATATATATATTTTTTTTTTTATCCTCACCAGAGGACATTTTTCCATTTTTTGTTCAGGTAGAGTGGGAGGGAGAGAGAGGAACAGAGAGAGAGAGAGAGAAACATCGATGTGAAAGGAACACATCGAGTGGCTGCCACCCGCACAACCGACCAGGGCCGGGGACAAACTGCAACCGAGGTACGTGCCCTTAGCGGGAACCGAACCCGGGTCTCTCAGGACCGCAGGCCGACGCTCTAACCGCTGAGCCAAACCGGCCAGGGCTATATATATATTTTTTAATTCTCGCCTGAGGATATATTTTTTTCTATTTATCTTCAGATAGAGTGGGAGGGAGAGAGAAGGAGAGAAAGGGAGAGAGAGAAACATTGATGTGAGAGGGACACAACTGGTTGCCTTCTGCATGACCCCGACCAGGGCCAGGGACAAACCACAACTGAGGTACATGCCCTTGACTAGAATTGAACCCGTGACTCATTGGTCTGTGGGCCAATGCTCCAACCGCTGAGCCAAATCAGCCAGGGCATGACTTACATATTTTTAATCCCTAACATTAGTTATTCAGATTATGGTCTTTGTTTATGTGTAGTCTTTTGTGTATATATTTATTTCCCACAGAAAGAAATTAGGTTTACTCAAGAGTAGTCAATATTTATGTTAGGGTTGTAATAACTTTGTAGCTCTCATCTCTCACTTTAGGCATTTCTTGGTACTTTTAGAATAGCTCCTGAATTAGATTGTTGTTTTTATTTTTTATCCTCACCTGAGGACATTTTTGCATTTATCTTCAGATAGAGTGGGAGAGGTGGAGAGAGAGAGAGAGAGATAGAGAAAGAGATAGAGAGGAAGAGAGAGAGAGAGACATCGATGTGAAAGAGGCACATTGAGTGGCTTCCACCCACACGACCCCAACTGGGGCCGGGGACAAACTACAACCGAAGTACATGCCCTTAGCGGGAACTGAACCCGGGTCTCTCTGGTTCGTGGGCCGGTTTTCTAACTAAGCCAAACCAGCCAGGGCCTGAATTAGATTTTTAAAAAATTGATAACAATGGGTAGACATATAATAAAGCAAATATAGCAAAATGTTAATTATAGAATCTAAGTGGTGTGTATATGATTGTTCACTATAAAATTTTCTCAAATTTTTTATATGTTTGAAAGTAATCATAGCATTGATGACATTTTCTGGGTCCTCTAGGTGCCCCCCCTCCTTTTTAAACCTCATCTGAGGATATTTTTCCATTGATTTTGATTTTGATTTTTTAAAAATATTTTTTCTCATGGAAGGACCTGGAAAGTATTATTCTAAGCGAAACAAGCCAAGTAGCAAAAGACAAATACCACATGATCTCGCTTATTTGTGGAATATAATGAACATAACAGTCTGAGGAATAGGGTAGACCCAGAGACATGGAAGTAGGGTACAGACTGACAACCCTCAGAAGAGGGAATGGTGGGGGGAGGGGAGAGATAAACCACAGAACTTATATGCATGTACGCATAACCAATGGACATGGACAACAAAGTCGGGGACAGGGTGGGGGAGATGGGGAGGAGGGTGTCAATGGGGTAATAAAGGAGAAACATCTGTAACAAAAATAAAATTTAAAAAAAAAGGTTTAAAAAATATTTTTTTTTTCTTTATTGGTTTTAGATAGAGAGGAAGGGAGAAGGAGAGAGAGAGAGAAACATTGATGACAGAGAATATCGATTGGCTGCCTCCAAATGCCCCCCAACTGGGGATTGGGCCTACAACCTGGGCATGTGCCCTGCTTGGGAATCCAACTGGTGACCTCCTGGTCCGTGGGTCAATGCTCAACCACTGAGCCACACTGGCTGGGCTCCATTGATTTTTAGATAGAGTGGGAAGGAGGAAGGGAGAGCAAGAGAGAAACATTGATATGAGAGAGACACATCGATTGGTTGCCTCCTGCATGACCTGGACCGGGGCTGGGGATTGAACCTATAACTGAGGTACATGTCCTTGACTAGGAATCCAACCATGACTCTTTTTTTTTTATCCTCACCCGAGGACATTTTTCCATTTTTTTATTCAGATAGAGTGGGAGGGAGAGAGAGGAAGAGAGAGAGAAACATCGATGTGAAAGGGACACATCGAGTGGCTGCCTCCTGCATGACCCAACCAGGCCCGGGGACAAACTGCAACCGAGGTACATGCCCTTAGCGGGAACCGAACCCGGGTCTCTCTTGACCACAGGTCGACGCTCCTCTAACCGCTGAGCCAAACCGGCCAGGGCCCAACCATGACTCTTTAGTCTGCGGGCCAACACTCTAACCGCTGAGCCAAACTGGCCACGGCGTAGGTCCACTTTTGGCCTTTGACAGTGAGTTTGTTTAGTGGACTCGTTTTAAGAGACCCCAGCTGGACTCCAGTTGCTGATGTGTGTATGTGTGTGGCATGTTCATGAGTGTTTGCCTGTGCGTGTGTACCTGTGTCAGGATGATGGTTGATACAACCTTTTGTGTTCCCAGGGGACTTCAGACGCAGAGCGAGCCCTTGCTGTGGCCAGACTTGTGTAAGTTCTTTCCTCTTTGGAACTATCTTTGCCTCTCCTGTGGGCTGTGAGGCTGTACTGTTCCTGGTGACATTGGAGGTGACTGCCCTTCTGCTTCCTAGTTCACTACCTTCTGTGTGCAGTCTGGTTTTCTTCTCTGTTTGTGGCATCTGAGGGCTGCCCTGGGACTCATGCATACCCATTGTGCCCAGATCCCAGATAACCTCTGTGTGAGTGTCTGTTTTTTTAGTATTTATTCATGAGGCTCCCTGTCCAAGTATTCTTTAAAAAAAATTTTTTTTTTAAACAATATGTTTTTATTGATTTTTTAAAAGTTAAAAAAAATTTTAAAAACATTTTTCTTCTTTATTGATTTTAGAGAGAGAGGAAGGGAGAGGGAGAGGGAGAGATAGAAACATCGATAAGAGAGAACATCGATTGGCCATCTGCATGCCCCCTACTGGGGATTTGGCCTACAACTTGGGCATGTGCCCTGACAGGGAACCAAATCCATGACCCCTCGATGCATGGGTCGACACTCAACCTCTGAGCCACATTGGCTGGGCTGTTTTTATTGATTTTTTTAGAGCGAGATGAAGGGAGGGATAGAAACATCAATTGGCTGCCTCCTGCTTGCCCCCCACTGGGGATTTGGCCCACAACTTGGGCATGTGCCCTGACCGGAAATCTAACTGGGACCCCTCAATCCACTTTGCCACACTGCCTGCTCCAAGGATTTTTATGACTATGAGCCCTGAGGTTTTAAATTTCATGAAATGTAGGTTATACTTGTTGCATGCTAATAACGAAGGCAGGACAGTGTTGTAGTTAAGGAGTTAGAAGGACCTGGATTGGAATTCTGGCTTTGCTAGTTGCTAATTCTGTGACCTTAGGTAACCTTGTTGAGAACTAAGTTTCCTCATCTACAAAGTAGACCAATAGAATTACCTACCTCTGGCATTATAGGGAAAGGTAAATGAAATAATGCACAATAATATCTTTGCAGTGTGTAGCACGTAGTGAGTGCTTAGTAAATATTAGCTGTTGTTATTAATTATAGTAAGGGTGAGAAGGAACTCACACAATAGTTGCTGCTGAATCACAGCCTGTTAACTGTGTACATACCAGAAGATGAGGTAAGGTTTCTTTCTACATCTGAGAACTATTTGGAGTAAGCCAACTGCATGACCCAGCCAACAAAGGCAGTCCTGTAACTTCCTCCAGAATCAGTGCTCTGGGCAAGGACTCTTATGCTCATGTCACTTTTGTGCATGGACAAATGGCTTTCACTACCCGAGTCAGAACTGGAACTCTGGGATCAAGTTCAGTGTTGTAGTTACTTGTAAAGTCCTCTACAACAAGCTTTTTGTAAATGTGTGAGCATGTTATGCCATACCTCTTGAGCTCTTCTCAGGGGAGGCAAGTGTACATTTTTGTGACAGGGTTTCTTTTCATCTTCTGACACTGAGGGTTGGTGTGTTTCAGGGTCAGGGACATGGTAAGGAATTCATGAGCACAGACCCATGCCTTTGACTCTAACTTCTTTCCTCAAGTTGAACATTTTACTACCTTTTCTGTTTTATGTTTTTTCAGAGAAAATGATGTGGCTGGCATTGACGTCAACATGGGCTGTCCAAAAGAGTATTCTACCAAGGTAAACTGAGTTCTTTATACTTTTCACAAATATAAGGTTAGATTAAAGAGGACTAATGAGACATGGCAACTAAGTATAGTACCTGACTCTAGTCTAGATCCTGTATTAGGTAGGAAAGTGCTCAAGAGGATATTATTGGATCAGTGGGCAAAATTAGAGTAAGGACCATAATAGATTAGCTAAAAATACTATATCAGTGTAAATTTATGAAGTCACCAACTCTTCGGTATTGTAAGAATGTCCCTATTCTTATAAAATACACAGCACGCCCTGGCCGGTTTGGCTCAGTAGTTAGAGCGTCGGCCCACGGACCAGAGTCCCGGGTTCAGTTTCCGCTAAGGGCACATACCTCTGTTGCATTTTGTCCCTGGCCCCGGTTGGGGTTGTGTGGGTGGCAGCCAGTTGATCTGTCTCTCTCGCATCGATGTTTCTCTCTCTTTCTTCCTCCCTCTCTCCCTTCCGCTCTATCTGAAGATAAATGCAGAAATGTCCTCGGGTGAGGATAAAATAATAAATAATTAAAATAAAATAAAATATACAGCAAAATATTTAGGGATCAAGGGCTATTTTATATATATAATTATATATAATTTTACCCTCAAATGGTTCAGGAAGAATTTTATATGTACATACACATATACATAAACACACACACACAGAGCACTTATGCCTATTTTGTTTTAAATGACGTAAGTGTTGCCCTGGCCTGTTTGGCTCAGCGGTTAGAGCGTTGGCCTGCGGACCAGAGAGTCCTGGATTTGGTTCCCACTAAGGGTACGTACCTTGGTTGCGGTTCGTCCCTGACCCTGGTTGGGGTTGTGTGGGTGGCAACCAGTCCGTGTGTCTCACATGATGTTTCTCTCTCTCTCTTCCTCCCTTTCTCCCTCCCACTCTATCTGAAGATAAATGCAAAAATGTCCTCAGATGAGGATAAAAAATAATAATAATAAAAAAATAAATGATATAAGTGTTAAAAGAAAAAATGTGAACAGGGCTTTGTCTTTTCATGAGTAATACCAAGACAATTTTTAAAAATAGAGGATGCACCCTGGTTGGTTTGGCTCAGTGGTAGAGCATCAGCCCGCAGACCAATGAGTCCTGGGTTCGATTCCAGCCAAGGGCATGTACCTTGGTTGCGGTTAGTCCTTGGCCCTGGTCAGGGTTGTGCGGGAGGCAGCCAGTCGATGTGTTTCTCTCATGTGGATATTTCTTTCTCTCTCTCTCTCTACCTGAAGATAAATAGAAAAATATCCTCAGGTGAGGATTAAAAAAAAAATAGAGGATGCAATACATGTGTTTCCATTGTTATATCAGAAGATTAGACCAGAGTGCTAGGGTAGCTCAGAAAGGAGCAGGAAGGCAGTACTTCAACTTGGGATTTTATAGGGAAATGTGCTCCTTGAGGAGGAGATTTTGGACCCTATAGGCAGAGGAGAGGCACAGCAGAGGCTTAGATGCCAACATGAGGAAGAGACAGAGAACCTTGATTTGACCAGAGGGTTAGAGAGTGGGAGATGCAGAGGAAACAGGAGCACAGGATTGAAAATCTTGATTGGGACCAGTGTAGCTGCACTTGGATTTTCGATATCTCTGGCCTTTTTTGAACAGAAAGGCATGCGATCAGAAAATTAATTTCTTTCCCCAGGGGAAACCAATGTTACCAGTTTCTTGTGTCTCTTTCCAAATATGTTCTAGGAGTAAAAATACTAATCTAGGAGCTGTGCATCTTGTGGATTGAAGTGGAAAGAGGCTAAAGGTGGGTACATAGATGTAGGGGATGAGTGTCATGGGTCCATAGGAGAGACCAGGGATAGAGAGAGGAGAAGCTCAACTGGAGCAGAATTTGATAGGACTTGGCTGGGAAATGATTGAACTCGGTATGGGGAAGTAGGGTGCATGGTGGGGGTAGAGGGAGGAAAGACTAGCAAATAGGAGGACGGTTAGTCTTCCATGTCAACAGTACTGCTTGAGTAAAAGCATGTTTGAAGTAGATAACAAGGACAGCTTGGGGCTGGATGTGTGTGAGACAGCAGAGGGACTCCTGCGGGGCTGCCCCTGGGAACCTTATTGCAGAGTGTGTAGTCAGGGTCTGTAGTGTAGACATAGCAGATAGCCCCTGGGCCCACTACCCAGAGTCAGCCATTTTGTTTTCAGGAGCTACATGGCCTGGGGACCTTTTCTTTAGGTCAGGAGTCTGAAGACTGCCTGAGGGAAAGGCCCTTCGGAGGTTTATAAACAGCTGCTTCAAGGAATTACGGAGATTTGAAATTGTCTGTGAGGAACTACAAACTTTGCACTCTATTGTGCTGTCTTCACATTACTACTCTATGTGAGTTGTGTAAACAGAGTTGAAATTTATTGGGATAATCTCCCTGAAATTGTGGAGTGAAAAAAAAAGGGCAGAATTATGGTGTACCGTATTTATGTATGGGGGATTGGAAATGAATATTTATATATATTTACTTTTCTCTTCATAGAATGTATTTGGAAAGACACACAAGAAACTAATATCACTGGTTTCTTTCCCCTAGGGAATGAAACTAAGTTTTTATTTGGTTTTGCACAGGGATTAAATTCCCATTGCAGGGGTGCTAGTCAAAATAGTTAACAACTAATACAGCACTGACAATGACCAGTCAGAACAGATACTAAGCAGTAGGCCATACCAGTACATACCATCTGGATATTTGCTCTCTTCTGATGGTTCAAAAATCGAAGCCATATTAAAAGTATAAATTAAAAAGTTTTTTCTGCCCTGGCTGGTTTGGCTCAGCAGTTGGAGCATTGGCCTGCGGACCAGAGAGTCCTGGGTTCGGTTCCTGCTAGGGGCACTACCAAAAAATAACAAAAAGTTTTTTCATTTCTCAGGGAAGGAGAGTTCTTACTTTTTAACCTTTTGAATCTTGAAGATGTTTAATGTGTTACCTATTCAAAAAATCAAATAAGTTAAATAGAAAGGAAGGAAGGAAGGAAGGAATTACTAATTGAGAAAGCCATTATTATGGAAGGTGTGGTAAGACTGCATTTTAGAGCCTGTGATTCCACAAGGAAGGGCTGAATTGTGTGTGAGTTGAAGGACAGATGGAGCCTGGGTGTGACCAGAGCTTCCTTAAAGCCTCTAAGGTTTGTATCTGTGGCCAAGGTAGGCCAGGGCTAGTCCTCTTCTGCCCTTCCCATTTTCCTCTGACATGCAGGTGCAGGCTGGCCAAGTCTGGTGGGTCAGTGTTCTCTCTAATTCTAATCTGTCATCCTTTAAAACATGTAATCACTGAACTTAAACCTTCTGAGCACAGACCATGGGCATTCATTAGTATGCAGTGTGTATACTGACAGCATATATTTATTGGATTTGTTTTTTCTCCCTTCACCTCACTCTTAATAGTTTCAGATTTTTAACCCCCCATCCCCATTATTAAAGTAAGTCATTGCCATTGTCCAGAACTTGGATAATATAAAAGAAAAGTACAAAAAAGAGCAGGGAAATCACCAGTAATCCCACCATCAAAAGACACCATTGTTGTTGTTGTTTTTATTTATTTTATTTTATTTTTATCCTCACCTGAGGACATTTTTCCATTTTTGTTCAGATAGAGTGGGAGGGAGAGAGAGAGGAGAGAGAGAGAGAGAAACATCGATGTGAAAGGGACACATCGAGTGGCTGCCACCTGCACAACCCCACCAGGGCCGGGGACAAACTGCAACCGAGGTACGTGTCCTTAGCAGGAACCAAACCCAGGTCCCTCTGGATCGCAGGCTGACACTCTAACCGCTGAGCCAAACCGGCCAGGCCACACCTGTTGTTGTTAATGTCAAGATTTACATGATGCCCAGCCATGTGGCTCAGTTGGTTGGGTGTCATCCCACATGACAGGAGGTTGCTGGTTCAATTCCCAGTCAGAGCATCTGCCTGGGCTGCAGGCTCGATCCCCAGTAGGGGGCATGCAAGAGGCAGCCAATTGATGTTTCTTTCATCCATGTTTCTATCTCTCTTTCCCTTTCCCTTCCTCTCTCTGAGATCAATAAATTTTAAATATATATATAACAAAAAATTATTTACATGGCTCCATGGGTTGTTGGTGTCCATTAGCTGGGGCTTTGTTAAAGTTTTAACACTGGTCTGGGTGCTCAGGACTGGCCATTGCTACTGGCAGAGGAGAAGGGCCTGGACAAAGTTTGTAGGTTGCATGCTTCTGTGTGACATTGCTGGCAGTGGTAGTACCAAGCAAGTGATGGTAGGATAGGAAGAAGGTGCATTTGCTTTCATTTCAAAGGAAAAATGTTTCATTGTTTTTTTTAAGGGCATGGCAGATGGTGGGGTTTAGTTTATTAAGACATAGAGATCCTCGGTTAGGGAATAGATAGTCCTGAAACATTATTTTTGTAGAACCCACTTCTAGAGAGATCTGAAACTTTTGCTAAGGGATCAGAATAATGACTATTAGAATTCATAGACTCTGATCCCTGATATTGTGGGCACAGATACTGCTACTTTCCTACTTGCTTAGGAGAAGTGCTAATCACCAGGGGCGCTTGGTCCCCTAGTGGCAAGTGCTGGGATGCTGCCCCGTTTCCACAACATGGTGCCATATCATGGGGAGGGGCCGCACTCCTCCGACTGTTAAGAAGCCCCTCTGTGTGCTTTTCCTTAGGGAGGAATGGGAGCTGCTCTGCTATCAGATCCTGACAAGATCGAGAAGGTAAGTCCTGCATGAGTGAAAGCTGAGGTCCTTACACATGGAACACTTCTACTCTACCCCAGATTTCGTGAATTAGTTATTCCACCTGGGGTCTGGAAAATGTGTGAAAGGCTTCCCAGTGGTTTTTTTTTTATCCTCACCCGAGGACATTTTTCCATTTTTTTGTTCAGATAGAGTGGGAGGGAAAGAGAGGAAGAGAGAGAGAGAGAAACATCGACGTGGAAGGGACACGTTGAGTGGCTGCCACCCGCACGACCATCCAGGGCTGGGAACAAACTGCAACTGAGATACATGCCCTTAGTGGGAATCGAACCCAGGTCTCTCTGGACCGCAGGCCGATGCTCCAACCGCTGAGCCCAACTAGCCAGGGCTTCCCAGTGGTTTTTAATATGCAGTCAAGTTCAGGAATCCCTAAGCCAGCCTACATCAGCCTTGGAGTTCCTTAAAAGCCCAGGCGGGGCTAGGGACATGTCAACTGAGAGCCAGGGAGTGGTTGGGGGCTGAGGACTCATTTAGAACCTCCTCTATATTGCCTCTCTCCCTTCTGAGAAGATCATGAGAGCCTTTGAGAGCAGGCCAGGCCAGGGTCATATGAGGCAAGTTGAAATTAGTCTCCCCTGATGCCCTTCCCTCGTCAGTTCCGGTGGCCAGGTTTATGAGGCTCTGGGGACAGATTGGTGTTTGCCACCTAGTATTGTGAGCTGCCAGGGCATGTGGGGATGACATTTTCTACTACACCATATATACCTTTTACTTTCTTCTCACAGTATACCAGCTCTCTTCTTGTTGCTCCTCTTAGCTCCTTTGACTTTTCATTCTCCATCTCCACTTCCCTGTCTGGGCTTTAAACTTCCTAGTGCCTCTCACAGGCTACAACAGCTTGGAATAAAGCACCACCAATAAAGCTGTCATCACTATTTGTACTGGCTGCTGTGTCAGCAGCTCATCCCTGTGTATTCTTCTGGCCCCACTGTCTCTGGGATATAGGAAGGCCAGCATGTTTATGAGCTACCTTTTAATTTTTCCCATGTGCAGCTTGGTACATATAATGTATCTATAATGTGCCTGTAATGTATCCTTACTGTTTGTAATTTCCAAAGTATATTCCAGCATTTATTTCATTTGTTTTCCAGATCCCTTGAAGTTGACAGGGAAGGCATTTGTTATGTCCATTTGATCAAGAATAAGAAAACTAAAGCAGAGAGAGAGAGAGAAAACTAATTTGCTCAAGATCATGTAGCAAATAAGCAGGAAAAGCTGAGTCTAGAGTCATGGTCTTGTGACCTTTACCAAGCATCAGTGTCCCCTCTCAATGGCATCTCAGGTTAAATGTGTAAGGTATAGTTTATAAGTGTCCAGCCACACATAAGTAGATACCTGGACTTAGGAACCTCCAGTGAGACATCTCTCTGCAGGATGGAGTGGATGTGGATAACTGTGGATGTCAAGCTCATCACTGTACTTAGGGGAGAGGTGCCCCAGGAGGGAGTGTTTACTTCACAACATATGTACACAGATGTTTTTGTCATCCTCCTGCCTCCTGACTTCGGCTTCTCCCACTCGTGGTGTTGGTTTTGACCTCTCCAGTGCCCCTCATTGGGTACATTCCACATGTGGAGCAGCAGAGTTACACTCCACCTCTGAAGCTCAGTTCATTCTGCTCCTTCTCTTGTGGGGTGGTCAGAAGGGCCAGTGTGGACTGGGTTTTGCCTCGTAGAGGGTAGGTTTTAAGCTTCCATACTAAAGCCAAATGGGACATGGGAATAGTGGGCTGGAGTAAATTCAGGCTCGAATTATGCTGGCAAACTGAGCGACCTGGTCGTGGTCTTGTGACCTCTACGCTAGCATCAGTGCCCCCTCTTGATGGCATCTCTGTTAAAGGTGTCAGGTATAGCCCTGGCTGGTTTGGCTCAATGGTTAGAGCATTGGCCCGTGGACCAATGAGTTGCAGATTGATTCCGATCAAGGGTATGTACCTCTGTTGTGGTTTGTCCCCAGCCCTGAAAGGGGCCATGTGGGAGGCAACCAGTCGATGTGTCCCTCTCACGTAGATATTTCTCTCTATCTCCCTGTCTCCCTCCCTCCCTCTCACTCTATCTGAAGATAAATAGAAAAATATCCTTAGGTGAGGATTAAAAATAATAATAAATTAATGGAAAAAAAAAGATGTCAGGTATAGTGAGAGCTTTTTGGGTGTTCCCAGGCTTGGTGTTTTAGGCCTACGGTTCCATCTGTGGGAACATCTCAGGGCCACCGACAGAAATTTTTTCAAAATAAGGATGCTTGTTTGGAGTGATGAATATTTTTGGAAATAGATAAGATGCTATCTGTTGACAATTCTGCTACCCCTGGGGTGGATAGGGGCAGGGAGGGGATATCAGTCTTAGACAAAGCTTCCCAGGTAACTGTATTAAGAACCTCAGTTTGTTTGTTTTTTAAATTAAAAAAAAATTTTTTTCCCTTTATTGATTTTAGAGAGAGGGGAAGGGAGAGGGAGAGGAAGATAGAAACATTGATGAGAGAGAATATCAATTGGCTGCCTCTTGCATGACCCTGATTGGGGATTGGGCCCACAACCTGGGCATGTGTCCTGACCGGGAATCAAACCAGCGACCTCCTGGTGAATGGGTAGATGCTCAACCACTGAGCCACACTGGACGGGCAATAACTTCAGTTTTTAGTTTCTAATTCAGTAATATCCTCTCTCTCGCCCCTGCCCAGGCTTCCCTGGGCTCCCCCACCCCTGCTGCCCAGGGCATCCCCCTTGTGCACACTGCACTTAGGCCATGGCTAACAACTGGCAGGGTCAGGACTTGAACTCAGTTCCTACTGATTCCCAAGCCTAAGCTCTCTCATTCTCCTCCCCAACTTCTTTCCAACAACCAAGGGAGTTTTTCCTGTGTCACCCTGTGGATCTGGTAAGATGAGCCCACCTGTGGGTAGATGTGCTGTAATCTGCTCAGATATGGGTCTGTTGCAGGTTCTTTTCCCCACAGATATTCACATCACAGAGATATGGTATCACTTGGATCTGGGAGAGTTGTCAAGGAGAGTTTCATGTTAGAGCCTGGCTAGAAGACAGACTCTAGTTGCTTTTTCCTCTCAGTGTGACCCTTGCACATGAAACAGCAATACTAAAGAAGGTGCTTAGACCTACTTGGATAAAATATACCAAAAGGGCCCTGGCTCAGCGGTTAGAGCATCAGCCTGTGGTCCAAAGAGACCCGGGTTCAGTTCCCGCTAAGGGTGCATACCTCAGTTGCAGTTTGTCCCTGGCCCTGGTTGGTCATGCGGGTGGCAGCCACTTGATGTGTCCCTTTCACGTTGATGTTTCTCTCTCTTCCTCTCTTTCCTTCCTACTCTATCTGAACAAAAAAAAAAAAAAGAAAAAGGAAAAATGTCCTCGGGTGAGTATAAAAAAAAACTATATATATATATATATATATATATATATATATATATACACACACACACACACACACACACACACACACACACACCAAAAGGGCCCTGGCCAGATTGGTTCAGCGGTTAGAGCCTCGGCCCGCAGACCAATGAGTCTCGGGTTTGATTACGGTCAAGGGTACCTCAGTTGTGGTTCATCCCCAGCCCTGGTCGGGTCATGCAGGAGGCAACCAGTCGGTGTGGTTCTATCACATCTACGTTTCTCTCTGTCTCTCTCTCTCTCCTGCCCTCTCACTCTATCTGCTAATAAGTAGAAAAATATCCTCAAGTGAGGAATAAAAAAAATATAGTTATATATAATGAAAGGAAGCTCTCCAAAACAGAGAATTGGATTAAACCAGCCAGTGTTACTTAAATCACTGAACATAAGAGGATTCTAAGTCAACATTTGCGAAAGAACTTCCAGAGACAATGCTATCAGCCTGAGGAAAGGTCTAGAGTGAGAATTTTTATTGTGTATCTCAGTGTGTTTGGCAGTCGCCCCTTAAAGGGTAGGTACTCCTTTGAGATCTGCCAGAGGGACTCTAGGACCTCAGGCCCAGCCTGCCTCCTGGGGCAGCACATGAGGTCTGCTTTTTCCTGCCAGTCCCTGGCAGTTTTGCCTGGACCAACAGGCCTTGTTTTATCCATTATCTATCCTCATGCCTCTGCCCTGCCTCTTAGTCTAATAACTTCTTAGGGGCCTGCCTCATCCTGTCCCTGAGAAAAAGGCTTCCACTGGTTCTTGCAGCCTGGCTCTCTGCTGCCTTCACCTGTCTAGAACCAAGACTGGCAGCACCTGCCTGCCTGTCCCCTCTACTCTGACAGCTACCCAGTTCTTGAAGAGGGCTCTTAGAATCACCTTCCCTCCAGCTTTCCTGGCCTGACATTTTTGGTGAGGGAATAATTTAGCAATGCCACAGACATGCAGTGTCATCTACATTTCTCTCTCTCTCTCTCTCTTTTGGTTAATCCTTACCCTAGGACATTTTTTCCATTGCTTTTTTAGAGAGTGGAAGGGAGTGAGAGAAGAGGGGAGAGAGAGATAGAGAGAGAGAGCAAGAGAGAGAGAGAGAGAGAGAGAAACATCGATGTGAGAGAGACACATCGATTGATTGCCTCCCTCATGTGCCCCGACCAGGGGCTGGAGATTGAACTTGCAACCCAGGTATGTGCCCTTGACCGGGAATCAAACCCATGACCCTCAGTGTACAGGCCAACACTCTAACCACTGAGCCACTCTGGCCAGGGATACATCTCTCTTTTGATCTCTGACTCTTAGGGGGTCTGCTCTTGCTACCTCCCTGACACTTTCCTGTATGACTTTCTTGTTTTTTCTTTGAAGTTCTTTACAATTACTATGCAACGTAGATACTTTTTTATATGTTAATTATATTGTCTTTTCCTTTGCCAGTTTCTTTTTTTTTATCCTCACTCAAGGACATTTTTCCATTTTTTGTTCAGGTAGAGTGGGAGGGAGAGAGAGGAACAGAGAGAGAGAGAGAAACATCGACGTGAAAGGGACACATCGAGTGACTGCCACCCGCACAACCAACCAGGGCCGAGGACAAACTGCAACTGAGGTATGTGCCCTTAGTGGGAACCGAACCCGGGTCTCTCCAGACCGCAGGCCAACGCTCTAACCGCTGAGCCAAACCAGCCAGGGCTCCTTTGCCAGTTTCATGCCTGTATATCTGACTCCCCTAAAAAGTAGGGTACATGAGGACAGGGCCCAAGACCTGTAAAGCCTTCCTGCTCCCTCACTCTGCAGTTCCTGGAACAGCACTAAGGGAGCATTACCTTTACGCAGGAAAGAAGCTCTGAGCCATGTGTTCTTAACCAGGGCTAGGCGTCAGAATCATAGGAGGAAGGAGTGTGTTGGGCAGAGCCTTTAAAAACATATATTCCTAAACCCTGCCCCTATAGACTCATTCAGGAAATAATGAGGTGTTCTCTAAGAGTCTTTCTTTCTTCCTTTTTTTAAATCCTTACCGGAACACATTTTTGCATATCTTCAGATAGAGTGTGAGGGAGAGAGGGAGGAAGAGAGAGAGAAACATCAATGTGAGAGAGACATATCGAGTGGTTGCCACCCACACGACCCCAACTAGGGCCGGGGACAAACTGCAACTGAGGTACATGCCCTTAGTGGGAACCGAACCCAGGACTCTCTGGTCCGTGGGCCGACTCTCTAACTGCTGAGCCAAACCGGCCAGGGCGAGTCTGTATTTCTTAAGGTTTTCAGGCGTTTGCCTTGGCAAAGGGTCACTGTATTCTATACAGGCATGCATGCAGGATACATCACTTATTCATTCACCAAATATATGTACACCACTAAGTGCCAGGCCAGGGGCTAGCATAGAAAAAAGGTGTACTCCTTCCTTCATGGAGCTTACATGTATATGTGTGCAACAGACATTCATGTGGATATATACATGGACATAGACATGTATGTCCATGCCACTGGGATGCACAGGTCTGTAGCAGAAGTAATTAGTATAAGCCATTGTGGTTGGTTGTTCCAGAAGAGGCAAGTGCTTTTGTGTTCTTTCTGCAGATCCTCAGCACTCTTGTTAAAGGGACATGCAGACCTGTGACCTGCAAGATTCGCATCCTACCATCGGTAAGGATGGTGTGTTACATTTGAAGGTCCATTTACTTTGAGGATGTTTATTTGGGGTGTCAGTAATTTTGAGGAGCTGAATTAGGTTTGGAGGAGTGCGTAGAGCTGAACCTGCTTTAGGAGCTGGTAGCTGCTCCTGTGGCTTCAGTAACCACCCTGTGTGGTCCTATTCCTCAGCTGGAAGATACCCTGAGCCTTGTGAAGCGGATAGAGAGGACTGGCATTGCTGCCATCGCAGTTCATGGGAGGTGAGTGGTTGCCTTTTTAGTGACTGACTTGCAAGGAGGTCCTCAGCCATCTTAATGATCCTTCATCAGACCCCAGGTGACAACTAAGTTCTCTTCTACATATGCAGCCTACCTCTGCCTAGCTCTTTGACATTGTGGGGGTGATCAAACCCTGTATGGACTTGCATTTTATTTCATTCATTGAGCATCTACTGATGTTGGGCACTGCAGTGCACTTTAGAGGCAGACCAAGGAGGAAGGAGAAACGCCCCTACCCTCAGGATGTGTAAATGGTAGAGATGGAATGATTTGCTCAAAATTACATCATGCAGCCAGCAAGTGGTGGAATTAGAACTCTGACTCTGAATCTCATATTCTTTTCACTGCTGATGAGCAATAGCTTCTGTCTCATATGACCTCAGGTAGATTGCTGTTCTTTTTTTGTCTTAATCCTCACCCGAGGATATTTTTCTGTTTATCTTCAGATAGAGTGGGAGGGTAGGGGGAGAGAGAGAGAGAAATACTGATGTGAGAGAGACACATCGACTGCTTGCCTCCTTCACAACCCTGACCAGTCCTGGGGACAAACCGCAACCGAGGTACTTGCCCTGGACCGGAATTGACCCCACAACTCTAGCCACTGAGCCAAACCGACAGATTGCTATTCTTTTATTTATTTATTTTAATTTATTAAAAAAATTTTTTTTCCTTTATTGATTTTAGAGAGAGAGGAAGGGAGAGGGAAAGAGAGATAGAAACATTGATGAGAGAGAACATCAATTGGCTGCCTCTTGCATGCCCCCCACTGGGGATTGGGCCCATAATCCAGGCATGTGTCTTGACCGGGATCGAACCGGCAACCTCTTGGTGCATGGGTCGATGCTCAACCACTGAGCCACACCAGCCAGATGAGATTGCTGTTCTTTTAAAGTCACTGCCTCTTTTGTCTGCATGTTGGATTGCCAGCTGACACAATGACTGCCTTAAACAGTCCTTGTATCTGTAGCTGATGTGCACTCTACTGAGAACTCAGGTATTGCTGAAGGCTACTCTGGGTTTCCCAGTCAAACTTGCTTCCTGTGTTTAGGCTGTACAGAGCCCCAGGTCTGTAGACTTTGGCCAGAGTGACCTCTCTTCTCTGAGTGATGTTCCTTTTGGGTTCAGGGGTCTTGTAGGACCAGCCCATTTTTGCTGGTTATGCCTCTTATAGCATTTGCAGAAAAGGGAACCCAGAACTCCAACATATAAAACAGAAAAGCAGAGCTATATTGATGGAAGCCAGTAGGGGGAGGTAAAATGCTACACCCATTATATACCCTGAGGTAACAGGCTGTGGGCTCAGACTGCCTGGTTTCAAATTCCAGTTCTGCTGCTTCTTAGCTGTGTATCCTTGGACAGATCATTTAACCTCTCTCAGCACCACTTCGTTTGGAAATTTAGATAATTTCTGCTTTATAAGGTTTCTTTCTACCAGTAGTTGGAAACATGAGGAAGACAGATTTTAGTGAGTTTAAGGAGGGATTCTGGCCATCAAAGCTGTTGAGGATGGCTAGAACTGGCTGCTGGGGTATGGGGAGGTAAATGTGGAGGCTGAGTTGACTGGGTCTTCTGAGGCCCTGTGGCCCCTGATCCTTTTGTTAATGAGCATAGCAGAGAGGACACACCCAGAAAAGACCTGGGTAAAGGCAGGTCAACCACCTCTCTTGCTTGTTCCTGAGAACAGCTCAGGTCATGGCTCACCTCAGCATCACTAAGACTCAGTCTCATTCACAAGAACTTCTTGCAGTTGACCTTGGAAGGAAGGGACCTTGTGGTGCTGCATCCCTGAGGCTCACTGTGATAGCCATGGCCTGTGGCCTACCCTGGCTGCTGGGTCTACTCTGTGCCAGGTGCCTCTCCCCAGGATCAGCTGCCGAACTTGGCCTCAGCATAGGCAGCTGTGTGGGAGTGGCCAGTCTGAGTGGCAGCAGCTGTTCCTAGTCCCTTGGGGAGGGCAGAACCAGGGCAGTAGGGGTAGCATCCTTATGGCACTGTCTCTCACCTCTGCGAGAGACGAGGGAAAGCCAGAAAAAGGTGATGTGACCTTGGGGGTCAGGCCACCCACATGAGACCCCTGCAACCATGCCTCTCCTGTAGGCCTCCAAGAGCTGAACTTGCCTTCTCAGCATAGACTTGTGCTGCTCTTGACCCTCATAGCAGAGGTAATGGAGAACCATCGATTGCAGCCTAGAGCCCTGTCCTTGATGGCCACATGACCTTCCTGAGGTTCGGTAGGGAGGACAGTAGTGTTTGGCTAACATAACCCTGTGTGAACTGTGACATGACCTTTAGAACTCAGCCCTCAGGCCCATCTTTTTTGTTTATCTTCAAGGAAGCGGGAGGAGCGACCTCAACACCCTGTCAACTGTGAAACCATCAAAGCCATTGCTGAAACTCTCTCTATTCCTGTCATAGCCAAGTAAGCCTCCCTTCCTCATCATTTACTTTTTTATGCCCTACCTCACTCATAAGGGGTTTAAGCTGGCATATAAAAATGGAATGAGCCTGGCCGGTGTGGCTTAGTGGTTGAGTGTCGACCCATACACTAAGAGGTCACTGGTTCGATTCCTGGTCAGGGCACATGCCCAGGTTGTGGGCCAAATCCACAGTGGGGGGCATGCAAGGAGGTGGCCAATCGATGTTTTCTCTCATCAATGTTTCTATCTCTCTCTCCCTCTCCCTTCCTCTCTCTCTAAAAAATCAATGAAGAAAAAAAAATTTTTTTTAAATGGAATGAAATAGCATTAAAAGTTGACCTTAAGGGAAAAGAAGAAAAGGGGTGGGATGAAAAATGAAGTTGGTAATGAGGCAGACAAGTGCCTATCATGTTTCTTGGCCTCTGGTGAGTGGCTGATGTAAGTGCAATAGGCAGGGGCCCAGGGCATTCTGATGGATGGGTTGTAGGTAGGAGTGTTCAGGAGACAGGGAGAACAAGAAGGTGGCTGTGAAGCGGGCCCAGGGGAAGGTGATGTCACATCAGAGTTAGGTGTACAGGGTATTGAGTGAGGAGGATCAAGCCAGAACACACAAAATCATACAGGGTGGGCAAAAGGAGGTTTACAGTTGTGAGTAAACAAAACAGTTTATTCTTACATTATTTATTAATTATTATATTATTTTTCATATGAATAACTGTAAATCTACTTTTGACCATTCCTGTATGGCTTAAGGTTTATAAGGCCAGTCACAGTCCACAGTCCCAACAAGCATTCTGGGCAGCTATGGGACCTAGAACCCAGACTGGCAGGTGTGAGGTACCAGTGACCAGCCCAAAGGCTTCGTAGTCACACAGTGTCCAGTTGCTCCTGGGGAGCTGGCCTGTGTAGGCCAGTGGGGAGTCCATATCAGCCCTGCACTTTGGTATGGCACAGAACCTGATAGCAGGATGAGAACAAGAAAGTTCCAAAGCCATGAAGCCCTGACAAAAGGCATCCCTGACTGCTGGGAGTGAGAGGGAGAGGAGAGCTAAGGGTGGGGTTGGTAGCCAGGCCCAGACTCCCCCAGGCCAAGGAGTATGTATGTATGTATGTATGTATGTATGTATGTATTTATTTAGTGGTACATGCCCCGAGCGGGAACCGAACCCGGGACTCTCTGGTCTGCAGGCCTATGCTCAATCGCTGAGCCAAACTGGCCAGGGCCCAGGCCAAGGCATTTTAGAGGTGGTCTGGAGAGTTAGGGCTACTCAAAACACTGGACCCTCTTGCTGTTGCTCCCATCTGAGGTGTCCCCCACCTGCTGCCACACACACACACACACACACACACACGTGCACGCACACACAATGCTGTCTCTGGACTGAAGGTGCTTGCCTGGCTTCTAATGGAACAGATGAAGATAGAGCAGTTTATAAGGGAGTCCTTGGGGCTGCATGGTGGCAGGAAGGGAAATTGCAACCAAACTGGGCCTCCTTTCCTCACACAACCACCACTGTGTCTGCTCCCGCTCTAGGGTCTTGACCCAGCCCTTAGTGGCCATATAGGTGCCCCAGACTGGGGACGTTTCCTATCATCTCAATATCCACTTACAGACCTATGTCTTCAGATGTGGGCTGGCTTTAGCCGCGGCTTAGGATGAAGTGGAAGGAAGATAAAAAGTGCCAGGCATGGTTTGGCTGCTTTCCTGAATTGTCTCACTTGGTGCTTCTGACCCCACAGTGGGGTGTGTGTGTGAGAATCTCCAGGCTCTACAAGTGCTCACAGCTGAAGGACTTAGCCAAAGCCACACAGTTAGTGGGAGACCGACTTAGGAGTTGTGTTTTTCTGAAAATGCTGGGACAAGGATGGGGACACCCCCTCATTCCTGTTGCCTTTCAGTGGAGGATCTCACGACCACATCCTAGATTATTTGGACATCGAGGACTTTCGACAAGCTACAGCAGCCTCTTCAGTGATGGTGGCACGAGCTGCCATGTGGAACCCATCCATCTTCTGCAAGGAGGGTCTGCGGCCCCTGGAGGAGGTCATGCAGAAGTACATCCGATACGTACGTCTCTGCATTTTTTTAAAACAAACATTTCTCCCTATCTGCCACATTCCTGCAGAAAGCGCTTTGGGTGAGCCCCCAGCTGGCAGCTGGCAGCTACCAGCAGCCCTTGTTGTTTCTCTCCTTTTCTTTTCAGTTCTGGTCATGCAGCATTGGGTCTCCCAGGGTGGTGGGGAGGCCTACTGCTAATCACCTCCTTCTAAAGCTTCCAAAGTGAGTCCGGCTGGTATGACTTACTGGTTGAACATCGATCCATGCACTAAGAGGTTGCTGGTTGGATTCCTGGTCAGGACACATGCCAGGTTGTGGGCCCAATCCCCAGTGGGGGCATACAGGAGGTGGCCAATTGATGTTCTCGCTCATTGATGTTTCTATCTCTCTCTCCCTCTCATTTCCTCTCTCTCTAAAATCAATAAAAGGAAAAAATAAATAAATAAAGCTTCCAAGGTGAGGGGTCATAGCAAGGACCTCTGGGGTCCCAAACACATGATTGCTTTCTCTTTTTCAACCCCACACATGTATTTGTGCATGCACAATGACAGTGGGGTCTGTGTCATTGAAGACACCCATGCCAATGGGTTGGTGCCAGAGCAGCCACAACCAGGAGGAGTCATTGTAGTTATTATTGAGGACAGATTATCTCCATAGAGACTTCTCACCTTGTCTTAGTCAGAATCACTCAAAACTCTTCGCTTGCTAATTCCCAGAATGCTTTTATCCCTAACTTAGGGAATAGCCAAATGTTAACCCTCTCCTTAGGGAATAGCTTTTCCTTTTTTTTTTTTTTTTTTATCCTCACCCGAGGACATTTTTCCATTTTTTGTACAGATAGAGTGGGAGGGAGAGAGAGGAAGAGAGAGAGAGAGAGAAACATCGATGTGAAAGGGACACATCGAGTGGCGGCCACCCGCACGACCAACCAGGGCCGGGGACAAACTGCAACCGAGGTACATGCCCTTAGCGGGAATCGAACCCGGGTTTCTCCGGACCGCAGGCCAACGCTCTAACCGCTGAGCCAAACTGGCCAGGGCAAATAGCTTTTTCTTATCACTGGGAGCTTGATGGTAGTGCCAGGGGCATTTCCCTGTAAAGGAATTTTTTTTTGACAAGTTCAGCTGCCCTGTCCCTTTGGCACAGCTCTGGAACTCTTGTGACTCGTGATTTGATGTGCATGTCTACCAGTGGAGAGAGTGAATGGTTCTCAAATTCATTTCTTTTTTTAAAAAAAAAATTTTTCTTTATTGATTTTGGGGGGGGGGGCAGAGAGGGAGAGAGAGATAAAAACATCGATGAGAGAGAACATCAATTGGCCGCCTCCTGCATGCCCCGGGATTAGGCCCACAAGCTGGACATGTGCCCTGACTGGGAACTGAACTGGTGACCTCTTGGTGCATGCGTTGACTCTCAACTACTGAGCCACACTGGCCTGGCGGTTCTCAAATTCTTTAGTGAGTTGAGCCTGAGCCCTCACTCTGACTAGACATCCACTCATTTCTTCAATCCTGGGGCTTACATCCACCTGGAAAGATCAGGAGCTTCTCAGATCTTCAGACTTCCTATGTCCTCTTCAGGCTATGGCCATGCCTGAGCAGTTGTGGCTGCCATGGCTTTGGGGTGTCCCTAGAGCTGAGGAAGCTGGGGATGATAGGAGGCCCTGAGGCCCGTGTCCAGAGCTGGGCAGCCTCTGTCCTAGAGCCTCCCTTGCTTTTCTTTTTTAAAAAAATTTTTTTTAATCTTTATTGTTGAATGTATTACAGATGTTCCTCATTTTGCCCCCATTGACCCTCTCCTCTCTACTCCCGCCCCCCTCCTGCCTTTTCCCACACTATTGTCTGTGTCCACTGGTTATGCACATATACACATAAGTTCTTTGGTGTATTTCTTCCCACCCCCCAACTCCCCTTCCCTTTGAGGTTTGTCAGTCTAGCAACCAATTTGTACTTCTTAATCCCTTCACCTTTTTTCACCCATTCCCCCAGTCCCCCTCCCATCTGGCAACCAACAAAATGTTCTCTATATCTATGAGAATGTTTCTGTTCTGCTTGTTCATTGTTTGTAGATTCCATTGTCTGTAGCTATGTATTCATTGCCATTGTGTTTGTTCATATTTTTTCTTTTTCTTCAAGAAGGCCCTTCAACATTTCATATAATAATGGTTTGGTGGTGATGAACTACTTTAGCTTTTTCTTGTCTGGGAAAGTCTTTATATGGCCATCGATTCTAAATGACAGCTTTGCAGGATAGAGTAATCTTGGTTGTAGGTTCTGGCTTTTCATCACTGTGAATATTTCTTGCCACTCCCTTCTGGCCTGCAAAGTTTCTTTCTTTTTTTTTTTTTTTTTTGTGGTACGTGGCCCTAGCAGGAACCAAACCTGGGACTCTGGTCCGCAGGCCGACACTCAACCACTGAGCCAAACTGGCCAGGGCTGGCCTGCAAAGTTTCTTTTGAGAAATCGGCTGACAGCCTTATGGGAACTCCCTTGTAGGTAACTAACTGCTTTTCTCTTGCTGCTTTTAAGATTCTCTCTTTGTCTTGAACCTTCTTCATTTTGATGATGATGTGTCTTGGTGTAGGCCTCTTAGGGTTCATCTTGTTTGGGACTCTCTGTGCTTCCCGGACTTGTATGTCTGTTTCCTTCACCAAGTTAGGGAAGTTTTCTGCCATTATTGTTTCAAATAGGTTTTCGATTTCTTGTCCTCTCTCTTCTCCTTCTGGCACCCCCAAGATGCAAATGTTGCCACGCTTGAAGTTGTCCCAGAGGCTCCTTGCACTATCCTCATTTTTTTGGATTGTTTTTTCTTTTTGCCGTTCTGATTGGGTGTTTTTTGCTTCCTTATGTTCCAAATCGATGGTTTGCTTCTTGGCTTTACCTACTCTACTATTGAATCTGTGTAAATTACTCTTTATTTCAGTTAGTGCCTCATTCATTTCTGCCTGTGCATCCTTCATTTCTGACTGGTCCTTTTTTATGCTCTTGAGGCCATCACTAAGTTCGCTGAGGTTCTCACTAAGTTCATTGAGCATCCTTATAAGCAGCATTTTGAACTCAGCATCTGTTAGGTTGCTTATCTCCATTTTGCTTAGTTTTTTTCCTGGAGTTTTGTTCTGTTCTTTCATTTGGTACCTGTTTCTTTGTCTACTCATTTTGGCTGCCTCCCTGTGTTTGTTTCTATGTATTATTTAAGGAGAGGTATGGGGCTAGGTGAAACCAGATGCTGCGTGTTTGAAAGAATTTAGGGCCCTTGCGGGTTTGCCTCAGCGGTTAGAGCGTCGGCCTGAGAGACCTGGGTTCAGTTCCCGCTAAGGGCGTACCTTCGTTGCAGTTTGTCCCTGGCCCTGGTTGGTCATGCAGGTGGCAGCCACTCGATGTGTCCCTTTTACATCGATGTTTCTCTCTCTCTCTCTCTTCCTCTCTCTCCCTCCCACTCTATGTGAAGAAAGAATGTCCTTGGGTGAGGATTAAAAAAAAAAGAATTTAGAAAAACCTGAAGGAGGATCCAAGACAGGCCAATCCTAAGGTAAAGCAACTGGCAACAGCTTGGGTGGGCCTGAAGGTTGGGAGTGGCGGAGCCTCAGGGAATCACCAGGGCGGGGCTACCAGTATGAGCCAGGTTGCTGGAGTCCCAGATATGGCGGCTGTCTGCTTCCCCAGGGAAGGGTTCACCAAAGGAACAAAGGCCTCTGACAGCACGTTTGTCCCAGAGAAAGCCTCTTCTCCAGCCCTCGCTCCAGTGCCAAACAGCTCAGTTCTTCCCTGTATGTTTCTGGTGCCTCTCAAGCTGCCTCCCCTCCAAGCTTAGAGGGAGTGAGTCCAATAAGTTCATGCGCGGGCCCTTTAAGAGGAGCTGCCTAGGGCCCTGGCCGGTTTGGCTCAGCGGTTGGAGAGTGGGCCTGCAGACCAGAGAGTCCCAGGTTTGGTTCCCGCTAGGGGCATGTACCAAAAAAATAAAATAAATAAAATAAAAGAGGAGCTGCCTAGAGCTCCAGCAACCGCAGCCTCCCTGAGCCTCAGTTCCCGCTGGTTTTTCCAGCCAGAAGTTATGGGGACTTCTTTTCCTGGCACTGGAACTCTGAGCTGAGTGCCTGGTGTGGGATGGGGTTCCCTCAGCCCTCAGGGAGGACCTTCCCAGCCAAGGTATCCTCCTAATTTTTATCCGCCACATGGGGGTGTGGTGCCAGCCCGTCGCGCTTCCTCCCCTCCTACCAGTCTCCATGCGGCTTCTTCTTTAATTTCATAGTTGTAGGACTTTTATTCAGCTTGATTTCAGGTGGTTCTGAAACATGGTTGTTCTGTAGTTTAGTTGTAACTTTGATGTGGTTGTGGGAGGACATGATAGCGTGTTTACATACACCGCCATCTTGTCCCGAGCCTTCGTTGCTTGATGCTGCAGCTGTCATCCCCCTGGTTCTGGGTGTCTTGTTGGGCAGATTGGTGACCACCAGTCTCTCTAGTAGCCTGGGTCAACCAGAGGCAAAGGGGGCTTGTTTCAGCCCAGGTCAGCTGTCTAGCTCTTTTGGCCAGCTGGTAAGTCTGTAGCAGAGAAGACATGTTCAATTGCGCTGAGCTTGCTCACTGGGTGAAAGGTGCTGTTATCATTCCTGCTTAGCTTGACCCATGGCAGGTCTTCAAGAGTGTTTGTTGTCCTGCCCGGCTGGAGTGGCTCATTTGATTGAGTGTCATCTTGTGCACTGAAAGTTTGCCAGTTCGATTCCTGGTCAGGGCACATACCTGGGTTGTGGGTTTGATCCCTAGTTGGGGCACATATGGAAGGCAACCGATCGATGTTTGTCTCTCGCATCAATGGTTCTCTTTCTCCCTCCCTTCCTCCCTAAGCATGTTCTTGGGTGAGGTTAAAAGAAAAAAAAATGTTTGTTGTCCTGGAGAAAGGGAATGGCTTTCAAGCATAGGCAGGGCTGTTTCTGGTCCAGTCAGGTGTTTTCTGTCCCCAGTAAGCTGAATCAAGGCCACTGGAGCTTATCTACATATCCCTTCTTTGTCCTGAGTGTGCCATGGCACTGAAGACTTAGGCCTTGTGGTATCAGAAAAGTGTAGAGGCCAAGGAGTTAGAGGGGGTTCTGGAGGGTTGGGGCACTCCAACATGCACACTCTCCGGCGTTCCCCAGTCAGGCGGGCTTCTACTGGGTACCCTGGGCAGTCAGTTGTCTTGTCTTCCAGAGCCTGCACTTACCAGTTTATGAGGTTGTGGTAACAGCTGCACCTCACGCTTGTATAGCTCAGTGAAGTGACGAGTAACACATGTGAACATATTTAGTAGGTAGTACTGTACTTTACCCATGTAGGGGAAATTGGAAACAGGCAATTTAAGATTTGGGAAGGGAAGGTACCTACTGTAGTTATAAGGAATAGAAGAATCTCACCCTGTCCTGGAGCTCTTCCTGCCACACCAGGATTTGTCTCGTTCTCCCTCTATGCCTTAGAAGATGCTTGGCAGCAGATCCTCTATGGTTAACTATGGTGGCTGAAGCAGGAGGGGCTCCTGCATATCTGGACTTCAGACAGGTGGTCCAGTAGGGTATGCTCTTGATTGAGCTCTATACCACCAATTAGAGGATTAGATGGCCAGGACGGAGATGGCTCTTCTAATGGAGTCCCACTACCTTGGCTGCAAGCACACCTCGGTGCCCCCTGGGATCCCCTTTCCATGCATCAGAGCAAACCTCAGGCCTCAGAGCCTGCCTGGGCAGCAGATGGATTCATGTCGGTTCTTCTTCCAGGCTGTGCAGTATGAAAATCACTACACCAACACCAAGTACTGCTTGTGCCAGATGCTACGAGAACAGTTGGAGTCGCCCCAGGGAAAATTGCTCCATGCTGCCCAGTCTTCCAGGGAAATTTGGTGAGACGGGTAATGGGCTGTCAATCTGTCCTTGCAGACATTGCCCAGGCTTGACCCTGAGTCTTAAGCTGACTCTACCAGAGGACCAGGGACACAGCTTCTGGAGGTGGATGTGCAGTAGCAGGGTGTGCCCTAGGGGTAATTGGAGACAGGCAATTTAAGATTTGGGAAGGGAATGTACCTACTGTAGTTATAAGGAATAGAAGAATCTCCTCATTCTGGGCTTGTGGTGTTGGTTTGGTCCCTGTACCACCTAACTTCATCAGCTTGACCCAGGTGTCTTGTGAGCTCAAGAGTATAATTTTCATGAGTATAACTCTGTAGCTCTGGGTAGTACCTCAATTTACATGAGGCCTAACTACCTGTGGCTGGGGCAGGAAGTAGGGAACCACTCAATGGTCAGGCCTCCATCTCTTCCTCCCATAGGCCCACATGAGGATGAGGCTATGCATGCTGTGTAGGTCAGCTTACTCACTGCTGGCTGGGACACCTGCCTGTATGCTTTTTCTTGGGAGAGAGGCTAGACTCAGATGATGGTGACCTTTAGAACCTTTTCCACTCAGCCCTGCCTGCCCTCTGGTGTCCACCCTCATGGGCCCACATTCACTGTCTATCTGCCAGTCCAGACTGATCCCAGGGGTGGGTAGAAGGTACCTGGGGGTGTTTTGGTGTATACAGAGGGACATTTCTCAGTGGTGGGGCCCTGGGCTCCTGCAGTAGTACCCTGGATGCTGGCTCTACTAAGGGGCTTGCCCCACTCTACTTGTCTTTCCATAGTGAGGCCTTTGGCCTTGGTGCCTTCTATGAAGAGACCACACGAGAACTGGACTCCCGGCGGGCCGAGCTCTTAGCCAGGACTCCAGAGGAGGCAGGGGAGCCAGTTGAAGATACCTCTAGTGTTATTAAGATGGCTGTCAAATTTGACCGGTAGGTCTTCAGCTGGCCTCAGCTTGGGCCAGGGCCGGTGCCCTTGCTCTGACCAGGTTGGCAAGCTGGCTGCTGTATATGACTAGCAACAAGCTAACTACAGGTCTCTTTGGTTAGAACACTTGTTCTCAATTTTCAGCCACCCAAAGAAGGCACTTTGGAAAAGATAGTCCCTGAAAGCCCAGACAGCATTGTCAGGGTTGTGCATGTTGTCCCAAGGGTGATTGGACTCTACCTTTTCCCTGACCCACCCTTCCTACAACTCAGGTGAGAGGACTTGTCTCCTATTCCTGAAAGTCTGTGCTTTTCCCTAGCCCTTAGGAACTAGCTGCCTACAGGCAGTTCCCCAGTAGCAGTGGGACCCTAGCTCTTATCTGGCAATTCCTGCCCATACCCCCTGTCCCTCACCAGCCCTGTGGTGTCCTCTCTAGGCAGAAGTAGCCTCAGGGCAGTTATTGCCTCAGACTGTGACTCAACTTTGATTGGGTCCCTCATCCTTGTCCTCTGCAATCTGGTATCTAAGCCCTTCTCAGGTTCCCAGGCCCAGACCAGGAGCCAGTCTTGTCTATCAAGGGCTTGGGGGAAGGAGTATAGGGACAGCTGTTGGGCAGTCATATCCTTGGAGAGCTCCTGGTAAAAAGTTGGAACATGGTGCGGATTGACTCTGAAACCAGAGTCCACCATGTCTAAAGCAGCAGCAGATCATTTTGACATTCAACGGACATAATTAGAGTGTACTAAGCTATATCCCTGAGACCTTTGTATGGCCACTTGTGTTCCCCACTCCTACCCAATCCCTCCGGTCTTGTCTTGAGAGGCAAACTGGACCTTTCTCCCTGGCTGTCAAAGGCTGTTTTCCAGGCTGGAGTTCAGAGTGCTGCGAGTTCTACTTCCCACCTCAACTCCCTAAGCATGCTGAAGCCCATCTTCCCTTTAGGCAGAATGAAGGCCCCCAACTTGCTGGTGGAACAAAAATGGGAGGTCAGGGGAATAGGTATAGGAGTATTTTTTTCCAGGATGTTTTTATTGATTTTTTAGAGAGAGAGGAAGGGAGAGATCGAAACATGGATGTGAGAGAGAAACATCAATTGGCTGCCTCCTGCATGCCCCCTACTGGGGATTAAGCCCACAACCTGGGCATATGCTTTGACTGGGAATCAAATCTGCTACCTCTTGGTGTATGGGTTGATGCTCAACCACTGAGCCACACGGGCTGGGCAAGGTACAGGAATCTTAAAGGCAGCAGCTTGATGTCTCAGTTCCTGCAGCTCCTTCCAGGAATTGAGCAGGGCCACTGCTGAGAAATGGAGTGGTGATGGTGGATAGGCCCTGACTCCTTCCCCTCCTTTCCCTAGGAGAGCATACTTACCCCAGATCACCCCCAAGATGTGCCTGCTAGAATGGTGCCGAAGGGAGAATTTGGCACAACCCGTATATGAAACGGTGAGTTCCTGGCTCTGGCCTGCCCTTCATCTAACCCTACAGCATTCCCACAGCTGGTGCCATCACCCCCAGCACACCTACAACTTGTACCCTGGGCTCCAGACTGCTTTTCTGGAGACTGGCTTCGCCCTTTGTAGATACACAGTGGTTATTCGTGGTTGGACAAGTTGCTGATAGCTTCTTCCCTTTGACAGTGGGCCTGTTGTCTAATTCTGATTACTCTCATAAAACTGAACTAGAGACCTAAGGGACTGCTTGGCCCAGTCCCTACCATTGGTGTTGCTCAGGGAGGCGAGATGTCTCTGGAAAGGGCCAGGTGGCTTAGGAAGGATTCTAAAACCTGAAAATTAGACAGACACATTTTTGGACCAGGCCTCAGCTAATAGGGCATAGAACTGGGTCCCAGATATGGGGCCCTCAGTGAAAACGTTGAGACAGTATAGCTTCACTTCCTTTGGTCCCTATAGCCATGTTTTGTTTAGATGGCTCTCTCTCTTCTTGACTGGCCTTCTGAACTCCAAACTTGTTCCTTCTGGGCCTTGTGTCCTTCTCTGCCAGACTGACATTTCCAAAGTGAATCTGAGCTCTGTTTCCCTTGCTCAGGTCCTCATCAGCTCAGCATGAGACCTCCCCACATCTTTCTGCTTCAGGTCTCATCCACTCAGCTCTCTATCCTGCCACATCACCTGGTCTCTCTGCCAGATAGATCTTCTTTGCTCCAGTCCTTGTCCCCTTTTACCCTTTTGCCATCTGGTAAACTACTTACTTTGGGGAGCTATCCATCCAGATGTCAGTAGGAGGAGACTCCATAGTCATGCATAGTAAGGGCTGTGATGGCCCTTTGCTTAGGTGCATGACAAAACTCCTGACACACTGCGGTGTCATTGTGTATCCACCTTTCTTCCCTGGAAAGTGCACTAGACACTTCTGCTGGGGAGAAAAATGTGGAACAGGTAGCTTTCATTTAACTGAGGTGGTTAGGGCTTCCTTTTCTCTTCACTCGACATGACCCTGGCAGGTGGGTCTCCAGGGCTTATTCATCTTGTCCTCATGCAGCCATCTTTGTTTTCTTTCCTCTCTCTGTACCAGGTTCAGCGCCCCCTGGATCGCCTCTTCTGCTCTGTTGTCACTGTTGCTGAGCAAAAGTACCAGTCCACCTTGTGGTGAGTTTCCTCATCAGTGGGCATGAGGCTTGGGGTGGAGGGCCTGATTGTAGCATTGGCCTGGGAGGGTTGGGGGTGGTAGTGTACCTGCGTAGTGGCATCCCTGGGTGATGACCCCATGTTCAATTTTATCAGAATCTATGACAAGGATATTGAGAATTAGGCCCCCCCAGCCTCTAGTCTTGTCACCAGTGTGCCTGCCTACCTGCCTTATTGCCCCATGCCTCATCTGCCCAGGGACAAGTCCAAGAAACTGGCGGAGCAGGCTGCAGCCATCGTCTGTCTGAGGAGCCAGGGCCTCCCTGAGGGTCGGCTGGGTGAGGAGAGCCCTTCCTTTCACAAACGAAAGAGGGAGGTACCTGACCAAGACTCTGGGGGCCCCAGAGCTCAGGAGCCAGCAATACCTGGGGAGCTGTGCAAGAAGCCCTTTGTAACCGTGGGAAGTGGTAAAGAGAGCCCCCTGGAAGGCTGGTGACCACTGTCTCTACCCTGGTGAGCCTGGCTGTAAGATGACCGTGGGTACAGAGCATGAACCAGATGCTATTGGACAGTTTGCTGCCCCTGTCTGACAGGTGTTAAGAGATTCTGGCCTGGGCCATCAGCCTGCAGCATGGGCCAAGGGGTGCCCAGAGTGCCCATCTCTCTTGGTAGGTCTGAGTAGCAGGGCCAAGTTCCCAGTTATCTCAGTATTTTCTATGAAAACGGGGGCTTTTTCAGGTGGCACCTCCCTAACCTGACATTGGTACAGTGCAATAAAGACCTTCTACCCTTACCTATGGCTGGCTGCTTCAGCTTTGGGCACCTTCACACACGGACTGATGGATGAGCTGACATAATTATTTTACTTCCACCCTCTGTGAAGAGCTGGAGCTTCCTAAAAAACTTATCTCCTAGCTATCTTTATGTGTCTGGGTGGAAGTGGGGGGCAAGTTAGCACTTTTAGGGCTCAATGAATTTGAGCTGAACCAGGAAGGTCCAAGAAGCCCATTCTACTGATGGTAAACCTGAGGCAATGGCCATCAGTTGGCTTTACTGATGAGAAGATATGGAAGCTGGGGAAATGGTTTGGGTTATTTGGACCAGCTCAGGCAAGTTGGGAATGCTGGGTCTGAGCTCCAGCTGTCAAGCACACACCTATGCGGTGCCTGATCTGGGCAGAGGACACGAGATTGCTGATTACAACAATTTGGGGCCCTTGTGATTGCCTACCCATACCACTGCCCCACCCCCCCCACCCCCCCATCCCTTTTGAGCGGGAAGGAAGTGGCAGATTCTCTTTAATTTCCTCCTAGCAGTGAGAAGCAAACAAACAGCTACCACACTGAACTCCTTGGGGCCCCCCCCCCACCCCCGCACTTACTGGGAGGGGCATTTTGACCAAAGGTCCCTGCTAAGTGCCACTATTGCTTCCTCAGCTGTAAACACACTGTTTCTCCTCCCCTTTTCCAAGCTCTGTGAGAAGGGGGGATTCCCTTCTGGGCCAAGGCCATGCTCCCCTGACCTCCCTAGGGTCAGGCTCCTGTGCCAGCCAGCAGCCTCTGGCCCTTCCAGCCTGAGTCAAGGGTTGGGCCAGTGAGGCCTCTGTCTCAGTCCCAGAGCTACCCCTCCCTGCACCCATATTACTCTTCTGTGTACAGATAAGGATACTGTACTACCAGTGGCCTCCCAGAGTCTGTGGCTATCTAACCTTGGGCAAGTTACTTCTAGTCCTTTGAGGCCAAGGGTCCTCCTCCAAGAGTGGGATTAGCTGTTCCCTGCCTGCTTGAAGCTGGTTGGAGGATAAATAGGCTAGCCCTGTGATATGCACACGATGTGGCTAATGGGATCACTCCATGCTGATCCTGCCCTAACTGCCCAGACCAGTGCTCCCAGAAAAGGGACCCCAACCAGGAGAGTGACTGAGGCTTGGTCTGGTCTCAGCCCTCAAGCTTTAGGTACCATTTCTGATTTTTCTTACTAAAATTGTTTCAATAAAAATGCTCTATTTGCCTTTCCTTATATCTTGACTGGAATAGGGCAGACAGTGAGACCCCAGTTAATACCCTCTACCCACCCCCCAGGCATCCTGAGCCAAGGGAGGACCCTTGTGGACCCAGGTACTCAGTCATAAGATCCACTTCCCCAGTGGGGTTGGGCTTTGTCCTCCAGCCTCTTTGCCCACCATTGTGGTTTCCTGGGGAAACCCCTCTCTGGCAGGGTCAGATTCATTTCTGGGTTATGGAGAAGGAGAGGCAGGGGTAGAAGTCAGCTTAAGAAAGAGGTTGGAGTGTGGGGACTTTGAGGGTCCAGGAAAAGTATTGGGGAGAGGGTCATTCACAGTGGAGCAGGTAGGTAGGGGCTAGTGTATATACCATGACTAAGGATGTCTGACAAAGATCCTGGTTGAATATGTTGACCCACAAATGGTCTCACTTTAGCATACCTCAGTGATGCCTGCCCTGATCTCAGAGTGACCTGCCTAAGGCCTGGGACTGAATGGAGGGCCCTGTCAGGTCTGAAAGCTCCATCCACTGTTCTCACCATGCCCATCTTAAACTGAGGCCACTTGGACACCCAAACTTCTCTTTGACCTAGTAGCCACAACACTTATCCATCCATTCCAGCCATCTTGATTGAGGACTTACTCTTAGCTCATCACATTTTGGGGATAAGTGGTTTTGATATGAACACGAGAAAGAGGGATGAGAGGGTGGCAGGTCTTCCAAAGACCACAGCAAGAAGACTGGACTTTGTGCAGATGAATGGGGAACCTGCAGCCCTGTACTCTTAGTGCCTTCCAGGTGTTACTCTTTTTTTTTTTTTTTATCCTCACCTGAGAGCACTCTTGCATTTATCTTCAGACAGAGTGGGAGGGAGAGAGGGAGGAAGAGAGAGAGGGAGAAACATCGATGTGAGAGAGACACATTGAGTGGCCGCCACCCACATGACCCCAACCAGAGCCGGGGATACACTACAACCAACGCATGTGCCCTTAGCAGGAACTGAACCCGGGACTCTCTGGTCCGCAGGCCAATGCTCTAACCACTGAGTCAAACTGGCTAGGGCCCAGGTGTCACTCTTGCTCAGAACTCTTCCATGGCTCTTCACTGCCCTCTGGATCAAGTCCAAACTCCTTAGCCTAGCATTTGAGGACAAAGTGCTGACCCTGTCTTCTCAGCACCCTGTGCTGACTTCAGCACCTAGTTTTCAAATGTAGACTGGAGCTGCTC
This sequence comes from Molossus molossus, assembly GCF_014108415.1. NCBI lineage: Eukaryota > Metazoa > Chordata > Mammalia > Chiroptera > Molossidae > Molossus > Molossus molossus. The sequence goes on along the minus strand of NW_023425357.1, from coordinate 36,931,840 downwards.
AAGGACAGTCCTTGTGTCCCCGATGGCCAGCCTTGTCATGTGGGTGGCGAGGAGGCACAGAAGTACCAAACAAGAGCTTAGAGGGAGGGGATGTGTGTCACGGAGAGGAAGTTTTCTAAACTCTGACTTTCCTCCAAGTCTCCTGTTTCTTCTGTGGAACAAGGGGGGCTGGACTGGGCTAAACTGTATCATCCCATGGCTCAGAGGCCATAGGAGAGCCTTCAATAATGGGGGCTCAGAGCCAGGCCTGGGACAGCTGATGAAATAGATGGCTTTATCTAAATCTCAGGTCTGGCAGGCATTCACACAGGAGGGAGAGGGGGCGGGGCATTCAGGGACCCACACAGCTGGCCCAGTCTAGGGTTCTATGTACTGCACTGGTCCCCTGAGCTTCCCAGTTTCCCAGGGCTCTCAGAAGGCTGGAGGTGAGTCAGATGGCCTCCTGCCATCTACGAAAGCTTTGGAGCTGGCCTGAGGAAGAGCTCATGGAGGAGGTCCTGGCCCTAATTAAGAAAAAGGGATGGAGAGAGTTTGAGTATTGCTGTGTGTATGTGGTAGTGGGGGCCTGTTACAGCCTGCAGAGTTTCCAGCCATTGCTGCCTTTCTTACAAAAGTGACATTCTTCCTAAAGTGGATGCCCACCACTGCCCCAGCCCTTATCACTCCATAATAGGGTTCTCAGTTTCCTCCAGACCAAAAACCTTCCCCAAGACCTGACCCCTTCTAAGTTTTCTTCAATTTTAGTGGCTGAGAACACTACTGCATCACCTAGCGTTTGATGAATGCATTTTTCAAGTCATCTGCAGCTTCTGTGGTTCCTTCCTATGGATCGAGCTGACAGGTCTAGTTTCCCATTGCTTTTCCTCTGGCCTGGCAGGCTGAGTCTGTGGTTTAGGTAAAGTCCTATCTGGAGGGCAAAGAAGCTAGATAATGGTCCTTTTTCTCCAACCATATGATAACCTGGGAGTTATGTGTGTGGGAGCAGGGAGACACATCTTGAAATTGTATTGTTTTATGGGGAGGGGGAGGTAAGTTGGACAACCTTCTGGGATCTTTTTATACCAGGGTCATGTTATATATGGTACTAATGGGCAGGCCAACCATCTGCCTGGGGCAGGCTTTGCAAAGTTAGTGTGGCTTTTGGCCTCTAAGTTCTACACTCAGCCCCTCAAACTTGGAGGACAGCTTCTTTGGAGGATGTCACACCCAATTAATGCCATTTGCTCCCTCTCCTTGACCACTGTTATCCTCTCCTGCCTCCAACCTCCCCCACTCCCAATTCAGTTGTTTTCCATTCAGTATTCTGAACATGGAAGTACCCTACTCAAAACCCTTCTGTGGATCCCTAATGCCCTCAGGATAAAGTCCAGATACCTTGTAGTGGCTTGCATCACTGTCCATTCATCTGGCCTTACCTTTGACTTCTCACTGTACTTTTGGTCTCCAAGTCTTTAGAAATCTGTTCTCTGTCTGGAACCGTCTTCCTCACCGCTTGCCCATCTCTCTAATTCGTATTTAGCCCTGTGGAGAATTTGTAGCCAGCAGGATTATGAACCTTCTCTGAGCTCCTGGCACAGCCCTACCTAATCTCTTAGCACAGTGATTATGGAATTGCTGTCCTCTCCCTGACCCCTGAAGGGAGACTGATTTATTTCTGTGTCCCCACTAGGTTCCTCCACAACGCCTTTGTGGAGATGCTGCTCCCTGTGGGGCCTGGAGCTAGGGGAGTTGGTCACCTCCTCCTCTTCCAGCTCCCCGTCCACCCTGCGCCTCGGAGCAGCTGTAAATAAACAAGCCAGGTTCAGCTTCTTCAGGCATGGCCTCCATTCTGGGCCCCGGAGGAGGCGTCTTAGAACATCTCAGGGGAAGACTGGCCTGCTGGGGAGGGGCCAAGAGTGTAAACGGTTCTTTAGACAGTGTGTCACTTCCCCACTAACAGTCATTTGGTTTGGGTAGCAGGATCCCTCCCGCTTTCTTGTGTACTGGGAGGCAGAGGTCACGATTCCGAGAATGTCGCGAGTTCACAAGGGGCTTTCCAACTTCCAGCAGGGGACAGACCCTGCCTGTCGGGCTTTGCTTCGGCTTTGAAGGCGCAGCCTGTCCTCAACGGAGCAGCTGCTAGACCAGCTCATAGAGGCAGATAAGGCATAACCAGTGAAGTGAAGAACCCGCCCCTACAGCGACACAGAGCTCAGACTCAGGACTCCAAGGGCAGTCCAGGTCTCTGGCTCCGCCCCACCCAGGCTCGGTCTGCTCCCTGCCCTCCTGAGACCCCGCCATTAGGCTTGGGTTTGGGTATGAGGGTTTGAATACCGTCCACATAATCTTCCGGGGCCCTGATATCTTTCCCAAACCTAGTCAAGTGGAGTAATACTGCAGCAGCTCCTCACGGAACTCATAACCTCAGGGCTCTGGTACCCCTTCCTCAACATGAGCCCCGCCCAATAAGGAAAGGGATTTCTCCGATTGGCCGGTGTTGGGCTCCTTAATCCGATTAGAGAGGGCTATCGACTTGACAACCTGTTTTACAAATTAAGAAGGGAATAGAGGCCAAACTACAACTCCCAAGAGGTAGCGGGGCGCTCCATATTCACGTGACTTCCTTCTCCGGGGGACAGGGTCATGCGGTAGGCCAGTGAGAGGGCGGGGCCATCGGGTTAGCCCGCGGCCCCGGTGGCCTATGGGGCGGTCTGGTCAGACGGGCGTGCAGTTGGGGGCGGGGGCGGGGGCGGGCGCGCGCCGGCGGCTGCGACGGCTGTTGCGGGGCGGGGAATGTCGTCTACGGTGACTGGCGGTTTAGGCACCAACTGCTGGCAGTGGCGGTAGCTCCTGGTGCAGCTCGGCGCACGGCCAGCGCTAGAGCTCGGAACCGAACGCTGGGCGTCGCGTTCACCTCCCGGAAAGTTTGTCGCGGAGCCTCTATCTTCTGGCCGGCGCGGCCCGGCATGAAGCGGCGCTGAGGAGACGCCGCCGCCGCCGTAGCCGCCGCCGCCGCCTGAGGAGGAGCCACAGCACCCTGGGCCACGCCGATGACTACTGCAAACTGTGGCGCCCACGACGAGCTCGACTTCAAACTCGTCTTTGGCGAGGAAGGGACGCCGGCGCCGCCGCCCCTGGGCTCGCGGCCTGCAGGTGGGTGCCGGGCCGGGCGGGACCGAGGAGCTTTCTCTCCTTTTCTCGCTCGCACGAGCGCCTTGCCCTCTCTCTGGTGCTTTGGTCGTTCGGTGTCTGGTAACACCGTGTGTGCGTGCGTGTGGTGAGTGTAGAGCGGGTTTAAATCGCTGAGGAGGCGTGTGGCCGCAGCGACGTGGAAGTGGCCGCGGGCTTGGCTGGAAGCGAACGAACTAGTGGGGAACTCGACTCTGGGACGCCTGTTGGACTCCTGGGGTTTGGAGGCCGAGGGTCGGGGCCACTGCCCAAGTGGCGTCTGGTTGTCGCTGCTTTGCTAGCGTGGTGCGGAGAAAAATGTCCCTGTGAAGTGTAAGCGCACTTGGTTTTTCATCTGTTCTTAGTCTTTTAAAGTCTTTATTTGAAAGATGCACATTCTTGAAGTATAGGAGCTCTCTAAAATTCGTGCACATGTCTTGTTAAATCTACTTTGCTGGGAGAGTAATGCTATGGTGTTAAGAGTTCCACTTTATTTCTAAGTGTAACATAACGGGACTTTCTGAAAACTAGGTTTCTTTTCTTGAGCAAAGTGTTTCAGAATATTAGAAGAAAGTGGGGTACTTTGTTCATAATTCTCGAAAGTTCTAGAAGTCAGTTTTTATTTTAAGAAAAAGCTTACCTAGGAAGATGGTTTAAAGGAGATCGTGAATTGGTAAGGTTGGGCACCATAATACATGTTCAGACCAATCAGGAAATAGAAACAATGGCTGGGGACTTAAGAGCTCTCTTGTGACCTGGTTTGAAATACTGTGGTTCATTAAGTTCACTTTTCCTATACATGTCTAGGCGAACTTAAAAATTTTTTTTTTCCTTTATTGAATTTTGAGAGAGAGAAAGGGAGAGGGAGAGAGAGATAGAAACATCTATGAGAGAGTACCTGTCTATTGGTCGCCTCCTGCATGCCCCCAACTGGGGATTTGGCCCACAACCTGGACATGTGCCCTGACCAGCGACCTCTTGGTGCATGAGTCTACATTCAACCACTGAGCCACACTGGCGGGGCTCTAGGCGAACTTTAAAAGGGAGATGGTAAGACTAATTAATCCCTATGTATTCTTTCTGGGTATTAGGTGAATTACTTCATGTTAATATTGATGTTCAACAGACTGTTTTGTAGAGTTGCATTGAAAAACATACTTGAATGTGAGGCATGAGGATTCTCTGGGCCAAATTTGTCTTAACAGTCCTTTTAGTCTTTATAGGTTAGATGTCTTTTTCAACATTATAAATAATTTACAATAGTTATTTGTTGGCTGTGTTTATTTTAATTCCACTGACATTATTTGAACACTTATTATGTCGAAGGTACTGTTAGGTATTTTGTAGTGTTAGATGCAAAGAGGACTGAGGCCCCTCAAGGAACTTGGGAAGTGGGATTGGGGGGCACATAACCCAAATAACTATGCTAGTAGGCACACTGAATGGTGGCTCATGTTATAAGAGGTAGAAAGGGGAAATGTTGCATTTGTGGAGAAGTCGGCATTGAATTGTACTTAGATTATTGGGATTTAACAAAATAAAAACAACTAAGTTGAGTATTTTCATTGTAAGGAACATATACAATTGATGATGTCGGGAAACTTATTGGGCACAAACTTGAGAAGAACACATTGTATACCAAAATATATGATCAATAAAGATGTTAGCCAGGCTAGGCTCCAGGTAAAAAAGCAAACAAAGGAAGGCAGCCCAGAGTCAGCTGAGGTTTTGGGATATAGATAAGTCACAAAGCTGGGTTTATTTGCAATTATCAGGATTGATCAGCCCAGGGTCTATTTCTAAGGCTCTTCTCTACTCGGCTCTCTCCAGCCCCTCACCCCATCCCAATTTTAAAAAAAAAAGATGTTAACCAACCATATGGGTAATTAAGGAGTATCATCATGTAAATAGGAATTGTATGTACATACAAAATATTGAATAACATTTAAAACCCATAAAAACAGCTTTTGAAAAAACATCAGTGTGAGAGCCCCCAAAAGCCCCCAAAACCATTTTGATATTAATATGGGTCTTTAGAAGGAGTTAAGGTTTGGAACTTCTATTATAACTGAAATTCCCAAAGTTAAACTTGAACAGTTTTATTTGTGACAAAAAAAGGTCACTTAAAAATATTACAGTAGCTATCTTTTATATTTTTTTCATTAAGGTGAAATATATGACATAAACCATTTTAAAGGGAATGATTCAGTGGCATTTTGTGCATTCGCAGTGTTGTGCAATCACTACTTCTATCTAGATCCAAAATATTTTCATCAACCCAAAAGGAAACCCTGAACCTATTAAGCAGTTGTTCCTCATTCTTCCTAACCCCTTCCCAGTTCCTGGTAGCCTAGTCCCTAATCTGGGATCTGTCTCTGGATTTACCTATTCTGGACATTTTGTATAAATGGAATCATATGTGACCTTTTGTGTCTGGCTTCTTTCACTTAGCATAGTGTTTTTTGTGGTTCAACCATGTTGTAGAACAATATGAGTACTTCATTCCTTTCTATGGCTAAATAATATTCTATTGTATATATTCCCTAATTTGTTTATCCATTGATGGTGAATAGTGCTGCTGTGAATACTGGCAGCTAATTTTTAAATTCTCTTTAGAAAGATATATATTCAGAGCTAAGGTTTAAAAATTATTGGTTCACAAAATTAGTTTTCATTTTAATAAGCATAATTACGTGTGTAGTTTGAAGAAACTAAGTGGATTGACTGACATACTTTTAGGAAGATAATATGCAGTAAAGTGGGCCATGAGAATAAGATTACTTGGTAGAATTCAGGTCAGTATTATGTTATATCAGTGTTTTTACTTTTGAATTCTTTCCTGTAGTGCCTTTAATACAATATACACCCAATATTTGTTGAATTAATGAATAAATACTTAAATTTTGAGTCAGTGCTCACTTTTTCTTTTTTGTGTGTGTGGTAGAGGATGTTGATGAGACTTGTTCTTTGGCTTTTATTGGTCAGATCCATAAGACAGAAGATCTTGGCAATTATAGGCTACAGGTTTTCTATCTCTAAAGATTTTTTTGTTTTATTTATTTTTTGTCAATCCTCACTCGAGAATATTTTCCCATTGATTTTTAGGTAGAGTGGAAGGGAGGGAGGGCGAGGGGGAGAGAGGGAAACATTGATGTGAGAGACATATCCATTGACTGCGTCCCACTCAACCTCAAAGGGGTGTATGGGAGGGTGTCATCTGCAACCCAGGTATGTGCCCTTGACCCAGAATTGAACCCAGGACTTTTCTGTCCACAGGCCAATGCTCTAATCGCTGATCCAAACCAGCCAGGGCCATTTCTAAAGTTTTGAGAGAACTTGTATTACATCTAATTTCCATTCAGAAGAATTTTGAAAAACATTTAGGGAGATGGGTAGAGGATGGAGACTGAGGATAAGTCAAAGGGCTGAATTTAGTGAATGTCCTAAGCAAGCTTGTTAAAGTACAAATTAGATGATTTGATACTTGATCATGTCAGTTATGTTTGTGACCGACTTTTAAAGATTTTTGCTTACTGAGGTGTTTTGAGATTTTTTCCATTAAAGAACATTTAAGACCCTAGAGTCTTTAGCTTTTGTTTGTTTTATACTGTGAGGACAGTGCTAGCTTTGATTTTCACAGTTAAAAATGAATCAGACTAGTTTGTTTAAATTTTCTTTTACTTAATATCTAGCTTCAAAATGAAGATATACCTCAATAATAGAGAATTTAAAATTGTCAAGTGTTTAATGTAGTTTATTAACATTATTTGCCATTATAAAGGGCAGCTTCTGGTGCTCTATTTTAGTGTACTGATTATATATCTCTAAATTAGTTTGATGTTATAATAATATTTACTTTTCAAAATCAAAATTTTATTCTCAGGGTTTATTCATTACTAAATATTGACTTTCTAGTCCTGAATGAAAGTCATTGGGAGGAGTGTGTGTTATACTGTGTGTAGTATGTTCTCTACAATCACTTTTTATTTTTTACTTATTTAAAAAAAAATTATTTTTCCTTTATTGATTTTAGGGAGAGGAAGTGAGAAGGAGAGAGAGAGAGAAACATCGAGGAGAGAGAACATCGATTGGCCACCTCTTGCATTCCCCCACTGGAGATCAGGCCCACAACCTGGGCATGTGTCCTGACCAGGAATTGAACCAGTGACCTTTGGTGCATGGGTCGGTGCTCAGCCACTGAGCCACACTGGCTGGACTCTGCTGTCACTTTTTAAAAGGGGAAAAATATCTTAGCTATAATATATATTTTTGTAAGAAATATCTTATCTTTTTGATATCATGTGTAATTTTGTCAGATACCACTTTAATACCTAACTTAAAAATTTTTTTTTTTAGTTCTCACCCGAGGATATTGTTTCATTTATTTTCAGACAGAATGGGAGAGAGAGAGAAAGAAACATCGAAGCAAAAGAGACATATCAACTGGTTGCCTCCCTCATGACCCAGACTGGTGCTGGGGACCAAACCACAACCGAGGTATACACCCCTGACTGGAACTGAACCTGTGACTTTTTGGTCTTGGGGCCGAAGCTCCCACTGCTGAGCCAAACCAGTCCAGGCTACCCAACTTTTTCATGTGTAAAGTTGAGGAGTTTTTCCTAGGTCATTGTCTAGTCTTTAATATGTTTTTATTGATTTTTTTTCTCTTTAATGATTTTTAGAGAGGGAGAGGAAGGGAGAGGAAGAGAGAGATATAAACATCGATTGGCCACCTCCTGCATGACCCCACTGGGGATTTGGCCCACAACCTTGGGCATATGCCCTGACCAGGAATCAAACCAGTGACCTCTTGATGCATGGGCCAATGCTCAACCAGTTAGCCACACCAGCTGGGTTCATTGTCTAGTCTTTAATTTGTAGTGTTTTTACTTTGTTTAGTGCTTGGAAATCTGATTCATGGGTTCTTTGTAACCTACTGTCCTGAGTTTTATTTTCTCATTTTTCAGTTTTTATTGGTAATTTTACTCAACATTTTTGTTTATCTTGTGTTAAATGAGATAGTGTACTGTTTGTACTGGATTGATTGATTGATTGATTGATTGATTTAATCAGTCCTCACCCGAGGACATTTTTCCATTCTTCGTTCAGATCGAGTGGGAGGGAGAGAGAGGAAGAGAGAGGGAGAAACATCAACGTGAAAGGGACACATGGAGTGGCTGCCTCCCACACGACCAACCAAGGCCGGGGACAAACTGCAGCTGCAGTACGTGCCCTTAGCAGGAACCGAACCCAGGTCTCTCTGGACTGCAGGCCGATGCTCTAACTGCTGAGCCAAACCAGCCAGGGGTGATAGTGTACTGTTTAAAGCTCTTGGCACAGTGTCCTTGGTCCAGTGGTCATCGTTAAGTGGTGGTAGTTAACATTTCTTTGAAAAGCACATACAGCCCTGGCCGGTTTGGCTCAGCGGTTAGAGCGTCGGCCTGCGGTACGGAGAGACCCGGCTTCGGTTCCCGCTACGGGCATGTACCTCGGTTGCAGTTTGTCCCCGGCCCTGGTTGGTCGTGCGGGTGGCAGCCACTCGATGTGTCCCTTCACATCAATGTTTCTCTCTCTCTCTCTTCCTCTCTCTCCCTCCTGCTCTATCTGAACAAAAAATGGAAAAATGTCCTCGGGTGAGGATAAAAAAAAAATAAATAAAAAAAATAAAAAGCACATACAAAAAAACTGGTGTAGGTTATTTTTAACCTCCTCCTCTTTCTTTTTTTTTTTTTTTATCCTCACCCGAGGATATTTTTTCATTTTTTGTACAGATAGAGTGGGAGGGAGAGAGAGGAAGGGAGAGAGAGAGAAACATCGACGTGAAGGGACACATCGAGTGGCTGCCACCCGCACGACCAACCAGGGCCGGGGACAAACTGCAACCGAAGTACGTGCCCTTAGCGGGAACCGAACCCGGGTCTCTCCGGACCGCAGGCCGACGCTCTAACCGCTGAGCCAAACTGGCCAGGGCTTCTTTTTTTTTTTTTAAAATCATCCTCACCCGAGGACATTTTTCTATTTTTTTGTTTAGATAGAGTGGGAGGGAGAGAGAGAGAGGGAAACATCGATGTGAAAGGGACACATCGAGTGGTCGCCATCCACACGACCCAACCAGGGCCGGGGACAAACTGCATCCGAGGCACGTGCCCTTACCGGGAACCGAACCTGGGTCTCTCTGGACCGCAGGTCGACGCTCTAACCCCTGAGCCAAACCGGCCAGGGCTAACTTCCTCCTGTTTCCTAGACCCTTTTCTCTATGCTAAACTAACATATTGGAGAGCCAGTCATTTAAACCTTACTTAAATAAGTTGAAATATGTCAGACATTTTTAGTTTATTCTATTATTGTTTTCAATTTTGTCTCCTTTCTCACATATAAGTACTGATGGTCATTCACTTTTAATTATGTTTTTCTGCTTTCTTGAATAAAGTTGTTACTGACTCAATATGGTGAAAGATGGTTGATTTGCTAACCATACTAAGTATAATTGGATATTTAAATAAGCATGGAAAAAGGGAAGTTCCTTGTATGGCTTCCTGTAGAAAAATAATGGTGCGTTTGTATATCACATTAGGTACTGTGCAGAAGGATTTGGTTACTGCTGAACCTTACTTTCATACTATAGGTCAGCTTTTTCTTTATGTTTCTTTGACACTTTTTTGATAGAGGTAGAGAATGCTCCTGGGGGTATTAGCAGAATTTTGTGATTGAGATTAGTGAATAAATGTATTTTAGTGAGTATGGGGAAAAAAAATTCCATGTCATATTGTTTTTCTTTAAATATATATTTATTTATTTATTTATTTATCTTTAAGAGGGAGGAAGAAAGAAGGAGAGAGAGATAGAAACATTGATGAGAGAAACATCGATTGACTGCCTCCATTATGACCTTCACTGGGTATTGGGCCCAGAACCTGGGCATGTGCCATGACTGGGAATAGAACCGGTGACCTCTTGGTGCATGGGTTGATGCTCAACCAGTGAGCCACACCCACCAGGCTGTCTTATTGTTTTGTTAAGAGCATTGCTGTGCGTGTGTTTTCTTAGATTTCCCATCTGCTGATACAGAAGGAAAATTTTGGCAAATATTCTAAACTATTTGCTTAGGTAATAAATACTGTAATAGTTTTATTAGATGATGGAAATATTAAAACTTGGGTGTTATGTACCTGACCAAGAAATTGTGGGGGATCTAATAAGGCCTGTTTCTTAAGCATTTGTGGTCATTTAAGATATTATTTTAGGCTAAGTTGTAGAATCAAATTATCATGACTTGCGTTTCTGTGGCAACTAGTAAACTTTGCCTAAAATTTTATGTATCCCAAGCTCTGCTTTTGAGTTTTGCTCTTTTGTTTATTTTTTCAATGAAGTGTCATTATAAAAACATTTTTGGTAAGAAAATGTGGAATTCATTTTTCTTGAGAAAGTAATAAATAAAATACTGATATATAAAATGGAAATCTTTTAAGAGCATAGAATGAGTTGTGTTACTGATTGTGACATTGGATGTGTCCTCTACTTCTTAGTATTGAGTAATAGTTGATGATTCAATATGGTGGTATTTTATTTTAAATAAGAGGCGGGGCTGAGGAAGCCATAATACAGTGAAGTCAATTGCATTACTCTTAAGTGATAGGAAACCTGAGTAAATAGAGCCTCATTTGATAGTAAGCAGTAGTTTGCTTACAGTAGTAACATAAATAAAGGGAGGTGTTGTCTAAAGCTGTCCTGGTGGGTCAGGGGAGTAGACAGAGCAGCCTTGGCAGTAAGCCTGGCTTCTAAAACAAAATCCAAGTCATCGAATTTGCCCAGGCATGCCATATGAGGTTCAAGTAACAGTGGAATTTAAGAGGAGTGAGTTTGTTCAGGGAGGCTTAGAAGAGTCACAAGCAAGAGCAAGCTTTATTAACAGCCATAATTTTAACTCAAACATATAACATGTGTCTGCATATATTTCCCCATATCTGGTAATGTTTATATGATTGTATTGCATGACTTTCACCTGTTTACCTGACTTTGTTAAACTTTAGAAGAGAAGAACAGTTGGATCTGTAAGATTTGTAGTATGTTCCTGGCTGATTTGGCTCAACTGTTAGAGTATAGGCCTGTGGATCAAAGGGTCTCAAGTTCAATTATCAGTCAAGGGCCCCCACCAAAAAAGGAAAAATATTTTCAGGTGAGGATCCCCCCCCAAATTTGTGGTATGGTTTATGATTTATCTTTGAATTGATAACTGAAATTTAATAGTTGGGACAGTTCTAGTTCACATATTGGTATTCCTGTGTGTAAGAGAACTACATGTCTGTGACAGCCTGAAAACCGCACGTACACTGGAGAACTAACTTGAAGCCTTCATTTTTCTGACAAAAGGTAGTTTCAATGTCTTATGTTACAGAAGCAGGTGAGAGTTTTAATGTTTTAAAGTATTTTTGCAGTGTCTTAAAATAAATGTCTATATTTCTTAATTTTGTGTTACATTTTCATCAGCTTTACTGTTTATTTTAATTAGAAAATAGGATTATGTGAGCTTTGAAATTCCAACTTTTTTCAGTCATGTTGATTTGTGTCATATATAAAAATATTTCTAAAAGCACTTATTTCCATCAAGGTAATCACTGGCCAGAACACTGGAATGGACAGTTTGTGAGTTGTACTTAAATGTAAATATTTTTCAGTATTGCTTTAAAATAAAAAAGGTTGTTAAATTAAAATGACATTCAGGAAAAAATGACATTCAAAATTGCTGAAACTAGATAATGGGTATATGGGAGCTTATAATCTCTACTTTTGTTTATGTTTTAAATTTCCATAATAAAAAGTTTAAAAAATTTTAAAAATCTTCAAGTTCCTTAAGGTCCAGATTAGGGTATGAAAAGTGTTCGTTGTAAAAATAGCATTGCAAAGTTAATAGACTATGCTGTGGTAAGTAATTTTTAAAAACTGGTTTAACAAACAAATAAAAATTAATTTTGATAATGTCTGATTTACCCATTTCTTTTTGAGTAATATTAGTAGTGGGATGGTGAAATGAGTTAGTGGTGTACTTAAATGGGAATTAAACTGTTTTTTTTATATACTTTGGAATAGGTATTTTTTAATTTCTAAAGTATTTTCTAAGTAGTGACTACATTAGTAGTGGGTCAGAAAATTTTACTTATTAGTAATTTAAGGGCTTGAAATTATTGTTTTATTTTTTTTTAACCTTGACCAGGATTGAACTCGCAACTCTTTGGTCTGCAGGCCGATGCTCTACCACTGAGCCAAACCAGCCAGGGCAAGGGCAAGATTATTTTTAATTTAACGTTTGATCATGTTGCTTGTATCATCAGTCTAACATTTATTGAGTATTGTTAATTCACTTGAACTTTTAAATTTATGATGAAATCAAACTAGAGAGCTTAGTCTTAATTTTAAAACTAGATTTTTAGCCCTGGCCAGCTTGGCTCAGTGGTTAGAGCATCGGCCTGTGGTCCAGAGAGACCTGGGTTCTGTTCCTGCTAAGGGCACGTACCTCGGTTGTAGTTTGTCCCCGGCCCTGGTTGGTCGTGCGGGTAGCAGCCACTCGATGTGTCCCTTTCACGTCGATGTTTCTCTTTCTCTCTCTCCCTCCCACTCTATCTGAACAAAAAATGGAAAAAAAATGTGCTCGGGTGAGGATAAAAAAAAACACTAGATTTTTAATCTTGCCATATAATTTATAGAGATTAACTCACAAAAATAAAATATATAAGATCTTTTGATTTGTGAATATTTTAGAGCAAAAAAGGTCTGAAATTTATGTCTTCCATATTGCCATTTGTTTTTGTTTTTTCTCTTCTTTTATTGATTTTAGAGAGAGCTGAAGGGAGAGGGGGAGAGAGAAACATCGATGAGAGAGAACATCGACTGGCCGCCTCCTGCACACTCCCCACTGGGGATTGGGCCCACAACCTGGGCATGTGCCCTAACCAGGAATCGAACCGGTGACCTCTTGGTATATAGGTCAGTGCTCAACCACTGAGCCTTACCGGCTGGGTCCATTTTGCCTTTTGTGAGATCATGTTGAATATTAAAGGAATACAAGTTTTAACTTTCTTCTATATTAAGGAAAGTCTTTGGGGAAAATAATATACATTTATTTTTTTTTTACTCCTCACCTGAGGACATTTTTTTATTTATTTTCAGATAGAGAGAGAGAGAGAAACAGAAACATTGATGTGAGAGATACATATTGGGTTGGTTTCTTCCTGCACAACCCTAACCAGGGCAGAGGACTGAACTACAACTGAGGTATGTGCCCTTGACCGGAATCGAACCCACGAGACTCATCGGTCTGCGGGCTGATGCTCTAACTGCTGAGCCAGACCAGCCAGGGCAAAAAATATATAAATTTTAATCTAAATGTTACTTTTATTTATTTATTTTTTTTAAATGTTACTTTTAATTTTTTTATTGCAACATAAGAAATTAAAGAAACTTGGTATTTCCTCCGTTATCAACACTTAATTATAGTTTTCACTTCCTTTTAGTAATGGTACTTCAATTAAAAATAACATTCAGAAGCCCTGGCCAGTTTGGCTCAGCAGTTAGAATGTTGGCTCATGGACTGAAGGGTCTTGGGTTCGATTCCTGGTCAAGGTCACCTACCTGGTTTGCAGGTTCTATCCTGGCCCTGGTCAGGGTCATGTGGGAGGCAGCCAGTTGATGTGTCTCTCTCACATCCATGTTTCTCTCCCTCCCTCTCTTCTACTCTATCTAAAGATCAATGGAAAAATGTCCTCAGATGAGGATTAACAACAACAACAAAAAATTAGCATTCAGGAAAAAAATGACATTTAGAAATTGTTGAAGCTAGATGATACATATGTGGAGACTCATTATATTGTCTCTGAAAACTCTCATAATACAAAGTTTTGAAACCTTTTATTTTTTTTAAAGCTTTTATTTATTTATTTATTTAATCCTCACTCGAGGACATTTTTTCGTTTTTTGTTCAAATAGAGTGGGAGGGAGAGAGAGGAAGAGAAAGATAGAGAGAAACATTGATGTGAAAGGGACACATCGAGTGGTTGCCACCTGCACGACCCAACCAGGGCCAGGGACAAACCGCAACCAAGGTACAAACCGCAACCTTAGCGGGAACCAAATCGGGGTCTCTCTGGACCGCAGGCTGACGCTATAACCGCTGAGCCAAACCGGCCAGGGCTATTTATTTATTTATTTATTTATTTATTTTTAAAGTTCTTTTTTCCCCCCTTTAATGATTTTAGAGCAGTGGTTCTCAACCTTCCTAATGCTGTGACCCTTTAATACAGGTCTTCATGTTGTATGTGGGCTGACCCGCCTGGAGACAGACAGAGGAGCCATGTCTTGGTTCCTAAGACCATAAGAAATGTGTGTTTTCCGATGGTCTTAGGTGACCCTGTGAAAAGGTCTTTCGACCTCCAAAGGGGTCGTGATCCACAGGTTGAGAATTGCTGTTTTAGAGAGGGGAAGTGAGAGGGAGAGAAAGAGATAGAAACATCGACGAGAGAGAACATCGACTGGCTGCCTCTTGCATGCTCCCCACTGGGGATCAGGCCCACAATCTGGGCAGGTGTCCTGACCGGGAATCAAACTGACGACCTCTTGGTGCGTGGGTCGATGCTCAATCACTGAGCCACACCGGCCGGGCTATTGGTTGATTCTTATGTGTGCCCTGGCTGGGATGGACCCTGCACTTTGGTGAATCCGGGGGATGCTCTGACCAACGGAGGTACATGGCCAGGGCTTTGAAATCTTTTTGACCAAGATGTAGAGTAAGAAATACATTTAACATTTCAGCTTAGCACAACCATGCATATTTATGCACAGAAAACTGAGATCAAGTTTCACGTAAAACAGCATTTACCTTTATGCTGTGGTATTACCCTGACATTTTTTCATTATATTAAAAAATTGTTGCCCTGGCTGGTGTGGCTTAGTGGTCATGGACATGTATTTGGGTTGCAGATTTGATCCCCAGCCTCGTCGGCACAGGCGTGGGAGGCAACCAATGGATGTCTCTCTCTCACATCAATGTTTCTCTCTTTCCCTCTCTAAAAATCAATGGAAAAATGCCCTTGAGTGAGGATTAACCAAAAAAAAATTGTTCAAGACTCACTAATAGATCACTACTTTCTGTTTGAAAAACAGAACTCTAGGAGGTAGATGGTTTCATAGTTCTGATTATATTAAAACTGTTTATTCATTAGGATGTTTTTGTTATTCAAGCCATATTGCCTGTATCTGTTGTTCTTTAATACATTTTTTAAAAGTTGTTTTTGCCTGGCTGGTGTGGCTCAGTGGTTGAGTGTTAATCCGTGTACTAAGAGGTTGCCAGTTCGATTTCCTGTCAGTGCACATGCCCAGGTTGTGGGCCCGATATCCCCAGTGTGGGGCATGCAGGAGGTAGCCAGTTGATGTTCTCTGTCTTTGATGTTTCTAGCTCTCCTTACTTCTCCCTTCCTCTCTCTCTAAAATCAATAAAGAAAAAAATATATTTTTTAAAGTATTTTTTATCAAATTAGCTTATTTGTTGTTTTTTAGTGGGTTAGTTGGTTGCTAAATGTTGCCACTTCCTGAAAATGAGTTATCTCCTCCTTTCTTTCTGCTATATGGCCAAAGTCAAGTCTTAGTCATCTCCTGTTTGGATTTGTGTAATTTTTCTCTTCATATTTTATTCCCCCAAATTCAGTTTTGAAAGTCACAGCTAAGGTTATCTTTAATTTCTGCTCCTTTTCATCTGTAACCTGCTTCCCCATTGGTCTTTCTCATTGTGCTCTACCTGTTTTATATCCCTCACTCTGTACATTAATATCAAGTTCATTATCTTTAATTTTATTCATCTCTTTTGAGTCCCAGCATAAAATCTTTCCCTCCACCCATTTGTCTGAACTGCCTCTGCCATTCACATATTGTTTCATAGTCTTTTTTTCTTTTTCTTTTTTTTTTATCCTCACCCGAGGACATTTTTCCATTTTTTGTTCAGGTAGAGTGGGAGGGAGAGAGAGGAACAGAGAGAGAGAGAAACATCGATGTGAAAGGAACACATCGAGTGGCTGCCACCCGCACGACCAACCAGGGCCGGGGACAAACTGCAACCGAGGTACGTGCCCTTAGCGGGAACCGAACCTGGGTCTCTCCAGACCGCAGGCCGACGCTCTAACCGCTGAGCCAAACCGGCCAGGGCTCATAGTCTTTTCTTTTTTGTGAGGCAATTTAGAAACATCATTTTGTGGTAAGATTGAGCTTTAGATCTGGACTCTAGAATCAGGACTATTGGCTGGTGTGTGACATTGATAAAAAGGCACAGAATAGTTTCTGGTGAAGTCAATCCTTTCGTTTTATGAGAGGAAACAGGTTCAAATTGACTTGCCCAAGGTCATTTAACCAAGTTAGTTTCAATTAGAAATCCAGGACCTCTGACTCCTCCTAGTCTTCTGTTCTTCTCCAGTAAATTGCTTAATTTCTGCTTGAAAAATCTTTTTTTTTTTTTTTTTGAATCCTCACCTGAGGATATTTTTGCATTTATTCTCAGATAGAGGAGGAGGGAGAGAGAGAGAGAGAGAGAAACATCGACATGACAGAGACACATCGAGCCCTGGCCAGTTTGGCTCAGCGGTTGGAGCATCAGCCTGTGGACCAGAGAGTCCCAGTTTTGGTTCCCAATAGGGGTATGTACCAAAAAAAACAAAAACAAAACAGAGACACATCGAGTGGCCACCACCCACACAACCCCAACCAGGGCCGGGGACAAACTGCAACCGAGGCATGTGCCCTTAGCGGAAACCAAACTCGGGCCTCTCTGGTCCATGGGCCGACGCTCCAACTGGCAAGCCAAAGTGTCCAGGACTCTGCATGAAAAATCTTAAAAGCTCTACCTCCTTCCTCCCCCCACACTATAATTTTAATCATTATTGTAACTGTTTCTTTTTTGTTTGCATTCTGTTAGGTAAATATTTAATTCAGTGTAATTGAGTACCTGTTATGTGCAGGGTGTTTTATACACTTTACTCCAAGTCTCGTGATAACCTGAAGAGGTAGGTATTTCTGTTTTATATCCGAGGAAACATAAGCACATAGAGAATTGAACATTTGAAAAATAGAAGAGTTGATATTTGAACCCTGTTTTTTTTGACTTGGGCTCTTCCTACTATGTAACTTGCTTCACCACTAATCCCAGAAAGAGAGTAGTATAGAAATATTCAATTTTTCCTTTGGTGAAACTAATACTCATGGCAAACACATGGTATCCAACATATGTGAGTCAAGGTTTACAAGTTACAAGTGTATTACTGTGACTAGATTTTCTGCTTTTGGCTCAGAATGGCTGCTTGGGGGATGTCTCTTACTCCTTGCCTGCTCAAGAGAGATAGATAGATAGATAGATTGATTGATTGATTGATTGATTGATTTAGTGGTACATTCCCCTTGCGGGAACCGAACCCAGGACTCTCTGGTCCGCAGGCCAAAACTCAACCACTGAGCCAAACTGGCCAGGGCTATTTATTTATTTATTTATCCTCACCCGAGGATATTTTTCTCTATCTTCAGACAGAGCGGGAGAGAGAGAGAGGGAGAGAAAGGGGGAGATAGAGAAACATTGATGTGAGAGGAACACGTCGACTGGTTGCTTCCCCCACGGCCCCGACCAGGGCCCCGGGACAAACTGCAACTGATGTACGTGCCCTTGGCCAGAATCAAACACACGAGTCATTGGTCTGTGGGCTGACACTACTGCTGAGCCAAGCCATTCAGGGCATCAAGAGATTTTTAAATGGTAGCAGTGAGGAGCCCTGGCCAGGTAGCTCAGTTGGTTAGAGCATCGTCCCGAAATGTGAAGGTTTGATCCATGGTCAGGGCACACACACACAGAGAGAGAGAGAGAGAGAGAGAGAGAGAGAGAGAGAGATCGATCCTGTGTGTGTGTTTCTGTGTGTGTCCCTAATTCTTTTCTCTCTCAAATCAGAAAAAAAATTTTTTAATGGTATTATCAGTGATACAGCCAAGCCAGTAGAGTGTCTGCACAGCTAACAGTAGAGCCCAATTTGTGCTCTTTTGGGCCTCTACTCGCTGCTTCCATGTGGACTTGGAGGTCAAGAGGCCCTGTAGTTTGAGGTTTTAAGTACTGAGTATTTGGCTTTCTCTTTGGCGACTCCCTCCCTTGTTGTACTGGTTACAGTTTGATTTGTGACCTTCACAGGCTCTTTATTCTGCACTTCACATTATTTAAAATATAAAGCATTTTTATTTATTTTATTTTATTTTATTGAATAATTTTTGTTACAAATGATTCTCCTTTTCTCCCCCTATAAAGCATTTTTAGATTTGTCATTAAAACTGCCCTGAACCTAAAGAATGAGGGGAAAGGTCAGAATTTTAAAAAAAAAGTTAAATTACTAGTTAGGGCAGTTTTTGTTTGTTTGTTTGTTTGTTTAACATTTTGCTTTTACATGTTCCAAAAGATATGAGTACTACTTATTTCTTTGATTGAATTTAAAACCCAAGTAAAACTGCTCTACCTTCTATATCCACTAACATGGACACGCATTTTTTTTCCTTGCTATTTGATCAATTTGCTACCTGCCACTTATTTATTTATTTATTTATTTTTGTGGTACGTGCCCCTAGTGGGAACCGAACCCGGGGCTCTCTGGTCCACTGGCCGACGCTCAACCGCTGAGCCAAACTAGCCAGGGCATCTGCCACTTATCTTTATCTCCCAAGATCAGTACTGCCTGTTGGGCTTCTCTTTGTCTAATACCTATTTCTTTTTACACACACTCAGTTGTTTCTGAGCTTTTTTCAGAACTCTTCTTTTCAGAGGGAAGCCAAAAAGGTTCTTTTTGTTCTGTTACCTAGTAGATGTTGGCTGATCATTATTTTGAAACTTTCGTTGACTTTTATCATCTGATCACTATCCGAAAAAAAATAGTAATACTTTAAATTTTCTAGTTTAAACATTTGCAAATAGTTATATTTGGTTGGGAAAGGAAAAGAGATCCAAACACTGGCTTCACATGGCTGTTTAAAAGTAAGGAAGGACTTTTCCAGAAGCCTACAGCAAACTTCTCATTTCATTGACCAAAATTGGGTTACTTTCCCTTTCCTAAATTAGTCTGTGGTAAAAACTGATGGAATTATTCTTAGCCAGCCAGGCCCATCCCTTGGCCCAAGGATATGGTTGGCTTCCCCTGAAGCACATGACTGCATGGGAGAGGAGTGGTCATAAGGAAGAAAATCTGTTGGGAGGAAGGAGAAAATAGATGCACTTACTGTTCATAGTATGCTAGCATTTGAGGACCTGTAAAATATAAACATGACTTTTACTATGCAATTACTTTTTCTGGCATTGGCTTTTTCTCTTTCGTTGTCAAAGTTCTTGGGGGTGGACATGGTGGGAGTTTATGAAGTGCAGAGAATGAAGTATGGCTAGTAGATTTCTGTGTTCCTTGTGTGGTTCTTATGGAATCATATGGTCAAGCAGATATACACAAACATAAAGATAGAGTCATCTAGTTAAACCAATTAATAACTTTTCAAAATAGAGATAGTGTTTTATTTTACTCTTTGTCGTTAAGGCTACTCTGAAAGGAACTAGTGTTTGTTAAAAGGTAAAATAGAAAGTTATGCACTGGGAAGAGAAAGTAGAAACCAAACAAGAACATTGTATAAAATCTTAAAAGGGAAGGGATCTCAATACCATTAGCTGAGTGAATATAGTAAGCCAAACAGTCTTTTTTTTTTTTAAATGAGAAAACACAATATTTGCAATTCATATATCTAATATATAACATGCAACTCAATAATAAAAACATTTCAGTCATTTAATAAAAATTATTGTGTCACTTATTGGAGTGAACATGTACAGAAAAGGCCCTCTGAGAGCATAAATGACAAAGCTTAACTGTTAGAGGTCAGAGAAGTTACAGTTGAACTAAATCCAATATGATGAGTTTCTTAGGTAGATAAGGGAGGAAGTACATTTCTGGTCCGTTGATGACCACACCCAAAGACACAAGTTAGGAAGCACTATTCTTTAATTTCGAAAGGTTGAAGATTAAGCTATAGTATCTAGAGGTGGCTGGAGATGGAGAGCCTATTATGCTATAGTGAGGAGTTTGGATTTTATTCTTTTTTTTTTTTTTTTTTATCCTCACCCGAGGACATTTTTCCATTTTTTGTACAGATAGAGTGGGAGGGAGAGAGAGGAAGGGAGAGAGAGAGAGAAACATCGACGTGAAGGGACACATCGAGTGGCTGCCATCCGCACGACCAACCAGGGCCGGGGACAAACTGCAACCGAAGTACATGCCCTTAGCGGGAACCGAACCCGGGCCTCTCCGGACCACAGGCCGACGCTCTAACCGCTGAGCCAAACTGGCCAGGGCAGGAGGAGTTTGGATTTTAGATTGAAGATAGTAGGGAACCATTGAAGGATTCCAACCTGACAAGAAGGTCAGATTTGTCTTAGATCACTCTGCTACACTCTGGATAATGGATTGAGTAAGGCAGGAATGGAGGTGGGAGCAAATGTTATCTGAGAAATGATAAGGGCAGAGTAGAAGAGGTGGCAAGATGGGAATAAAGGTGAGACAGGTTTAGGAAAAAGAAATCAATAGGACCTGGTATCCAGTGAGGAGAGGAAGGAGGCTAGGATTATTTCTATTTTTCTAGTTTGGGTCAGTTGTGGTAGGTGGAGAAGCAAGTTTGGAGGTGGGGAGAGGGAGAAGATGATTCAATTTAATGAAGTGTGCCAGGCACTATGCAAAGTCTATAAGGGTTATATATCATTTTACCAGAATGATAAAGTGTGGAGAAGAGACTAGACAAAATAAAAGGGGAGTATTGACTTCTGGGGAGTGTAAATTGTGGCAAGGTGCCTAGGAAATGTTTAATAAATAAGGGTTATTAGTAAGATTGTTATGCAGATAAGAGTAGTTCTCCTTTTTCTGGTACTAGAGAAGGAACACCTTTATAAATGAAAGTTTATATCCCATTTACAAAGAGAAATTTATGCCCTGCTTTTACAGGCTGAAAGGGAGAGGGCCTAGAGTTCTTCTTGTATCTGCTGTTTTTCATTTGCCTTTAGCCCAAATAATCTGTGCTGATGTAGCATATTTTGACATGGCATATTCTGATACGTTTTGACACATGCATATCTATGAAATTGTCGCTACATTCAAGATAGTGAACATATTTAACACCCCCAAAATTTCCTTGTAATCATTCCTTCCTACCCACCTTTCCCCTTTACCCAGATAACTACTGAGTCACTATAGAAAACATAAATGGAGTCATGAAGTATATACTCTTTTTTGTTTGGCTTCTTTCATTTGATGTTATTATTTTGAGATTTATCCATTTTACTAAGCATATTAGTAGGTGGTCATTATTATTTTTTAATCCTCACCCAAGAATATTTTTTCCATTTATCTTTAGGTAGAGTGGAAGGGAGGGAGGGAGGGAGGGTGAGAGAGAAAGAAAAAAATATCAACCTGAGAGAGACACATCAACTGGCTGCCTCCTGCATGACCCTGACCAGAGCAGGGGACTGAGCCACAACTGAGGTATGTGCCCTTGACCTGAACTGAACCTGAGACTCTTTGGTCCATGGAGTGGGAGGGGGGAAGGGAGAGAGAAACATCTATGTGAGAGAGACACGTCTATTGATTGCCTCCTGCATGACCCTGATGGAGGGGGGTCAAATCTGCAATCAAGGTATGTGCCCTAGATCAGGAATCGAACCCGAGATTTTGGTCAGTATGCTGACCCTCTAACTGTGGCCAGGGATGTTATTCATTTTTTATTGCAGAGTCATTTCCATTGTATGCATGTACTGCAATTTGTTGATCTGTTCACCTCTTGATGGACTTTTAGACTGTTTCCAGGTATGAGCTGTTACAAATAAAGCTGCTATGAGCATTCATGTATTAAGTCTGTGTGTGGATACATTTCCTTTACTTGGATCATAGGTATAAGTTTAACTTTTTGAGAAGCTGCCAAACTTTGCTGAGGTGGGTGAATCATTTCAAATTTCTGCCAGCAGTGGAAATGAACATTTCTACATCCTCACCATTTGGTATGATCAGTCCTTTTAGTTTTAGGCATTCTAATAGTTGTGTAGTAGTATCTCTTTACAGTTTTATTTTATATTTCCCTAACAACTAATGCTGCTGAACATCTTTTTATGTGCTTATTTTGCGATCTATATATCTTTTTTGGTGATATATTTCAAGTTTTGCTTATTTAAAACATTTTATTTTGAAATATTGTTTCACAGAAAGTTACAAAAATATATATAAAACGGGAGGTTCTAGGTATCCTTCACTCAGTTTTCTCCAGTATCTTGTATAACTAGAATAATATCAAGATCAGGCAAATGATATTGCTACAGTCCACCAAACTTATTCGTATGTTATCAATTTTACATGCACTCATTTGTGTTTGTGTTTGTAGTTCTATGCAATTTTATCACATTTGTTGATTTGTATAACCATCACCACAGTCAAGATACAGAACTGTTCCATTACCACAAAGTTCCATCTCATTAGCCTCTTTATGGTCATACCCACTTCCCTTCCTTCTCCCCTCCCCAGTCTCTAATTCCTGGCAACAACTAATCTGTTCTCTATCACCATAATTATATTTCGAGAAAATGTTATATAAATTGAGTCATATAGTATTTAACCTTTTAAGGTTGGGTTTTATCACTCAGTATAATTCCCTAGATATCCTTACAAGTTGCTGCATATATTGTTTGTTCCTTTTAATTAATGAGTAGTATTCCTTGATATTTGTCTAACCTTTACCAATTGAAGGACATTTGGGGTTTTTTTGCCAGTTATTGGCTAGCATGAATAAAGTTACTATGAATATTTGTGTACAGGTTTTTGTGTGAATATAAGTTTTTATTTCTTTGGTTATAAATTCCCAATAGTAGTTGCCTGCCAACCTCCACTATGGGAGTTTAGTTTTAAAAGAAATTGCCCAACTTTTACCTTACCACCAGCAGTGCATAGGTTGTCCAGTTTCTCTGCATCTTGGGCAGCATTTAGTGGTATTGTTATTTCTCCTTTTTCTTTCTTTTCTTTCTTTTGTTTTTGTTTTGTTTTTTTATCCTCACCCGAGGACATTTTTTGATATTTTGTTCAGATAGAGTGAGAGGGAGAGAGAGAGAGAGAAACATCGACGTGAAAGCGACACATCGAGTGGTTGCCACCCACACGACCCAACCAGGGCCGGGGACAAACTGCAACCAAGGTACATGCCCTTAGCGGGAACCGAACCCGGGTCTCTCTGGACCGCAGGCCAACGCTCTAACCGCTGAGCCAAACCGGCCAGGGCTCTTTCTTTTCTTTATAGAGAGAGAAGAAGGGAGAGGGAGGGAGGGAGGGAGAGAGAGAAAAATATCAGTGAGAGAGACCATCGATTGGCCACCTCCTGCATGCCTGAACTGGGGATTTGGCCCACAACCTGGGTATATGCCCTAACCAGGAATCGAACCAGCGACCTCTTGGTGCATGGGTTGACGCTGAACCACTGAGCCATACCGGCCCGGCTTATTATTTCTTATTTTAGCCATTCTGAAAGGTGTTTAGTGGTACCTCATGTTTTTCAAAATATATTTTTATTGATCTCAGAGAGAGGAAGGAAGAGGGAAAAAGAGAGAAACATCGATGAGAGAGAAACATTGATTGGCTGCCTCCCGCACACCCCTTACTGGGGATCAAGGCTGCAACCCAGGCATGTGCCCTGACTGGGAATCGAACCAGCGACCTCCTGGTGCATGGGATGATGCTCAACCAACTGAGCTATACTGGCCATGCACATTATGGTTTTAATTTATTTTCCTAGTGACTAATACTATTAAGCATCTTTTTTATCATCACTGTATCATTTTTAGTCAAGTGTCCATTGAAGTCTCTGCCTCTTTTTTTTAAAAGTGTTTTTATTGATTTTTTTTTTAGAGAGTGAGAAAGGGAGAGAGAGATAGAAACATTGATGTGAGGGAGATAAACATTGATAATCTGCCTCCTGCTTGCCCCCTACTGGGGGATCAAAACCATAACCCGGGGCATATGCCCTGACTGGGCATCAAATGGAACCTCTCAGTCCATGGGATAATACTCAATCCATTGAGCCACACTGGCTGTGTAAGTCTGCCTTTTTTTTTTTTTTCATCCTCACTTGAGAACATTCTTCCTTTTTTTTGTTCAGATAGAGTGGGAGGGAGAGAGAGGAAGAGAGAGCGAGAGAAACATCAATGGGAAAGGGACACATCGAGTGGCTGCCACCCGCACGACCAACCAGGGCTGGGGACAAACTGCAACCGAGGTATGCGCCCTAAGCGGGAACCGAACCCAGGTCTCTCTAGACCATAGGCCGATGCTCCAACCGCTGAGCCAAACTGGCCAGGGCAAGTCTGCCTTTTTTAAAATTGGATTTTCTTCTTCTCACCCAGCTGGTGTGGTTCGGTGTGGTTCAGTGGTTGAGCATTGACCTGTGCACCAAGAGGTCGCCGGTTTGATTCCTGGTCAGGGCACATGCCCAAGTTATGGGCCAAATCCCCAGTGAGGGGCATGCAGGAGGTGGCTAATCAATGTAGTCTCTCATTAATGTTTCTATCTCTCCCTCTCCCTTCCTTTCTCTCAAAAATCAATAAAGAAGAAAAAAAATTAAAAACTAATCATAATAAAATTGGATTTTCTTATGTAAAGTGTTGAGAGTTCTTTACATTTTTAGATTTGCCTTTTTATCAGATACATGCTTTGCAAAGAGTTTTCCCCAATCTGTGGCTTGTCTTTTCATTAATAGTGTCTTTTGTAGAAGTTTTTAGTTTTAATTTATCAGTTTGTTATTTTATGGATTATGCTTTTGATGTTATATGTAAGAAATCTTTGCCTAAAGTAAGTTTGCAAAAATTTTCTTCTAGTATCTTTGGGGAGGTTTTATAGTTTTTGATTTTGCATTTAGGTCTATAATCTATTTTGATTTAATTTTGTTTTTTAAATACTCTCCTGAGGATATGTTTCTATTGATTTTCAGAGAGAGAGTAAGGGAGAGAGAAACATCGATGTGAGAGAAACATTGATTGGTTACCTCCTGTAAGCCCCTTGACCAGGTATTGAACCTGCAACCCAGGTATATACCCTGACTAGGAATCAAAGTGCAACCTTTTCAGTATATGGGACTATTACTAGAAAGGGGACTTGACCCTTGGCAGGTCTGCCTAGGGCCTGCTGGTAATGTGTGGGTTCTTGACTTTAAGCACGAAAAATTTTGCAACAAGTCCAAGTGAATTTGAGAGGATGTTTATTAAAACTGGGGACAATAAAACAAGGAAGGGCTCGGGAAATGAGCCTAGGCTGGGCTTCTTTGGCTCACTAAGCAGTCAGAGAAAAGGGGACCTTGGGGACAGCTTCAGGGGGGTTGAACTGGCACTGCCCATTGCTGCCTTGGTTGCATGCCTGTGGGGAAAGAAGAGTGGGGAGGCTCAGGCATGCTCCTGGGAGGGAGAGCTCAAGATAGACCTTTATTTTGAGGGGTTTGTTTTTTTTTAAAATCCTCACCTGAGGACATTTTTCCATTTTTTTGTTCAGATAGAGTAGGAGGGAGAGAGAGAGAAACATCAACGTGAAAGGGACACATTGAGTGGCTGCCACCCACACGAACCAACCAGGGTGGCTGCCACCCACACAAACCAACCAGGGCTGGGGAAAAACCGCAACCACGCTACATGCCCTTAGTGGGAACTGAACCCGGTTCTCGCAGGCTGACGCTCTAACCGCCGAGCCAAACTAGCCAGGGCCATTTTGAGGGGTTTTAAAGGCTGAGTGTTTAGGGGAGTTCTTAGGGGGAGGATCTCAATAGAATATTCGTCAGCCTTATACTGATGTATGAAAATAAGGTTTATTATCTTTTATAATTTTTTTTTTTTTGGAGGCAGAGGAAGGGTGAGGGTGAGATAGAAATATCATCAGTTGTCTGCTTTCTGTATAGCCTCTGCTGGGGATCTAGCTCATAACCTGAATCAGTGACCTCTTGGT
Source organism: Molossus molossus (assembly GCF_014108415.1). Classification (NCBI taxonomy): domain Eukaryota; kingdom Metazoa; phylum Chordata; class Mammalia; order Chiroptera; family Molossidae; genus Molossus; species Molossus molossus. Next base: position 36,905,645 of record NW_023425357.1, on the reverse strand, counting down.
GCATAGGTCGATGCACTGAGCTTCACTGGCTGGGCGAGGTTTATTATCTTATTTTTTTTGTTTATTCATTTTAGACAGAGAGGAAGGGAGAGGGAGAGAGAGAGATAGAAACATCCATGAGAGAGAACATAGATTGGCCACCTCCTGCATGTCCCCCACTGGGGATTTGGCCCACAACCTGGGCATGTGCCCTGACTGGGAATTGAACCGGCGACCTCTTGGTGATGGGTCAGTGCTCAAACACTGAGCCATACCAGCCGGGTGAGGTTTATTCTCTTAACTTCATCTGTCCTTGAGTGTGGTTGACAAATGGCAGTAATTGGATTTCTGCTGTCTCTGGTTGGGGAGAAGTGTAAATAAACCATTTACTCCTAAGGGTCCCTGGTTTAGGGAAGATAGGTTTTACTAAATGGCTGCACATACTTGGCATCTAGATTTTCAAGATGACTGCAGATTGTTTAACTGTCTCTTAGTTTCCCTATTTCACTTGTCCTGGCGTACTACTAACTAGCCTGTTTCAGAAATTGAGCCTCCTAACCAGGGCTCAAGTTCATTGATGTTACATATGAATATCCAGTTCTTCTAGCCCTGTTTATTGAAAAGGCTATCCTTTCTCCACAGCATTGTCTTTACACCTTAGTCAAAAATTAGTTGACTATATATGAGTGAGTTTACTTTTGGACTCTGTTCTATTTTGAGCTCTGTATCTTTTACTGATACTTCAGTATCATGATTATTGTACCTTTATAGTAACTTTTAAATTCAGATAGTGTCACTTTTTTAACTGTGTTCTTTATCAGATTATTTTGGCTATTCTAAATCCTTTGGTCTTTTTATATAAATTTTAAATCAGTTTGCCAATTTTACAAAAATACTTACCTGAATTTTGATTAGGATTATGTGAAATCTATACACCAGTTTTGGGAGAACTGGTATCAGTATTGGGACTTCTAATCTATGAATAAAATTTCTCTATTAATTTACTTTATTATTTTAATTTTTTTTCTTTATTGATTTTAGAGAGAGAGGAAGGAAGAGGGAGAGAGAAACATCGATGAGAGAGAACATTGATTGGCTGCCTCCTGCATGACTGCTACTCAGCCACTGAGCCACACCAGCTGGGCCATTTACTTTATTACTTTATTATATACTTATTATTGTTTTATTACAGATCACTGTTATTTAATTTCTCAGCAGTCGTTTATATTTTTAGTGTATAAGTATTACTATTGTAAGTTTTGCTATAGACAATCATGCACAGATTTCTCTGAGTGGACATTTTCATTTCTCTTGGGTACATACCTAAGAGTGGAATTGTTCATTACATGTTAATTCCATGTTTAACTTTTTGAGGAGCTGACTTTCCCATACTAGCTACACCATTTTACACTCCCATTAGTAATGTATGAAAGTTCCAATTTCGCCCTGGCCAGTTTGGCTCAGCGGTTGGAACATCGGCCTGCGGACCAGAGAGTCCCAGGTTTGGTTCCCGCTAGGGGCACATACCAAATCAAAAAAGAGAGAGAAAGTTTCAATTTCTCCATATCCTCACTAATACTTATTTTCCATTTTTGGTTTCTTACTGTGGTTTTGATTTGTTTTTCCCTAATGACTAGTGATGTTGTATGTCTTTTCATGTGTGTACCAGCTATTTGTGTATTATCTTTGGAGAAATGTGTATTCAGGTTCTAAAAATAGTCCCATTTTAAAATTGGGGTTGTCTTTTTGTTGAATTGTAAGAGATTTTTATTTAGTCTGGATACTTTTTTGAGGATATATTATATGCTAGTAATATAATACATTCTTTTCACATTGTGTGCATGCCATCTTGGAATCCCCCAAACTTCTGGTTGATATTTTATTTTTATTATTATTTTTTATATAATTTTTTATTAATTTATTTTTGTTACAGATGTTTCTTCTTTTTTTCCCCATTGACTCCCTACCCCCCACACCATACCTGGCTTTGTTGTCCGTGTCCATTGGTTTTGCTGGTTGATATTTTAAAGTTCATTCTTTGTGATGTTTAGTTGTGTGGGTTTTGACAGATGCATAGAGTTATGTATTCCTTACCCCAGTACCATACAGAACAGTTCCATCATCTCCCCCCCCCCTTTATTGATTTTAAAGAGAGAGGGGAAGGGAGAGGGAGAGAGAGAGAAACGTTGATGAGAGAGAACATTGATTGTCTGCCTCCTGCGTGCCCCCTACTCAGGCCCACAAACTGAGCATATGTCCTGACCGGGAATAGAACTGGCGACCTCTTGGTGCATGAGTCGACGCTCAACCACTGAGCCACATGGGCCGGACAGTTCATCATCTTAAAAAGCTCCCCTGGGCCCCCTTTGTAGTTACTCACTCCCTCTTCCCTTTGTGTCTAGTTTCTTTCAATTTGCATGATTCATTTAAGATGACATTTATCCATGTCATTGTATGTATCACTAGCTAGTTTGTTTTTATCACTATAAAGTATTCCACTGTATGGATGTGCCGAAGTTAGTTTATCCTTTTACCTGTTGAAAGATATCTCTTGGTTCCTGATATTTGACAATTATTAATAAATCTTCTGTAAAGAGCCACATACTGGTTTTTGTGTGAACATAAGCTTTCAATTCACTTGCTCTGAAAGAATCATGTTTTGTTTTCATTTATTTTACTCTCTTGTTTTCTGTTTTATTTCTTTCTTTCATCTTTATTATTGCCTTTCAAATAGAGTAGTTTAAGCAAGAGTGGTTAATGTCTACTTCTTCCAGGAGATCAGTACAGGTGTGCAGACTGTATTAAGGGCTGTTTCAGTGGATGGATGAAACACAAAGCCAGATAACTTTGAAAGTGAGAGAAAAAAAGAGAAAGTGAGAAAGTGGAGACATTGACAGTACACTACTCTTTCTAAAAATTTAGTTTTTAGATCAAGGTCTCTGAACTGTGGTAGTGTTGACATTTCACACTGATAATTCTTTGTTTTGGGGCTCTGAATTGTATATCATAGGATGCTTAGTAGCATCCCAGGCACCTACTTACTACATGCCAGTATTACCCCTCTAGAGGTGACAACCAAAAACACTTCCAAACATTGTCAAATGATTCTTGAGGAGCAAAACTTTCTCCATTGAGAACCAGTGTTTTGGAGGAAGGCGGAGAGAGAAGACCCTAAAGGACAACTCAGATCTCAGGGAAGCTTTTTATTTTTTAAAATCCTTACCTGAGGATATTTTTCCATTTATTTTCAGACAGAGTTGGGGGGGAGGGGAGAGGGAGGAAGGGAGGGGGAGAGAGAGAGAGAGACAGACAGACAGACAGACAGACATCAATTGGTTGCCTCTGGCATGACCCCACAACCATTGTATGTGACCTTGGCCAGAATCAAACCTGGGACTCTCTGGTCCACAGGCTGATGCTCTAACCACTGAGCAAAACTAGCTAGGGCTCAGGGAAGCTTTTTAAAGGAAGTGAAAGACTGAAGGAAGTAGCCAGTGGAGAGAAGGGGAATGTTAAAGCTGTGGAAAATAACTGATGGAACTAGGGAATGGAATTTAGATGGAGAGATTAGCTTTTATATGGGAGACAGGTCATTTTTTTCCTGAGAAAGAAAGAAATGAAAAGGATAAATTATCCCTGGCCGGTATGGTTCAGTGGTTAGAGTGTTGGCCTGTGGACTGAAGGGTCTTAGGTTTGATTCCCAGTCAACCTAGATCCCCGGCCCCTGTTGGGGTTGTGTGGGAGGCAACGTCGATGTCTCTCTCTCACATGAATGTTTCTCCCCCCCCCCCCTTCCACTCTATCTTAAAAAAAAAAAAAAGTTTTTATTTTATTTATCTTTTATTTTTTTATTAATAATTTATTTTTGTTACAGATGTTTCTCCTTTTCCCCCCACTGATTCCCCCCCTGTCCCCGCCTTGTCTCCAGCTTTGTTGTCCATGTCCATTGTTGATGCATACATGCATATAAATAAGTTCTGTGGTTTATCTCTCCCCACCATCCCCTCTTCTGGGGATTGTCAGTCTGTACCCCACTTCCACGTCTCTGGGACTATCCCATTTCTCAGACTGTTATGTTCATTATATTCCACCAATAAGTGAGATCATATGATACTTGTCTTTTTCTGTTTGGCTTGTTTCGCTTAGGATAATACTTTCCAAAAAAAGTGTTTTTAAAAAAATTATAGTCGATAGTAATATGTATGTTATTGAAACCCAGGTTTCTGTTCTGTTAATGTTATATATAATAAATCTAACTTTTATTTAATGTCTGTTCTGGATACAATGCTAGGTGTTGATACAGATTATCTAGAATCCTCACAACAACCTTCCAGTGTAGATATTATCCTCAGTTTACAGATAAGGTAATTGAAACTCAGACTGGTTGACTTGATGAACCTAAGTGGTGTCTTTCACCCCAAAGTCAGTGTTCTCTATTCTTTTTTTCTCCTTTGATTCCCTGCCTCATGCTTGTTGTATTGTTCCATACTACCTCCTAAATACTGTGATATACAATCTAATTTTTGTCTAGTGTGGTCTTATTCTGTATTTGTGTTGGAATCATAATTAGACCACTTTGTTGTTTTCTCTCTGCTTTTAAGGGATTTTTTTCCCCCCAGCTCTCATGGTCATTCTGAATTTCATCTTCCATAGTAGCTGCCATTGTGTATAATTAATACAGATTGTATAATTTTTGGAAACATGAGTATATATTTGCTATCTTTATTTTTTTTTTATTATTTTTTATTTTTTTATCCTCACCTGAGGATATTTTTCCATTTTTCGTACAGATAGAGTGGGAGGGAGAGAGAGAGAGAAACATCGATGTGAAGGGACACATCGAGTGGCTGCCACCCGCACGACCAACCAGGGCCGGGGACAAACTGCAACCGAAGTACGTGCCCTTAGCAGGAACCGAACCCGGGTCTCTCCGGACCGCAGGCCGACGCTCTAACCACTGAGCCAAACTGGCCAGGGCTATATTTGCTATCTTTATATTGTTTATTCATAAGTAATGTGAAAAGCACAGGTTCTAAATGCTGATATCTGTGGTTCACTGTTTTCAAAGCAGCTGTTTACCTACCTAATTGCTGTTATGATTTCTTATGCCTGTTGGTGATAATGTCACATGGGATGGACTTAAAGGCTTATTATAATCTAGATAGACTTGGTTTTCTCCTAATTTTTTTCTCCTTGTAGGTCACTATAAGGGCTGTCTTAGGAGAAAATTATGTTGTCTGGCGTGTGTGTGTGTGTGTGTGTGTACATACATATATATGTATATATGATTTTTTTAACAAAAGCATACTAGTACATATTCTCTGTTCTCTCAGTTGTAAATTGACTGTATATATTTTTTCCTACATGTAGAAGTTGAGCTGTGATTATAGCACTATTTCTATACTATTGACTTTGTTCCCACAATCAAGCCTTATAGTGTTACATACTGTAAGTGGTTGCCAAATGATTCTCTTGTTTTAACTGTTCATTATTATTATTATTTTCAGCAATGATAGAGCCTAAAGATAGTGGAATCCTTTGTTTTTAAAAACTTCTTAGGAAGTATTTTCTTTCTGCTTTGGTTATAGTAGAATTGAGTCCCTGCGTGAAATTCCACATTTGTTCTAACACACTGTGCTTCTTAATAGGTTCTTGAATAAAGTGGATTTCTTTTTTTTTTTATCCTCACCCGAGGATATTTTTCCATTTTTTGTACAGATAGAGTGGGAGGGAGAGAGAGGAAGGGAGAGAGAGAGAGAAACATCGACGTGAAGGGACACATCGAGTGGCTGCCACCCGCACGACCAACCAGGGCCGGGGACAAACTGCAACCGAAGTACGTGCCCTTAGCGGGAACCAAACCCGGGTCTCTCCGGACCGCAGGCCGATGCTCTAACCGCTGAGCCAAACTGGCCAGGGCAATAAAGTGGATTTCTTTTGCTTAATGAACTTGGGTATAAATCATTTTACTTTCTTTTGCTTCTTGTTGCATTGTTCCAATTCTAGCTATGTTAATATAATCTCATTTTCAACATTAATTTTCCTTTTGTAAAATTACTCAACATTTTTGTTCTTATTTCCTTTCTAATGTGCTAATTTTCCTTTCCAAGTTTCTGAATTGTTTTGAATTTGCCAATTGATGGCTTGTTAACCATCATTTTTCTTGCAAAGTTCTATTTTTTTAGTTATTACAAGTATTATTGAAGTTATATATGCTTTTCCTTGTTTAAAGAATCAAATTGTTCAGTAAAGCTTATTCTGGAGAAAGTTTCTTGACTCTACCTTTACCTCACTTTTTTCCCCTTCCTCGTGGTGCTTGCTTTCATTTCTTTTATCAGTTTTTTAGTATTTGCCTTCAGATTTCTAGATAAAATGCTCATACTGCTACTTCTTGACTTTTTTTTTTTTTCCAGTTTTAGCCATTTTCTGTTGACTTCTTATTTAGAAAGTGAAGTTTAGCACTTTTTTTTTTTTTTTTAATCCTCACCTGAGGACATTTTTGCATTTTTTGTTCAGATAGAGTGGGAGGGAGAGAGAGGAACAGAGAGAGAGAGAGAAACATCGACGTGAAAGGGACACATCGAGTGGCTGCCACCCGCACAACCGACCAGGGCCGGGGACAAACTGCAACCGAGGTACGCGTCCTTAGCGGGAACCGAACCCGGGTCTCTCAGGACCGCAGGCCGACGCTCTAACCGCTGAGCCAAACCGGCCAGGGCAAGTTTAGCACATTTTTATTGCCAATTACATATGGGCACAGTTCTCATTCCCCAATATGGTTATATCATAATTGTGATTAAATTAATATTGTTTTTATTATTACAAGTACATATTGTTCTACTCATAGCCAAGTCATTTAGCATAGTATTATTGTATTTCCTTCCTTGTGCAGTTTATTTCTTTTCTAGAGTTAGCAATTATTGTTGTTATTTTTCTGTGTACTTATGCTAATTCATTCCTAAAGTGCCTGACTCTCATCTCAATACTTTCAAACACATCAGTTAGTCTGTCAATTTAATTTTCTTATAGACTTCTCTCTCAGAGCCTTCCAAACTTCTGTAATCTGGAATAGGCTGTTATGCCTTTGCCGTTCTGAGATCTCCCCTCTCCATTATTTCGAGGGGTCCCTTTGCCTTTCTATTGTGTTGGATCACCTGTTTCTTGGATGCATGTCTTCCTTTTGCTTGATTACTTTACACTCATTTTGGTGGAGTACTTCCTCCAGTAACTGAAGGCAATGGGAGGTAAATTTTTAAGACCTTACATATTTAAAAATGTTGCCCTGGCCGGTTTGGCTCAGTGGATGAAGCGTTGGCCTGTGGTCCCGGATTCGGTTCCCACTAAGGACACGTACCTTGGTTGCAGTTTGTCCCCGGCCCTGGTTGGGTCATGTGGGAGGCAGCCACTCGAAATGTCCCTTTCACATTGATGTTTCTCTCTCTCTCTCTCTCTCTCTCCCTCCCACTTCATCTGAACAAAAAATGGAAAAATGTCCTCGGGTGAGGATAAAAAAAAAAATAATAAAAATGTTTTAAAATGTTTTTATTCTCCCCTCACACTTAATTATTGCTGGTGGAGAATTCTAGATATAAATTTTTTTTAATCTTTTGGTACGTGCCCCTAGCGGAACAGAACCCGGGACTCTCTGGTCCACAGGCTGATGCTCCAACCGCTGAGCCAAACTGGCCAGGGCTAGATATAAATTTAAAAAAAAATTTTTGAAGGTATTGCTCTCCATTTTCTTCTAGCTTCCAGGTTTGCTCTTGAGAAGGCTGATAACATTCTAATTCTGTTCTTCATGTGTAACCTGTTCCCCTCTTCCCAATCTTTTAGGTTCTTTTCTTTGTTTTTTATGTTGTGAAATTTCATGATGATGTGTGTTAGTATGGATCTGTTTTCATTCATTGTGCCAGCGCCTCAGTGATCCTTTATCTCTCTCTCTTCATTTTCTGTTCTCTTCTTCTGGAATTCATTTTCAACTGTGGGAATCCTGGACAAATTCTAATATTCTCTCTCATTTCCTATTTGTCTTTTTGCTTAACTCTTTGGAAAAATTCTTTAACTTTGATTTTTTACTTTTTCTTTGAGCCTTCCATTTGTTATTTATTTATTTATTGTTAATCCTCACTGAGGATATTTTTCCATCAGATACCCCGACCAGGGCCAGGAATCAAACCTGCAACCCAGGCATGTGCCCTTGACTCAGAATTGAACCTGTGACCCTTTGGTATGCAGGCCAGCACTTTAAGCCCTGAGCCAAATGGCCAGGACTCCATTTGTTATTTTTAATTTCTAGGGGTTTTTGTTTTATCTTTTTAATTTTAATTTTATTTTAAATCCTTATCCAAGGATATGTTTTTATTTATATTTATAGAGAGAAGGAGAGAGAAACATCAATGTGAGAAACATTGATAGTTTGCCTCCTATATGTGCCCCAACTGGGGATTTAGCCCACAACCTTTTGGTACACTGGATGACTCTCCAACCAACTGGGCCACCACCTGGCCAGGATGTATTATTTTTAAATTTATTTTATTTTTGTTTGAGAGTACATTTATTAAAGCTTGGGACAATGAAACAAGGAAGGGCTTAGGACAGAAAAAGCAACAGGGGAGAGCCTAAATAGGGCTGCTTTGGCTCTCTAGAAATGTTATAGGAATGAAATTAGCCCAGGCTGGACTGCTTTGGCTCACTAGCACGTTGGAGAAAAAGGGGCTTCGGAGACAGATTCAGGGGGTTGGTTAGCCTGGCACAAGCTGCCTCTGCTCCTTGTTTCCTAGGTTGCAAGTCTTGTGGGGGTTGCTGGTAGAGTTTAGGAAATGCATGCCTGTGGAGGAGGAAGAGGGGTGAGTGAAAGGCATGGGTATGCTCCCAGGAGGAAGAACATGTTTATTTTATCTTTTTTTTTTTAGAAGAGTTTACTTATTTTAAGTACATTTTTATTGATTTTAGAAAGAGAGGAAGGGAGAAAGAGAGAAAGATAGAAATATCTCCATCAGCTGCCTCCTGCACCACACTGCCTACTGGGGTTGTAGCTCACAACCTGGGCATGTGCCCTGACTGGAAATCGAACCTGGTGCAGGGGACAACACTCAACCAGTTGAGCCACACCAGACATGGCTATTTTATCTTTTAAAATAATCACATGTTCTTTTGTGTGTGTGTGTGTGTGTGTTTTTCCTTTAATCCTTACTCGAGGATATTTTTCCATTTATCTTCAGATAGAGTGGGAGGGAGGGAAGGAGAGAGAGAAAAAAACATCAATGTGAGAGAGAGCCATTAATTGGTTGCCTCCCTCACAACCCCAACCAGGGCTGAGTATTGAATCGCAACCAACGTATATGCCCTTGACTGGAACCAAACCTGCAACTCTGGTCCACAGGCCAACGCTCTAACCACTGAGCAAAACCGGCTAGAGCTAAGCGCATGTTCTTATTTCAAGATTACAATATCTTTTTTTCTCAGGTTATTGAAGATAGGTTTTGTTTTTATTTTTGAGGTTTCCCTCTTACTGCATAATCTTTTTCCTGCACTTTTCTTTTCACCTGTCTTTAATGTTGAAGCTTTTCTCAGATGTTTGATGATTTATAGCTATCTACTTATTTTTTAAAATGGGGCACCAAAATCTTAATGGCAGTTCTGTGATCATAAATGGCACTTGCTAACTGCAGCCCTCACTGTAAGAGTTTTACCAGGTTGCTGTAACCTGTGATGTCATTCACTGTAGGTCTTTTCTCTTAGGCTAATCAGGTTCCTGAGAGAAGAATGAATCTTCCAGTCTATTGCCTGCAGACTGTATGCCCCTTATACATTGTGAGCCAAGGGAGGGAAAAGTACTGCAGGTTTTAATATATAAGTTTTAGAGAGATTTTTTTCATCACTCTGTTTTCAGTGTGGTTGCCTTTCTGTTTTTCCTCTTCAGGAAATCCTCAGTTTTGTGCCTAGACGAATGTATATCCAGTAGTATAGAGTGAGGAGGCATAGGAAATGGGGAAGGAGATTAGTATCTAATTTTAACAAGCTTTGTGCCAATCTTGTTTTCAGCTTTATCTTCACCTCCACTTCCAAAAGTACCTGATGTGTAGTGCATTCTGAGTGTTGGGAGTTCTTTGTTGGAAATCAGTTTTCTTTTCATTGCTGGCTCAAGTTTTAGCTTTTTCAGGTGCTAAATCAGGTGTAGTACGATGAGTACTACATTCCAGCTTCTAAAAGTGTTCTTGCCATAGTTTCACCTCCTGTCCTTTTTGTTTTTGTGAGTTTACACCCTTGAAAAAAACCCTTTTATTATCATTTAGTGGCCTTTCAGTTGGGAATGGCAAATGTATGTCTTTGGTTCACTGGGGAAGTTCTTTAAACTTGTTTTAGTTTTTTATTGAGGTGAAAATTACATAACATCCCAGCCGGTGTGGCTCAGTGGTTGAGCATCAATCCATGCACCAAGAGGTTGCCGGTTTGATTTCCAGTCAGGGCACATGCCCAGGTTGTGGGCCAAATCTCCAGGGGGGCATGCAGGAGGCAGCCAGTCAGTATTCTCTCGTCGATGTTTTCATCTTTCTCTTCTTCTCCCTTCCTCTCTCTAAAATCAATAAAGAAAATTTTTTTTTTTAAAAACAAAGTTACATAACATACAATTAACCATTTAAAAGTATACGATTAAGTCCAGCTGGTGTGGCTCAGTGGTTGAGCATCGACCCATGAACCAAGAGGTCACTGGTTCGATTCCTGGTCAGGGCACATGCCTGGGTTGTGGGCTCGATCCCCAGTGGGGAGTGTGCATGAGGCAGCCAGTCGATGTGTCTCTCTCATTGATGTTTCTATCTCTCTCTCTCCCTTCCCCTCTCTCTAAAAACAATAAAAATATATATTTAAAAAAATCAATAAAAACATTGAAAAAGTATATAATTAAATGGTATTTTGTGTATTTACAATGTTGTGCAAACACCAGTTTACTCTAGTTTCAAAACTTTTCATCACCCCTGAAAAACACCTCGTAACCATTAAATAACTACCCTCCCACCCCTGCCCTCTAGTGACTTCTAATCTGCTTTCTGTCTCTGTTTTGACTATGTAGATATATCATATAAAAGGCAACAGGCATCATACAATATGTGACCTTTTTTCTCTTAGCCATAGTGTTTTCCAGGTTCATCCAGGTTGCAGCATCTGTCAATATTTTGCTCTTTTGGCTGAATAATATTTTATTGTATGTATACACCATAATTTGCTTCCCCGTCTATCTATTGATGGACATTTGGATTGTTTCTACCTTTGGGCTATTATGGATAATGTTGCTATAAACATTTGTGTACAATTTTCATTGAAGACATATGTCTGCATTCTCTTAGGTATATACCTAGAGGTGGAATTGCTGGGTCCTATGCTAATTATGTGTTTAATTTTTTGAGGCACTGTCAAACAGTGACATTTTTTCCACAATGTTTGCACCATCTTACTTTGCCACCAACAATGTGTGAGGGTTGCTGTTTCTCCACATCCTCACCAATTCTTGTTATTTTCTGTGTGTGTTTTAAATTTAAAGCCATTCTAGTGGGTGTGAAACGGTATCTCTTTGTGGTTTTCATTTGCATTTCCTTAATGACCAACCAGTGATGTTGAACATCACTTCATATGCTGTTGGCAATTCATACATTTTTTTTGGAGAAATATCTTTTTAAGTCCTTTGTCCATTTTTAAAAAAAAATAATTGTTCTTTATTAATTTTAGAGAGAGAGGAAGGGAGAGGGAGAGACATCAATTGGCAACCTCTATCATGCCTCCCATTGGGATCAGGTTCACAACCTGGGCATGTGCCCAGACTGGAAATTGAACCAGCCACCTCATGGTACATGAGTCGACGCTCAACCACTGAGCCACACAAGCCTAGCTCTTTGCCCATTTTATAATTTTACTTTATTTTTTTTATCCTCACCCATGGATGTTTTTGCATTTATCTTCAGATAGCATGGGAGAGAGGGAGGGAGGAAGGAAGAGGCAGAGAGAAACATCGATGAGAGAGGGAGTGACATCGAGAGGCTGCAACCAACACGACACTAACCATGGCTGGGGACGAAGCGCAACTGAGGTACGTGTCCTTAGCGGGAATTGAACCCGGGACTCTCTGGTCCACATGCTGATGCTATAAGTGCTGAGTCAAAATGGCCAGTGCTCTTTGCCCATTTTAAAAATAGTATTACCAACTTCCGATCAAGATGGCGGCGTAGGTAAGCCTGGTATCACGGCCTCCCACAACCACATCAAATTTACAACTAAACTACAGTACAAACATCATTCAAAACTGTCTGAAATCAAGCTGAATGGAAGTCCTACAACTACGAAATTAAAGAAGCCGCATGGAGCCCTGGCCAGTTTTGCTCAGCGGTTAGAGCGTCGGCCTGTGGTCCAGAGAGAGCCGGGTTCGGTTCTTGCTAAGGGCATGTACCTTGATTGCAGTTTGTCCCCGACCCTGGTTGGGTCATGTGGGTGGCAACCACTGGATGTGTCCCTTTCACATTGATGTCTCTCTCTCTTTCTCCCTCTCTCTCCCTCCCACTCTATCTGATCAAAAAACGAAAAAATTCCTCGGGTGAGGATAAAAAAAAAAGAAGAATCCCCATCAAGACTGGTGGGAGGGGCGCGGGCAGAGATGGAGGTGTGACGTGCTGATCCCACACCCATGTGTGGCGGATAATAATTAGGAGGATACCTCGGCTGGGAAGGTACTCCCTGAGGACTGAGGGGTCCCCGTCTCACACCAGGTGCCCCGCTCAGGGTTTCACTGCCAGGAAGAGAAGTCCTCATAACCTCTGGCTGATTAAACCAGCGGGAACTGAGGCTCAGGGAGGCTGAGGCGGCAGGAGTTCCAGGCAGCTCCTCTTAAAGGGCTGGCGCATGGACTTATTGGACTCACTTCCTCTAAGCTTGGAGGGGAGGCAACTCGAAGGGTGCCATAGACATACAGGGAAGAACTGAGCTGTTTGGCATTGGAGCAAGGGCTGGAGAGGAGGCCTTCTCTCAGACAGATGTGCTGTCAGAGACCTTTGATCCTTTGGTGAGCCCTTCCCTGGGGAGGCAGACAGCCGCCATATCTGGGACTCCAGCAACCTAGCTCACACTGGTAGCCCGCCCTGGTGATTCCCTGAGGCCCTGCCCCTCCCAACTTTCAGGCCCACCCAAGCTGTTGCCAGTTGCTTTACCTTAGGATTGGCCAGTCTTGGATCCTGTTTCAGGTTTTCCTAAATCCTTTCAAACAAGCAGCATCTGGTCTCAGCTAGCCCCACACCTCTCCTTAAGTAATGCACAGAAACAAACACAGGAAGGCAGCCAAAATGAGGAGACAAAGAAACAGGTCCCAAATGAAAGAACAGAACAAAACCCCAAGAAAAGAACTAAGCAAAATGGAGATACGCAACCTAACAGATGCTGAGTTCAAAACACTGCTTATAAGGATGCTCAGTGAACTTAGTCAGAACCTCAGTGAACTTAGTGAGGGCCTCAAGAGCATAAAAAAGGACCAGTCAGAAATGAAGGATGCACAGGCAGAAATGAAGGAGGCACTAACTGAAATAAAGAGTGATTTACACAGATCAATAGTAGAGTAGGTAAAGCCAAGAAGCAAACCATCGATTTAGAAATAAGGAAGCAAAAAATGCCCAATCAGAACAGCAAAAAGAAAAAACAATAAAAAAAAATGAGGAGAGCGTAAGGAGCCTCTGGGACAACTTCAAGCGTGGCAACATTTGCATCTTGGGGGTGCCAGAAGGAGAAGAGAAAGAACAAGAAATCAAAAACCTGTTTGAAACAATAATGGCAGAAAACTTCCCTAGCTTGGTGAAGGAAACAGACATACAAGTCCAGGAAGCACAGAGAGTCCCAAACAAGGTGAACCCCAAGAGGCCCACACCAAGACACATCATCATCAAAATGAAGAAGGTTCAAGACAAAGATAGAATCTTAAAAGCAGCAAAAGAAAAGCAGTTAGTTACCTACAAGGGCGTTCCCATAAGGCTGTCAGCTGATTTCTCAAAAGAAACTTTGCAGGCCAGAAGGGAATGGCAAGAAATATTCACAGTGATGAAAAGCCAGAACCTACAACCAAGATTACTCTATCCTGCAAAGCTGTCATTTAGAGTCGATGGCCATATAAAGAGTTTCCCAGACAAGAAAAAGCTAAAGTAGTTCATCACCACCAAACCATTATTATATGAAATGATGCAGGGTCTTCTTGAAGAAAAAGATAAAACATATGAACAAACAAAATGGCGATGAATACATATCTATCGACCATGGGATCTACAAACAAAATGAACAGGCAGAACAGAAACATTTTCATAGATACAGAGAACATTTTGTTGGTTGCCAGATGGGAGGGGGGTTGGGGGAACGGGGGAAAAAGGTGAAGGGATTAAGAAGTACAAATTCACTGCTAGACTGACAAACCTCAAAGGGAAAGGGGTTGGGAGGTGGGAAGAAAGAAACCAAAGAACTTATATGCATAACCAATAAACACAGAGAATAGTGTGGGAAAAGGCGGGAAGGAGGCGGGAGTGGGGAGGAGGGGTCAATGGGGGAAAAACGAGGAACACCTGTAATACATTCAACAATAAAGATTAAAAAAAAAAATTGTAAACAAATGCTATCACCTAACAGTTAACATTTTCATACATGTCTTGATCTACATGGATATATATTTTATATAGTTGTGATTGTAATGTTGTTTTAGGTTTTTTCCTAACCTTTTATTGAAGTATAAGATAATATACATAAAAGTGCACGTAAGTAAATTTTCACAGACACACCCTGAACAGCACTCCTTAAAAAAAATGAAAAAGAACCTGAACATTCCAGAAGCTCCCTTTGGGCTCTTTTCTAAGTCATTACCTCTCTACCAAAAAAAACCACTATATTGACTTCTGACAGCCTAGATTTGTTTTGCCTGTATAACATACAACTTTGTCTTTCAACATTTTTCTTTTTTTATTTTTTATTATTATTTTTTTATCCTCACCTGAGGACATTTTTCCATTTTTTTGTTCAGATAGAGTGGGAGGGAGAGAGAGAGGAAGAGAGAGAGAGAGAAACATTGACGTGAAACGGACACATAAAGTGGCTGCCACCCGCTCAACCCAACCAGGGTTGGGGACAAACTGCAACCAAGGCACGCGCCCTCAGCAGGAACCGAACCCAGGTCTCTCTGGACCACAGGCCGATGCTCTAACTGCTGAGCCAAACAGGGGGGCTTTTTCTTATTTTTTATTGAACTTATTGGGGTGACATTGGCTAATAAAATTATATATGTTGCAAGTATATAATTTTATAATATATCAACTGTATATTGTACTGTGTACTCACCACTGTCTTTCAATATTTTTATATTTTATTCAGCGTTATAAAAAGTTTCTAAACAATTTTCAAGGCCATGTAAAATGTCAAAAATCAATTATCATATATGGAAGCAACCCAAGTGCTCATCAAAAGATGAGTAGAGCCCTAGCCAGTTTGGCTTAGCAGTTAGAGCGTTGGCCTGCGGTCCACAGAGACCCAGGTTCGATTTCCGCTATGGGCATGTACCTTGGTTGCAGTTTGTCCCTGGCCCTGGTTGGTCGTGCGGGTGGCAGCCACTCGATGTGTCCCTTTCACGTCGATGTTTCTCTCTCTCTCTCTCTCTCTCTCTCTCTCTCTCTCTCTCTCTTCCTCTCTCTCCTTTTGTTCACTCTATCTGAACAAAAGATGGAAAAATATCCTCGGGTAAGGATAAAAAGAAAGATGAGTAGAGCCCTGGCCAGAGTTGCTCAGTTGGTTGAGTGTCATCCTATGCACCAAAAGGTTGCCAGTTTGAATCCCAGTCCTAGGTTGTGGGCTCAGTTCCTGGTACATGGTGTGCGAGAGGCAGCCAATCAATGTTACGCTCTCACATTGATGTTTCTTTCTCTCTTTCCCTCTCCCCTTCTCTCTCTAAAAATAATTAATAAACTATTCTTTAAAAAAAAAAGGTGAGTACATAATTTTAAAAAGTTGTATTACCTATGGTACAATGGAATATTACTCAGCCATAAAAAGAAATGAAAACTGCCCTAGCAGGTTTAGCTCAGCAGTTACAGTGTTGGATCACCAAGGGGTCTCAAGTTCAATTGCTGGTCAAGGGCATATACCTGGGTTGCAGGTTTGATTCCCGGCCCGGGCGGGGTCATGTGGGAGGCAGTCAATCAATGTGTCTCCCCCATATTAATGTTTCTCTCTCCCTTCCACTTTATCTTAAAAAGGAAAAAAAGAGCCCTGGCCGGTTTGGCTCAGTGGTTAGAGCATCAACCCGCAGACCAGAGAGGCCTGAGTTAGGTTCCTGAAAGGCACGTACCTCGGTTGCAGTTTGTCCCAGGCCCGGTTAGGGTCGTGTGGGTGGCAACTAGTCAATGTGTCTCTCTCACATTGATGTTTCTCTCTCTCTCTTCCTCTGTCTTTCCCTCCCGTTCTATCTGAAGATAAATGAAAAAAAAAAAAAAAAAAGTCCTCAGGTGAGGATAAAGAAAAAAAAAGAATGTACTTGATAAACTAGCAAAAGTTAATTTATTAAACCTCAACCCTTTGAGTAAATAAAAGGGGGAAAGTCACCCTTGTAAGACTATAGTTTCATTCAAACATAGTTATTGTACCAATGCCACTTCAGTGTTTGTTTGATGCTGAAATCTACAACCTTCCCCCAAATAAACTGTAGATGAAGCAAACATATTCTGAATTAGAATGATGTCGTAAAGCATTGTAAAAATTGTAGTACAAAATGTGGGAGAATGCTGCTCTATCCTTTCCCCAAGTGTAACCAAAACTCAAGCTATGGAAATTATTTAAGTGACTACTACAATCTGACTACGATAAGCAGTCCTAGGTTCAGATTCCCAACTCTAGACTTCTCAAATTCATGGTGCTTCAGAAATCTGACCATCTCAAGACTTATTTGTTCTGTGTTCATTCAGCCACCAGGGGGCCCCATGCAAGTAATCTGGACAACACAGGTTGCCCAGTCTGTCTGTACTTACATAATAAAGCAGGGGTTGGCAAAATACAGCCCACAGGCCAAACCTGGTTTATCACCTGTTGTTCCTGCACAGCTAAGAATGGTTTCTAATAGTGAAAAAAGATAAAAATAATTCTGTTCCATAACACAAAATGATGTAAAATTCAAATTCTGGTGTCTACAAATAAAGTTTTATTGGAACATAGTCATGTTCATTCATTTATGTATGTCTATAATTACTTCCACACAAGTGTAGAGCTGAGTAGCTGTGATAAATATTGCTTTCCACTACCACCTGGTATACAAATTAAAGTGACACAGTTCTAATTTCACAGCATTCAGAGTGCAATGCATTTTGATGTACTGCAATTTTTTAAAAACTTATCAATGTATCACTCAAAACAGGAAAGAGAAGTGGACTTCCAAACGAATGTTACACTTTCAAGGCATAGTGGCATGTAAGCCACATCAAATTAGATGGCAAAGCATTATGTTTACTGTGCAATGACATGGCTGTGCTATAAGAATACCTGTGTTTTTTTTCCTCACCCGACGACATTTTTGCATTTACCTTCAGATAGAGCGGGAGGGAGAGAGGGAGGAACAGAGAGAGAGAAACATCGATGTGAGAGAGACACATCGAGTGGCTGCCACCCACATGACCCCAACTGGGGCCAGTGACAAACTGCACCGAGGTACATGCCCTTCTTGGGAACTGAACCCGGGACTCTCTGGTCCGTAGGCCAATGCTCTAACCACTAAGCAAAACCAGCTAGGGCCTATAAGAATACCTTTATACATCAGGATTACCACAGTAAACATTCACAATACTCTCAATTCTCAGGAAAAGGTTAGAAAAAGCAGAATACCTCATCACAATAGGATTTCTTCACAAAAATAAAAACTAAAAACAAGGCTGTAACCACAGAAAGTTTCTGAATGGCTCATTTCTTTCTCTTTTTTCCCCCCCTTTATTTATATATACTTTTTTATCCTCACCCAAGGACATTTTTCCATTTTTTGTTCAAATAGAGTGGGAGGGAGGGAGAGAGAGAGAGAAACATCGATGTGAAAGGGACACATTGAGTGGTTGCCACCCGCGTGACCCAACCAGGGCCGAGGACAAACTGCAACCGAGGTACATGCCCTTAGTGGAAACTGAACCTGGGTCTCTCTGGACTGCAGGCCAACGCTCTAACCGCTGAGCCAAACAGGCCAGGGCTCTTTATTGATTTTAGAGAGAGAGGAAAGGAGAAGGAGTGAGAGACAGAAACATCGATGAGAGAGAACATGCACTGGCCATCTCCTGCATGCCCCCCCACTGGGGATGGGGCCCACAACCTGGGCACGTGCCCTGACTGGGAATCCAACTGATAACCTCTTGGTGCATGGGTCAATGCTCAACCAGTGAGCCAACCCGGCCAGGCATGGCTCATTTCTTAGTCAAGCACAGAAAGCCATTTACTAAAGGTGATTTATTTAAATTGTGTTTGACTGCAGCAACTGAAAAAACTTGTTCAGAGAAAAAGAAACTTGTATAAGACAAGACATAGCCTTTCAGCAATGGGTGGTTGAAAAATTGAGGACACCGGTAGCAACATCAATTGGCAATTACAGGACAAATGATTTCAAGTAGTTTTCCTTGGCTCCTGATATGTAACCAGATATTACTGATTCTGCTCAATTATTATTTATTTCAAGAGCCAATGCAGAATTTAAAGTGATCAAAGAATTAGCCTCTCTCAATAGTCTACATGAACAAATTCAAGGGGGAGGGCGGGAAGAAATAAACCAAAGAACTTATACGCATATATGCATAACTGATGGACATAGACAACAATACTATGAAGGGGGGGACAGGAGCGGCAAGGAGGGTGTCAATGGGGAGAAACACCTGTTACAAAAATAAATTAATTAAAAATTAACTTCAGCCCTGGCCGGTTTGGCTCAGTGGTTGGAGCGTCGGCCTGCGGTACAGAGACTGGGTTCGGTTCCCGCTAAGGGTACGTACCTCGGTTGCAGTTTGTCCCTGGCCCTGGTTGGTCGTGCGGGTGGCAGCCACTCGATGTGTCCCTTCACATCAATGTTTCTCTCTCTCTCTTCCTCTCTCTCCCTCCCGCTCTATCTGAACAAAAAATGGAAAAATGTCCTCGGGTGAGGATAAAAAAAAAAGAATTAACTTCAGGCAAGAAAAGTTTCAAAGAAGTGAGAAAACAATAGTTTAATAAAAGCTAAGCGAATTCTGTTGGGATATGTTATAACTGAGACTGGTAAAAAAAAAAAAAAAAAAATTATGAACCAGTGTGGCTCAGAGCTTCGAGCATCAGCATGCGCACCACAGGGTCACGAGTTCAATTCTTGGTCAACGGCACATACCAGGGTTGCAGGTCTAATCCCCAGACCTTGTCGGGGTACATGCTGGAGGAAACCAATCAACATGTCTCTTTCACATCAATGTGAGTGTGTGAGTGTGTGTGTCTTCCCACCGCTTTCCTTCCTCTCTCTCCAAAAATCAATGGGAAAAAATTATTCTCAGGTGAGGATTAACAAACATTTTATATGTGTGTGTGTGTGTGTATATATATATATTTAATATATATATATGTTGTGAGAACACTATGGTAGTGATACTATCAACTGTACACTACCAAATTAGAAATGTACAAGAAATGGGCAGTCTTATAAACACAAATTACCAAGTCTGACTCAAGAGACAGAAAATCTCAACAGACCTATACCAACTAGAGATTGAATCAGTAGCCAAAAAAAAACTCCCAACGGCCCAGATGAAGTGGTTCAGTTGGCTGAGCACTATCCTGTGCACCAAAAGGTTACTGGTTTAATTCCTGGTCAGGGCACTTACAGAACACAACCAACTGATGTCTGTCTCTCACACTGATGTGTCTCTCTCTCTCTCTCTTTTTCTTTCTCTCTCTCTCTCGGCATATCCTCAGGTGAGAATTAAAAAAATAAAATCTCCCAACAAATAATTCCAGGAGCCCTGGCCCAGTGGCTCAGTTAGAGTGCCATCTTGTACACCAAAAGGTTACAGGTTCGATGACCAATCAAGGGCACATACCTAGGTTGCAGGTTCTATCCCCTGTCAGAATGGATACTGAAGGCAAGGTTTCTCTCACACTGATGTTTCTCTTTCACTCTTTCTCCCTTCCTCTCTCTTAAACAAACAAACAAACAAACAAACATATCCTCAGATGAGGATTCAAACAAAAATGTTCAGGACAAGGTAGCTTCACTGCTGAATTCTAAAACCTTAAGAGATTAATAGCAGTTCTTCTTCAACTCTCCCCAAAAATGCTGGAGGCAACTGATCTCACATGGATGTTTCTGTCTCTCTGTCTCTCAAAATCAATTTAAAAAATCTTTTAAAAAAGTAGAAGAGTAACCCTGGCCAGTTTGGCTCAGCGGTTGAGCGCTGGCCTGCGGACCAGAGAGTCCCGGGTTCGGTTCCCACTAGGGTCACATACCACAAAAAATAAATAAATAAATAAATAAATAAAAGTTTAAAGCTATAGTTAAAAAAAAAAAAAAAGTAGAAGAGTAGAGAACATTTCTTACAATCTGAGGCCAGTATTACCTTTGTACCAAAGCAAGACAAAGATTTCACAAGAAAACTACAGATCAATATCCCTTAGGAATATAGATACAAAACTCCTCAGCAAAATACTAATTAACCAAATCTAATACCACATTAAAAGGGCCAAAGGGAATTTATTCCTGGAATGAAAGCGTGTTTCAACATATAAAAATCACATTATAGAATGAAGGGAAAAAAACACATGATCATCTGAATTGACACAGAAAAAATATTTGACAGAACTCAACACCCTTTCATGATTAAAACAAAACAAAAATACCTCAGTAAACTAAAAATAGAAGGGAACTTGCTTAAAATTATGAATGGGATTTATGAAAAACCCACAGCTAACATCATACTTAATGGTGAAAAACTGAAAGCTTTCCCCCTAAGATCAAGAACAAGAAGATGATGCCAGCTTTCACCACTGCTATTCAACATTGTACTGGAAAGTCCTAGCCAGAAAAATTAGACTATAAAAATAAATAAAAGGCATCCAAATTATGAAAGAAGAGATAAAAAAAATTCTATTTGCAGATACATGACTTTTTTTAATCCTCACCTGAGGACATGTTGCATTTATCTTCAGATAGAGCAGAAGGGAGAAAGGGAGG
Source organism: Molossus molossus (assembly GCF_014108415.1). NCBI lineage: Eukaryota > Metazoa > Chordata > Mammalia > Chiroptera > Molossidae > Molossus > Molossus molossus. The sequence goes on along the minus strand of NW_023425357.1, from coordinate 36,884,452 downwards.
GAGGGAGGGAGGGAGAAACATCGATGAGAGAGACACATCAACTAGTTGCCACCCACACGAGTCAAGCGGGGCCGGGGACAAACTTCAACCGAGGTACGAGCCAAACTGGCGCCAGGGCGATACATGACTCTATATAGAAAGTCTCATAGAATCCACAAATCACAACTAGAGCTAATAAATTAATTCAAAAAAGTTGCTGGGTAGAAGATCAAACACACAAAATTGAGTTGTGCTTTTACAACCAGCAATGAACAACCCAAAAAGGAAATTAAGAAAATCGTTCTGTTTACAATAGCCTCCAAAAGAATACAGTATTTAGGAATAAATTTAACCAAGGAAATAAAAAACTTCTATACTAAAAACTACAAAATACTGCTGAAAGAAATTAAAGACCTAAATAAATAAGATTTCCTCGTTCATGGATTAGAAATCTTAATATTGTTAACACTGCAATCTTCCACAAAGCAGAGTCAACACAATCTCTATTAAAATGTCTATGGCTGCCCTGGCCAGTTTGGCTCAGCGGTTAGAACATCGGCCTGCAGTCCGGAGAGACCCGGGTTCGGTTCATGCTAAGGGCACGTACTTCGGTTGCAGTTTGTCCCCGGCCCTGGTTGGTCGTGCGGGTGGCAGCCACTCGATGTGCCCCTTCACGTCGATGTTTCTCTCTCTCTCCCTTCCTCTCTCTCCCTCCCACTCTATCTGTACAAAAAATGGAAAAATATCCTAGGGTGAGGATAAAAAAAATATAAAAAAAAATGTCTATGGCTTATAACTTTGAGAACATCAAGGCCAAGACCCAAGGCAAAGCAGGCATCTCCCTGATCAGCAGAGGTTGACCTTTGCCCAGAAACAGCTGGAAGATGGGTGCACACTCAGTCTGACTAAAAACTCCAGAAAAGTCCCCTCTGCACCTGGTTCTGCCCTTCAGAGAGATGTCTTAAGTGTCCCCTTTTAAGTTTTCAAACAATTTAATTGCACTTCGATTTCAATAAAGTTGCTGCATCCCTCCCCACACAAAAGAACTTCTATAGCTTTTTCTGCAGAAATGGAAAGACTAATTCACAAATTTATATGGAACAGAAAGGAACCCAAAACAGCTACAATACTGAAAAAAAACAACAACTCACACTTCACAATTAAAAACTTACTGCAGCCCGGGCCAGTTTGGCTCAGCAGTTAGAGCATTGGCCTGCAGTCTGGAGAGACCCGGGTTCGGTTCCTGCTAAGGGTGCGTACCTCGGATGCAGTTCGTCCCCGGCCCTGGCTGGTAGTGTGGGTGGCAGCCACTTGATGTGTCCCTTTCACGTCGAAGTTTCTCTCTCTCTCTCTCTCTCTTCCTCTCTCTCCCTCCCACTCTATCTGAACAAAAAATGAAAAAATGTCCTCGGGTGAGGATAAAACAAAACAACTTACTGCAAAGCAATCGTAATCAAAACAGTGTGGTGTTGTCACATAAGGATAAACATAAAGATTAATGGAACAGAATTGAGAGTCCAGAAATAAACCCAAAACATCTATAGCCAATTATTTTTTGACAAGGGTGCTAAGACTATTCAATGGAGAAAGAATAGTCCCTTCAACAAACAATGCTGGACCCTGGCCAGTTTGGCTCAGCAGTTAGAGCATTGGCCCGCGAACCAATGACTCACAGGTTCAATTCTGGTCAAGGGCACAAACCTCAGTTGCAGTTCGTCCCCAGCCCTAGTCAGGGTTGTATGGGAGGCAACCAGTCGATGTGTCCCTCTTACATCAATGTTTCTCCCCCCCCCCCCACCCTTACTCTATCTGAAGATAAATAGAAAAAAAAAATGTTTTTGGGTAAGGATTAAACAAACAAACAATGCTGAGAAAACTGGATAACAACATACAAAAAAAGACTGAAATTGGCCCCCTCATCTCATCCCTTATATAAAAATCATCTCATCTAGACCAATGACCTAAATATGAGGTAAAACCATAAAACTCTTAGAAGAAAAATAGGTGCATACCGTCATAACCTCGGATCTGGCCACGGGATTCTTAGATTTGATACTAAAAGCAAGAGCAACAAAAGAAAAACTAAATAAAATGTACTTCCTAAAAATTAAAAACTTTTGTGCATCAAAAGACACTATCAAGAAAGTGAAGACAACCCTGGCCAGCATGGCTCAGTGGTTAGAGTGCCAGTCGGCACACCAGTCTCGGGTTTGATTCCCACTCAAGGGTGCACACCTGGGTTGCAAGTTTGATCCCTGGCCCTTATCATGGAGCATGCTGGAGGCAACCAATCAATGTGTCTCTTTCACATGCATGTTTCTCTTTCTCTCCTTCTCTCCTCCCCCACCCCTCTCTTTCTCCCTTCCACTCTCTCTAAAAATATCCTTAGGTGAAGATAAACAGAAAAAAAAAAAGAAAGAAAGTGAATACAAACAACACTGTGGTGATTGGGTTGGGGGCAAGGGTATAGGAGGTTGGTTATAGGAGATGATGAAAAGTGACTTGGGATGTGAACACACAATATAGTCTACAGATGACATCTTGTAAAACTGTACACCTGAAACCTGTATAATTTTGTTAACCACTGTCACCCCCATAAACTCAATAAAAATAAAAAAAGTGAAGACAACCTAGAGAATGAGAGAAAGTATTTGCAAATCATATATCTGATAATATGATTATCAGAATATATAAAGAATTCTTACAGCTCAATAAAAAGGTAACCCTATTTTTTAAATCTTTATTGTTGAATGTATTACAGGTGTTCCTCGTTTGTCCCCCATTGACCCCTCCTCCCCACTCCCGCCTCCTTCCCGCCTTTTCCCACACTATTCTCTGTGTTTATTGGTTATGCATATAAGTTCTTTGGTTTCTTTCTTCCCACCTCCCAACCCCTTTCCCTTTGAGGTTTGTCAGTCTAGCAGTGAATTTGTACTTCTTAATCCCTTCACCTTTTTCCCCCGTTCCCCCAACCCCCCTCCCATCTGGCAACCAACAAAATGTTCTCTGTATCTATGAAAATGTTTCTGTTCTGCCTGTTCATTTTGTTTGTAGATCCCATGGTCGATAGATATGTATTCATCGCCATTTTGTTTGTTCATATGTTTTATCTTTTTCTTCAAGAAGACCCTGCATCATTTCATATAATAATGGTTTGGTGGTGATGAACTACTTTAGCTTTTTCTTGTCTGGGAAACTCTTTATATGGCCATCGACTCTAAATGACAGCTTTGCAGGATAGAGTAATCTTGGTTGTAGGTTCTGGCTTTTCATCACTGTGAATATTTCTTGCCATTCCCTTCTGGCCTGCAAAGTTTCTTTTGAGAAATCAGCTGACAGCCTTATGGGAACGCCCTTGTAGGTAACTAACTGCTTTTCTTTTGCTGCTTTTAAGATTCTATCTTTGTCTTGAACCTTCTTCATTTTGATGATGATGTGTCTTGGTGTGGGCCTCTTGGGGTTCACCTTGTTTGGGACTCTCTGTGCTTCCTGGACTTGTATGTCTGTTTCCTTCACCAAGCTAGGGAAGTTTTCTGCCATTATTGTTTCAAACAGGTTTTTGATTTCTTGTTCTTTCTCTTCTCCTTCTGGCACCCCCAAGATGCAAATGTTGCCACGCTTGAAGTTGTCCCAGAGGCTCCTTACGCTCTCCTCATTTTTTTTTATTGTTTTTTCTTTTTGCTGTTCTGATTGGGCATTTTTTGCTTCCTTATTTCTAAATCGATGGTTTGCTTCTTGGCTTTACCTACTCTACTATTGATCTGTGTAAATCACTCTTTATTTCAGTTAGTGCCTCCTTCATTTCTGCCTGTGCATCCTTCATTTCTGACTGGTCCTTTTTTATGCTCTTGAGGCCCTCACTAAGTTCACTGAGGTTCTGACTAAGTTCACTGAGCATCCTTATAAGCAGTGTTTTGAACTCAGCATCTGTTAGGTTGCTTATCTCCATTTTGCTTAGTTCTTTTCTTGGGGTTTTGTTCTGTTCTTTCATTTGGGACCTGTTTCTTTGTCTCCTCATTTTGGCTGCCTTCCTGTGTTTGTTTCTGTGCATTACTTAAGGAGAGGTGTGGGGCTAGCTGAGACCAGATGCTGCTTGTTTGAAAGGATTTAGGAAAACCTGAAACAGGATCCAAGACAGGCCAATCCTATGGTTAAGCAACTGGCAACAGCTTGGATGGGCCTGAAAGTTGGGTGGGGCGGGGCCTCAGGAAATCACCAGGGCTGGGCTACCAGTGTGAGCCAGGTTACTGGAGTCCCAGATATGGCGGCTGTCTGCCTCCCCAAGGAAAGGCTCACCAAAGAAACAAAGGCCTCTGACAGCACATTTGTCCTGGAGAAAGCCCTCACTCCAGTGCCAATCAGCTCAGTTCATCCCTCTATGTCTCTGGTGCCCCTCGAGTTGCCTCCCCTCCAAGCTTAGAGGGAGTGAGTCCAATAAGTCCGTGCATGGGCCCTTTAAGGAGCTGCCTGGGGCCCCAGCTGCGTCAGCTTCCCTGAGCCTCAGTTCCCGCTGGTTTTTGCAGCCAGAAGTTATGGGGACTTCTCTTCCTGGCACTGGAACCCTAAGCGGGGTGTTTGGTGTGGGATGGGGACCCTCAGTCCTCAGGGAGGACCTTCCCAGCTGAGGTATCCTCCTTATTTTTGTCCACCACACGTGGGTGTGGGACCAGCCTGTCGTGCCTCCGCCCCTCTTGATGTGGCTGCTGCTTTAATTCTGTAGTTGTAGGACTTCCATTCAGCTTGATTTCAGGTGGTTTTGAATGATGGTTGTTCTGTAATTTAGTTGTAACTTTGATGTGGTCATGGGAGGACGCAATACTGCATTTACCTACACTGCCATCTTGACTGGAAGTCCTATAATTTTTTTTAAATTATTTTTTTACAGTCAGTTAAGAAGTAATTTAAAAAAAAAAAAAAAGACAACGTTTTTTAGCCCTGGCTGGTTTGGCTCCGTGTCTAGAGCGTCGGCCCGCAGAGCAAAGAGTCGCGGGTTCGATTCTGATCAAGGGCACGTACCTTGGTTGTGGTTCATCCCCGGCCCTGGTTGGGGTTGTGTGGAAGGCAACCAGTCGATGTTGTCGCTCTCACATAGATGTTTCTCTTTCTCTCCCTTCCTCCTCTTTCTCTCTTCTACTCTGAGATAAATAGAAAAATATCCTCAGGTGAGAATTTAAAATTTTTAAAAATTGGGCCCTGGCCGGTTTGGCTCAGCAGTTAGAGCGTCAACCTGTGGTCCAGAGAGACCTGGGTTTGGTTCCCGCTGAGGGCGCGTACCTCAGTTGCAGTTTGTCCCTGGCCCTGGTTGGTTGTGCAGGTGGCAGCCACTCGATGTGCTCCTTTCACGTCGATGTTTCTCTCTCTCACTCTCTTCCTCTCTCTCCCTCCCACTCTGTCTGAACAAAAAATGGAATAATGTCCTCAGGTGAGGATAAAAAAAAAATTGTGATAAAACATATGTAATATTATGTTTTCTATATAACAGATTTATTAAGATATAATTCATATACTATAGAGTTCTACCCTTTAAAGTATACAGTTCACTGGTTTTTAGTATATTCACAGACTAGTGCAGCCATTACCACTATCAACGTTAGAACATTTTTTTTGTTACTTTTTTTTTATCATTCCTCACCTGAGGACATTTTTCTATTTATCTTCAGATAGAGTGGGAGGGAGGGGAAGAGAGAGAGAGAGAGAGAGGGAGGGAGAGACAGAGAAACATCTATATGAGAGAGACACATCAACTGATTGCCTCCCGCACGACCCCAACCAGGGTGCTGGGACGAATTGCAATGGAGGTACGTTCCCTTGACCAGAATCGAACCTGAGCCCTTTGGTCCACGGGCCAACACTCTAACCACTGAGCAAAACAGGCCAGGGCTTGTCACTTCTTTAAAAAATAAATTTTTAATTGATTTTAGAGAGAGAGGAAGGGAGAGGGAGAGATAGAAACATCAATTGGCTGCCTCCTGTATGTCCCCCACTGGGGATTTGGCCCACAACCTGGCCATGTGCCCTGACTGGGAATCAAACCGGCGACCTCTTGGTGTATGGGTTACTTGTTCAACCACTAAACAACACTGGCCGGGCAATGTTAGAACATTTTCATCACCCCCAAAAACCTCAATACCCATTAGCAATCACTCTTTATTTTCTTCAAACCTCTTCTTTTTGTTATGTTTTTTTTTTTGTTCATTCTCACTCAAGGATATTACTCTATAGATTTTTTTATTTTTTTATTTTTTTTAGAGAGAGAGTGGAAGAGGGAGGGAGGAAGAAGGGGAGAGAGACAGAGAGAAAACATTGATTGGTTGCCTCTTTTATGACCCTGATTGGGGCCAGGGATCGAATTTGCAACCCACGCCCTTGCCCTTGACTGGCAAGCGAACCCTGAACCCTTGTCTGAGGGCTGATGCTCTAAGGCTTAGCCAACCTGGCTTGGGCTGTTGTTTATTTTTTAAATAGCTCTTTCTTCTAGCTTTTTATCCCAGTAAAATAAGGGTTTTCTGTTTTGGAGCTCTAACTTCGTATTTCTCTTGATTTAGTAAGTGGCATGAGTGGTATACTTAAAACATTTTGTTTCAATTTTTTTAGGAAATCGTTCAGTGTTAATAAAATATAGCCTACCGATCTTAACTTTTTTAAAGGGAAAGATAGGGTAATTGACATGTATTGAGTTCTTGCTAACTATTAATCATTGTGTTAGGTTGCTTATCTTAAAAATGGTTCTGTTTGCTACCCAGCCAGTGTGGCTCAGTGGTTGAGCGTCAGCCCATGCACAAAGAGGTCACTGGTTCGATTCCAGGTCAGGGCACACGCCCACATTGTGGACCAAATCCCCAATGTGGGGGGGCATGCAGGAGGCGGCCAGTCAATGTTCTCTCTCATTGATGTTTCTATCTCTCTCTGCCCTTTCCTCTCTCTCTCTCTAATTAATAAAGAAAAAAAATTTTTTTTTTTTTTATCCTCACCCGAGGACATTTTTCCATTTTTTTGTTCAGGTAGAGTGGGAGGGAGAGAGAGGAACAGAGAGAGAGAAACATCGACGTGAAAGGAACACATCGAATGGCTGCCACCCACACAACCGACCAGGGCCAGGGACAAACTGCAACCGAGGTACGCGCCCTTAGCAGGATCCGAACCCGGGTCTCTCCAGACCGCAGGCCGACGCTCTAACCGTTGAGCCAGACCGGCCAAGGCAAGAAAAAAAATTTTTTTTAAAACACGGTCCTGTGTGTTTCAGGTGATCACTTCCTGTCAGTTTAATAGAAAAAGCAGCCTCAGAAATCTGAGGTTCAAGCAGGTTAAGGTTCACACAGCTATGGCCTGGGAGAGCCAGAGTTTAAATCTAGAAGGTTTTGTTTTGTTTTATTGTTTTAATACCTGTAAAAACTCTTTACTAAAAATGTTCATTAACCACATAACACCTTAAAAGTTCCAGAATCTAGGATATATGTAAATAGTTAAATTGTAGGATGCTGGCTAATGATAGCAACACCAAGAGTCTAAAGATGTGGGTTATTTTCTGGGGGTACTAATGTAGTGAAACAATGTAATCTTGAGTACTTTTGAGAAGAGGCTAAAGGCTTATGCTTCTTTCTGTTGTATCAATGAACAGTTTTCTCTTTGGTATCCCAATGATGATCTCTTTGGAACAAGTGGAGGTGTTCAACTGCCTGTGTGAAAATGGATAATAATCACTTCTTCCTAAAAGTGAAGTTGCAAAATACCCTTATTGCTAAACTCTCAGTATATAACTTGGCAGAAGTTCTTTAGCGTTAAATACTCTAGTAAGAGATGCATTTGAAAAGTTCTCTTTATTTGGATTACTTTAACAATCAATTATAAGTTAAAGCTCCAATGAATTATTTTCTAGTTGAGGTAAATTACCCAATGGCATCACAGGGTTTTCTATGGTCTGCTATGATGAAAGGTATGGATTCTTTTTTTTTTTTTTAATTTTCTAAAATCCTCACCTGAGGATATTTTTTTCATTTATCTTCATATAGAGTGGGAGGGTCGGGGGAGAGAGAGAGAGAGGCACATCGATGTGAGAGACACATTGACTGGTTGCCACCCGCACAACCCTGACCAGGGCCAGGGACCGAACCACAACTGAGGTATGTGCCCTTGACTGGAATTGAACCCGCGACTCTTTGGTCTAAGGGACAGTGCTCTAACCGCTGAACCAAACCAGCCAGGGCAGATGTATGAATTCTTGATGGTGTAACTGTGGAGGAAAAAGCTGTTTCTGTGAATCATAAAATTTTTCCTAATGAAAAGTTCTGAATTTTACTGCAAGGAAACTCAGGCCTTGGAGGTATTAGTGATTTGACTAAGGATTCACAGTTAATGGAAAAGGGAGACAGGAGTATAGATCTCCTGAGTTGAGTCTATATTCCTTTTTGTGAATAAACTTAGTGTATATACTTACAACTAAAGTCCTTTCAAAGATTTGGTTTTGTCCTTTACTCTTTTAGCCTACAGACCCCTGAGGAGGCTGAATTTGTGTGATTATATCATTCTGTAATTCTGTGAGTAGTTTTTAGAATTATGGATATGATTATTTCTTATACAGCATCTATTGTTTTCAGAATCTCATTTTAGAAAATGTGGAAATAGAAAAAATTATATACATAATCATACATATATGTAATAATTACATATATTAACAGAAATAATGAGGTACATTTGGTAAAACACACCACTTTTTTTTTTAATCCTCACCCGAGGATATTTTTCTATTTATCTTCAGATAGAGTGGGAGGGGAAGGAAGGGAGGACACATGGATTGGTTGCCTCTTGCGTACCCCCTACAGGGGATCGAGCTCACTATCCTGGTATGTGCCCTGACCAGGAATCAAACTGTCAACCTTTTGGTGCATGGGATGATGCCCAACCAACTGAGCCACACCAGCCAAGGCCACACACCTCTCTCTCTTTTTTAAAATTCTACTTTCTTTATTGATTTTAGAGAGAGGAAGGAGGAGGGAGAGAGATAGAAACATCCATGAGAGAGAACATGGATTGGCTGCCTCCTGCATGCCCCTCGTTGAGGATTGGGCCCACAACCTGGGCATGTGCCCTGACTGGGAATTGAACCGGCTACCTCTTGGTACATGGATTGCTGCTCAACCACTGAGCTGCACCAGCCGGGCACACACCACTCTTAATGCAACTAATGATGTACCTTTTATGTCCCATTTTTGTCTCTCAAAGATTATTATTATTTACTTTCTCATCTAGTAATTTATACATCTAAATTTTCTAATTTCTTCTTTTGTTGATTTTTTTTTTTTTGCTTCCCCTCCATAGATCTTGAGCCAGATGATTGTGCGTCCATTTACATCTTTAATGTAGATCCACCTCCATCTACTTTAAATTCACCACTTTGCTTACCACATCATGGATTGCCATCTCACCCTTCTGTTTTGTCACCATCGTTTCCGCTCCAAGGTCACAAAAACTATGAAGGAACTTGTGAGATTCCAGAATCTAAATACAGCCCATTAGGTGGTCCCAAACCCTTTGAGTGCCCAAGTATTCAAATCACATCCATCTCTCCTAATTGTCATCAAGAAATAGATGCTCATGAAGATGACCGACACATAAATGATCCAGAAAAGGAATATTTGGAAAGGCCTTCTAGAGATCATCTCTATCTTCCTCTTGAGCCATCTTACCGGGAGTCTTCCCTTAGTCCTAGTCCTGCCAGCAGCATCTCTTCTAGGAGCTGGTTCTCGGATGCATCTTCTTGTGAATCTCTTTCACATATTTATGATGATGTGGACTCAGAATTGAATGAAGCTGCTTCCCGATTTACTCTTGGATCCCCTTTGACTTCTCCTGGTGGCTCTCCAGGAGGCTGCCCTGGAGAAGAATCCTGGCATCAACAGTATGGACTTGGACACTCACTGTCACCCAGGCAATCTCCTTGCCACTCTCCTAGATCTAGTGTCACTGATGAGAATTGGCTGAGCCCCAGGCCAGCCTCAGGACCTTCATCTAGGCCTACATCCCCCTGTGGGAAACGGCGACACTCTAGTGCTGAGGTTTGTTATGCTGGGTCCCTTTCACCCCATCACTCACCTGTTCCTTCTCCTGGTCATTCTCCCAGGGGAAGTGTAACAGAAGATACCTGGCTCAATGCTTCTGTCCAGGGTGGATCAGGCCTTGGCCCTGCACTTCTCCCACCATTTCAGTACTATGTAGAAACTGATATTCCTCTAAAAACAAGGAAAACATCTGAAGATCAAGCTACTGTACTACCAGGAAAATTAGAGCTCTGTTCAGATGACCAAGGGAATTTATCACCATCCCGGGAGACTTCAGTAGATGATGGCCTTGGATCTCAGTGTCCTTTAAAGAAAGATTCATCTGGTGACCAATTTCTTTCAGTTCCTTCACCTTTTACCTGGAGCAAACCCAAGCCTGGCCACACCCCTATATTTCGGTGAGTTGATGAAATGGCTGCCTGGTATTTATACTTATGGATTATTGGTGGCAGGTAAAACTACGTTATCTATATGGAATGGTTTGACCTTTTTTTGTCCTCTTTATTTTTCTATTTCTTCCAGACAAATAACTTAAAGTCTGCATGTATTTTCCTTGAGTCTTAAAAATATCTTTAGATAGGCTAAAGTTACACATTTTCAAGTGTATAGATAATGAATTGTAGATAACAAATTGCATTTAAGAATCACTTTTAAATTCTTTTTTTAAATTAAAGTTTTTTTTTTCTTTATTGATTTTAGAGAGAGAGGAAGGGAGAACGGGGAGAGAGAGAGAAACATTGATGAGAGAGAACATTGATTGGCTGCCTCCTGTGTGCCCCCCACTGGGGATCGGGCCCCCAACCTGGGCATGTGCCCTGATCAGGAATCAAACTGGCGACCTCTTGGTGCATGGGTTGATTCTCCACCACTGAACCATACCGGCTGGGCTTAATTTATTAATTTTAGAGAGAGAGAAACATTGATTTGTTGTTCCACTTATTTATACATTCATTGGTTTTTCCTGTATGTGCCTGGACCAGGGATCGAACCTGCAACCTTGGTTTATTGAGATGGCCCTCTAACCAACTGACCTACCTGACCAGGGCTAGATGGAATTATCTTATCTAAAAAAGCTTTTTGTAAAGATGGATTGTAGTATGAATTAAATTACTAATAAAACGAATTGAGAATAGGCTTTTTATATTTTTAAGAGCTCAATATACAAGTGTAATTTGCCTTTTCGTATTTGTGCCAAGTTTTGTTTTTGTTTTTTTAATCCTTACCTGAGGATATTTTTCTGTTTATCATCAGATAGAATGGGGGTGGGGGGGAGGGGGAGAGAGAGAGAGAGAAAGCAAGAGAAAGAAACATTGATGTGATAGAGACACATCGACTAGTTACCTCCTCTCACGACCTGACCAGGGCTGGGGATAAACCGCAACCTAGGTATGTGCCCTTGATTGGAATTGAACCCTTGACTCATTGGTCTGTGGGTTGATGCTCTACCACTGAGCCAAACCGGCCAGGGCTGTGGCAGGTTTTTTGTTTGTTTATTTTCATAAAATTTTTGTCTTTTGACTTTATAAGTTTGATTTTTTTTTTAATTGTGTAGAGGAATTAAAAAATTTTTTTTGTTCAGATTTGTTTCTTTATGGCTTTTGATTTCTTGTTATATTTGGAAGCCTTACCCCACTCTAAAATAATTAAAATATATAAAAGTCTGCCCTGTCCTGTTTGGCTCAGCGGTTAGAGTGTCAGCCTACGGCCAAAGAGTTATAGGTTTGATTCCGGTCAAGGGCATATACCTCGTATCTTGGTTGTGATTCATGGTTTGGTCCCGGCCCTGGTCAGGGTCATGCGGGAGGCAAACTAATTGGTGTGTGTCTCTCACATAGGTGTTTCTCTCTCTCTCCCTTCCTCCCTCCCTCCCACTCTTTCTGAGGATAAGTGGAAAATATCCTCAGGTGAGGATTTAAAAAAAAAGATATATATAATTTTTACATTTTTGATAAAGTTTTAATATATTTTAATTTTATAATATATGCATGTAACATAATATATTTATGTTTATACTATAAATATTTATAGTTTTTGTACTATATATTACATTTGTAAATTTTATATGTATATATTTATGTAGAATCTTGAATCCAGCTAAGGACTGAAGAGTAGTGTAATGACTTTATTTTCCAAATGGCTTATCAGTCATAACAATACCATTTATAGAATCAATCTAGTATATATAATTGATTAGAAAAGACAACTCTACCATATATTAGATCACCAAATAAAGTTGGATCTGTTTACTTTTTTTAAAATGCTTTTTCATTGGTATGAATGTTTATTTGTGGATCCACATCTTTAGAAAAATATAATGTAAAATTATAGTATTGACAATACCTTTGAGCTCATCACTCTGCTTCTGAAAATTATCTTAATTTTTGGGAGGGTTTGCGTAAGTCTACAAAACAGTTGCCCAAACTAGCTGAGAGTCAATGAAATTGAGTTGTCAGACCAATAAAAATTAATACTGTTGAGCTACACAATAGCTCCTGAAGCTTGGCTGAGGCCAGTCAAGGAATCAATGAAGTAATTTAGAAATTTATAGCAAGGCCCTGGCCTGTTTGACTCAGTGGACCTAGAGGTCTCAGTTTCAATTGATTCCTGGTCAAGGGCACGTACTTGGTTGCAGGTTCCATCCTTGACCCCAGTTGGGATCGTGTGGGAGGCAATCTCACATGAATGTTTTTCTCCCCACCTCACCCCCTTCTCTGCCCCTTTCACTCTGTCTACAAACAAAAGAAAGAAATTTACAGTAGGAATTGCTAGCATTTTAGAAGGTAGAAGAGACTTTAAAAGTCCCATTTTACCAATCACTGAGAAGATATACTTTTTAAGACAAATCATTCTAGCTTTGGGTTCATTAATACTTGACCTATAAATATATATGTTGTTTCTTTTCTAATTCTAGATTTTTACTGTTAATATACCTAAATGAACCTGTAGCCCTTTAAGCTGTTGAAATTATCTTACTGATCATTTGCCATTTGTCTCTAAAAGTGACATTTAGCCCCGGCCGGTTTGGCTCACCAGTTAGAGCATTGGCTTATGCACCAAGAGGTTGCCAGTTTGATTCCCGGTCAGGGTACATGCCCAGGTTGTGGGCCAAATCCCCAGTAAAGGGCATGCAAGATGCGGCTAATGGATGTTCTCTCTCATTCATGTTTCTATCTCCCTCTCCCTTCCTCTCTCTCTAAAAGAAAAAAGGCAATAAAGAAAAAAATTAAAAATAAATAAAATTGATATTTAAAGATGCTACAATTATACCCCTTACATTTTTCAGCCAAGTATGTATTAAAATTTAATTTTTACCTCAAATTGCAGTATATTGCTAAGTATAAGCAATGTTTCAGAGATACAGAGTAAAGAACAACAGGGAGGAAGTGGGGGAAGCAACATGTACAATCGGCTTACTTCTACAGCCTCACACCTGGGAGGGAGACTTATATCCTGAGACACAGGGGCCTTTGGATCCTTGGAGAGATACTGATGCACGTACGCAGAGATGTGCATCTTTGCTTTAAGAAATCAAATTATTACTACTTTGTTTTTGTACTTATGTACATACAGTTGAGAAACAGTTATAGTTTTACAAATGTTAGAATTTGTCCTTTCTTTTAAAATACAGGAAACCAAAAAGTTGATAAAATCTATTTTATTCTTCAGGTTAAAGAATTTTTTCTTTCCCTGACAAGTTTGGCTTAGTGGTTGGAGCGTTGGCCTGCAGACCAAAGAGTCTTGGGTTTGATTCCAGTCAAGGGCAAGTGCCTCGGTTGTGGTTGCAGTTCGGTCCTTGACCCTGGTTGGGGTCATGTGGGAGGTGGCCAATCAATGTGTCTCTCTCACATTGGCTGTTTCTCGCCCACCCTCTCCCCCTCCCTCCCTCCCTCCCACTCTATCTTAAGATAAATGGAAAAATATCCTCTGGTGAAGATTTAAAAAAAAGAAGAGTTTTTTCTTTCTTTCTTTTTCCTTTATTGATTTCAGAGAGAGAGGAAGTGAGAGGGGGGGAGAGAGAGAAACATCGATGAGAGAGAACATCAGCTGGCCACCTCCTACATGCCCCCCAGTGGGGATTGGGCATGTGTCCTGACCGGGAATCAAACTGGGGATCTCTTGGTGCATGGGGAGATGCTCAACCACTGCGCCACACCAGCTGGACAAGAATTTTTTATTAAGCACCCACTATATATAATGTTATAACTTATTAAGTGAAGCTTTATCTTGGGATACTTTGTTTCCAAGACCACAGGAAGAAGTGTTGGTGCCAGCAATGAATTGCTGCTTTGTAATAATAGAATGGTATGATGTGTCTTTGTGTGTTTTGTTTATAGCACATCTTCATTACCTCCACTAGACTGGCCTTTACCTACTCATTTTGGACAGTGTGAACTGAAAATAGAAGTGCAGCCTAAAACTCATCATCGAGCTCATTACGAAACTGAAGGTAGCCGAGGAGCAGTAAAAGCAACTGCTGGCGGACACCCTGTTGTGAAGGTATGCAATACTATACATCTGTTAGTGATGAAGTCTATTCAGTTAGGTGCTACTGAGCCTGGAGAGACAAAATTCAAAACCAGAAAGCCTCTATTGAGGCTCTGTGTCCTTGTTGATATGACAGCACTTTTACATTGAGGTTTTTTTGTTTGTTTGTTTGTTTTTTGTTTTTTGCTAGACTAAAAGATATTCCTCCTGGACTGATTCTCTAGCTGGGGAAAAAGATGATAGCCATAAAACAGTTGTTTTTCTTTATTTTTTAAAAATAAAGGCTGTAGGCTCTGGTCGGTTTGGCTCAGCAGTTAGAGCATCAGCCCGCAAACCAGAGAGACCTGAGTTCGGTTTCCTCTAAGGGCACATACCATGGTTGCAGTTTGTCCCCGACCCGGGTCGTGTGGGTGGTAACTACTTGATGTGTCTCTCTCACATCACTGTTTCTCTCTCTCTTTTCCCCACTCGTTCCCTCCTGCTCTGTCTGAGGATGAATGGGAAAATGTCCTCAGGTGAGGATAAAAAAAAAAAAAAAAGACTGTAATGTATTTATAAATATAATACATGCACATTTAAAATTAGGTAATACATACCCAGCTGGTGTGGCTCAGTGGTTGAGCATCAACCAAGAGGTTGCCGATTTGATTCCCAGTTTGGGCACATGCCCAGGTTGTGGGCCAAATACCCTGTGTGGGGCATGTAAGAGTCAGCCAATCGATGTTTCTTTTTTTTTTTTTTTTAATCCTCACCCGAGGACACTTTTCCATTTTTTGTACAGATAGAGTGGGAGGGAGAGAGAGGAAGAGAGAGAGAGAGAGAGAGAGAAACATCGATGTGAAAGGGACACATCGAGTGGCTGCCACCCGCACGACCAACCAGGGCCGGGGACAAACTGCAACTGAAGTACGTGCCCCTAGCGGGAACCGAACCCGGGTCTCTCCAGACCGCAGGCCGACGCTCCAACCGCTGAGCCAAACCGGCCAGGGCGATGTTTCTATCTCTCTCTTCCTCTCCCTTTCTCTCTCTCTAAAAATCAGTAAAGAAAAAAAATAAAATCCAGGTAATACAGAAAAATAGAAAGAAAAAAAGCAATAAATTACCCCAAATCTAAACCACTCAGAAACAAGCAATTGTTAACATTTGATTAATATTCTAAGTAATTTTCTGTGTAGCCCTTGCCAG
This sequence comes from Molossus molossus, assembly GCF_014108415.1. Taxonomy (NCBI): domain Eukaryota; kingdom Metazoa; phylum Chordata; class Mammalia; order Chiroptera; family Molossidae; genus Molossus; species Molossus molossus. The sequence goes on along the minus strand of NW_023425357.1, from coordinate 36,868,748 downwards.
TTTGGCTCAGCAGTTAGAGTGTTGGCCTGTGTTCCAGAGAGACCTGGGTTGGATTTCCGCTAAGGGCACGTACCTCGGTTGCAGTTTGTCCCCAGCCCTGGTTGGGTCATGCAGGTGGCAGCCACTCGATGTGTCCCTTTCACGTCAATGTTTCTCTCTCTCTCTTCCTCTCTCTCCCTCCTGCTCTGTCTGAAGAAAAAATGGGAAAATGTCCTCAGGTGAGGATAAAAAAGAAAAAAAGAATAATAATTCTCTGTGTATATCTTTAGTAGAAGACTGAATTAATGGCTAGAAAAACAGGAATGAATTTTTTAAGGATGGGATTAAACTGAATGCCTTTTTAATTTAAATATTTAATTTTTCTTTGACTTATTAAAAGAAGATAAAATTAACACAAAATTGTAAAAATTATGTAACATTGAGTATATGAAATTAATGTTTTGAATTATAACAGTTGAATATTAATTTTAATTTTACTTGAAGAAATTTTAAAAACTGAAACAAAAGTAAAACTACAAACTACTGAATCTTAGTCTTCACTTTAAGATGTCTTAAAAGATCTTTCTAAGCTCAAACAGATTAAATTATTGAGAGATTGAATCAGATTTACATGTTATGAAATAACACCCTGCTCTGAAAAATGAGGTAATTGTCTCTTAAACTGCTTACTCTTGCTCTACCTTCTGTATTATTTATTCTTTTAGATCTACAGCCATTGCCCTTTGTATTCTCCCTGTGTTGTTTAGCCTTGGTCCTTTATCTGGTTCGATTTAATGATTACTAATTTGTTTTTATTCATTTCATTAATTGTTTTTGTTTATTATGTGTGTGTATATATATTTTTTAATCCTCACCCGAGGACATTTTTTCGTTTTTTGATCAGATAGAGTGGGAGAAGAGAGAGGAATAGAGAGAGAGAGGAACATCAACGTGAAAGGGACACATCGAGTGGCTGCCACCCGCACAACCGACCAGGGCCGGGGACAAACTGCAACCCAGGTACGCGCCCTCAGCAGGAACCGAACCTGGGTCTCTGAGGACCGCAGGCCGACGCTCTAACTGCTGAGCCAAACCGGCCAGGGCTGTTTATTATATTTTTATTAATCCTCACCCGAGGATATTTTTTCCATTGATTTTATTATTATTATTATTATTTTTTAGAGAGATTGGAAGGAGGGGAGAGGGGTAGAGAGAGAGAGAGAGAAAAACATCAATGTGAAAGGACACATGAATTGGTTGCCTCCCACACTAGCCTCTACTGGGATCAGGGATCAAACCTGCAACCCAGGTATGTGCCCTTTACCAGGAATCCTTTGCTGCCTGGGCCAGTGCCCTAACCACTGAGCAATGCTGCCAGGACTTTGTTTATTTTTGTTTGTTTAAGGAGGTCTCTGGATACTATACGCTTTGGTTTCAGTTTCTTTCATGTTTTAGAATGTTTCTTGCCTTTATATACTCAAACATCAGAATGACTATATATAATAATCTTGAGTCACCTTTTTTTCTCTCTCAGAACTTGTCTTAATGGCATTATATATTATAGTGGAGAAATTATATCTGAAGTGAATTTGAACAAATTTAATTTATGAACTATCATTTCCCATACCCACCATAATTTATGATTTGTCACTATTACCTAAATATGTTTCATAGTTCTTGACAAACAAAGCTTTACATTTCTGGTGGGTTTTATAGTGATTTGTAGCCCCCCCAAAAAAATGAAAAAATAAGTCATAGAAAAAGAGATCAGAATTGTGGTTACCAGAGACAGGAGGTGGGAGTAGGTTGGGTGGGGGAATTGGTTGAAGGTGGTCAAAAACTTTAATTAAGATTTCCCCTGGCTGGTGTGGCTCAGTGGATTGAGTGTAGTCTCATGTACCAAGAGATCACTGATTTCATTCCCAGTTAAGGCACATGCCTAGCTTGCAGGCAACTCATCTTTCTATCTCTCTCTCCATTTCCCTTCCTTTCTCGACAAATCAATAAAAAACCTATTTTTAAAATATATATTTAAATAATTATGGGGCCCTGGCCAGTGTGGTTCAGTGGTTAGAGTGTTGGCCTATACACCAAAGGATTGATCAGTGGAAACAATATACTTGGGTGAAGATTAACAACAACAACAAAAAAAATGGAACAGCCCAGCTGGTGTGCCTCAGTGGATTGAGTGTCATCCCATGGACTGAGAGATTCCTGATTTGATTGCTGGTCAGAACACATGCCCGGGTTTCAGTCTCGATCCCCAGTAAGGGGCGTGCAGGAGGTAGCCGATCGATGTTTCTCTGTTACATCGACATTTCTCTCCCTTCCTCTCTCTCTCAAAAAATCAATAAAAAACATATTTTTTTAAAAAGGAACAAACTGCCGTAGCCGGTTTTGCTCAGTGGTTAGAACATCAGCCTGCGGACCAGATAGTCCTGGGTTCAGTTCCCGCTAAGGGCACGTACCTTGGTTGCAGTTTGTTCCCTGCCCCGGTTGGTGTTGTGTGGGTGGCAGCCAGTCAGTGTGTGTCTTTCTCTTCCTCCCTCTCTCCCTCTAAAGATGAATGCAAAAATGTCCTTGGGTGAGGATAAAAAATAATAATAATAAATAATAATAATAAAATAAAAAGAAACAAACTGTTGATACACATGAGTTGGATGATTCTTCATGGAATAATGCTGAATGGGGGAAAAAAGTCAATCTCAAATGGCTACATACTATTAAATTTTAAATAGTTACATGCTGTTTCTCAAAATGGCAAAGCTGTAGAGATGGAGACTAGATGAGCAGTTGTCAGGGAACCAGGGACAGGTTGAAGGTTGTGAATATAAAGGGGGTAGCACAAGAGAATTCCTTTGTGATGATGGAGAAATTCTGTATCTTGACTGTTATGGTGGTTACTTGAATGAGCACATGGGATAAAGTTGCATTAAACTGTATACATACTTTATAATATAGTGATAAGTTTTATTTTATTTAAAAACTTTTTTTTTCCTTTATTGATCTTTAGAGGGAGAGGAAAGAGGGAAAAACACGATGAGAGAGAATATCAATTGGCCGTCTCCTGCACACCCCTACTGGGTATTGGGCCCACAACCTGGGCATGTGCCCTGACCAGGAATCAAACCTGTGACCTCTTGGTATGTGGGTCGACACTCAACTACTGACCCACACTGGCTGGGCTACATACAGTGTTAAGTTTTATTATGGCATACATATTTGATTCTTATCCCAAAACTTACTGAGATTTTAAAAATGGGGTTTGTGATATTTTTTCATCTTTAGGATTTGTATTTCATCATACACCAAGATCCATTTCCAGATGAAAATTTTTTTTCTTTCCCGCTCCCCATTCCTCCTGACCCCTGCACCCACCCTCCCTCAATGATTTTTTTATATTTATTGTTATGTGCACATTTTCAGTTTGAAGCAGTTTATATTAAGGAAATTTAATTTTGTATTTCTAGTATCTCTGCGATATGTTGCCATGTTTCTGATGTATTCAGATTCCCTCCCCACAAGTAATTTAGCAGAACTGATAATAAAACTACTTTTTTTTTTAATCCTCACCCAAGGACATTTTTCCATTTTTTGTCCAGATAGAGTGGGAGGGAGAGAGAGAGAAACATCGACGTGAAAGGGACACATCGAGTGGCTGCCACCCGCACAACCCAACCAGGGCCAGGGACAAACTGCAGTCGAGGTACATGCCCTTAGTGTGAACCGAACCCAGGTCTCTCTGGACCGTAGGCCGACACTCTCACCGCTGAGCCAAACTGGCCAGGGCAATAAAACTACTCTTATTGAAGCTGCTCTTGTCTGTCCTATAGTGTTCTTTGGGCTTTTACCCTCCAGCTTTAGTTAAATTAAGCAGGCACAGACCTTTGCTATGGAAATGACACAGAAACTTAACAAACAACTTGGCTTACTTCCTTCTGTGAAGCAGAGAGTGGCCTGAGGAGAAGTATACTGATACTAGATGAATGTTTTTAGAGAGTAGTGTTAACAGTAGGAATACTTTGTTTATTGCTTGCAACGTAATGTTCCTCTGAAAATGGGATGAGGTGATAGTCTAACTTATTTGATGTTCCTTTAAAATCCCCAAGATACAAAGGAGAAACCCTATTTTTCTCGAGCAATAGTATATACACTTGGAATAGGTGTTGGCCAAATTATGTTATGAAATATATTCCCTTTGAAATTTTATATACATGATTACCTTCCCCCATTACTGGTTCATTTTACTATCAAAGTATAAAGGACAGGTGGCTTATGTCTTTGCCACGCTGGTATTAATGTGAGTCCTCTAGTATGACTAGGATACTTTGATATATAGTACTTACTAGTACGTTATGTGATATTTGGGTAATTTAATAGCAATAAAATTTTTTATTTGTATTTTCTGTTTTAGAGTTAACTACTTCATTTTGAATACCTGCGTTAGTGGCTATAATTCTTATTTAAATAATTCTATTGGCTAACCTCAGGAATTATTTTGCTCCACCAAGTTGTACTCTTATTCTAAAATTTATTCATTCAACAATGATTGGATGCCTGTAATGTTCTAAGTACTATAGTAGGCTCTGGAAATGACCCAGTGGATACTGTCCCCTTCATAATACTTAGAGGCAAGTGGTTAAGTAAGTGGCATTTCTTTCTCCATTAGATAAACAGTTGGTTCCATAGAATAATTTGCCCCATTTAGGATTAAATAAGAAAGAAGAAAAAAAAAGCAGGTATAGGAGAAAGGAGTGGATAATCACTTATTAACCATGAGTTTGGGGTAATTCCCTAAGCTTTCTTAACTTCAGGCTGAAGTTAATCTGAAAACTGGAAAAAACGATGTATACGCCACAGGAATTTTAGGATTAAATGAACTAATTTAGTTAAAGCATATTACTACTTTTTACCTTCACTTTTTCACCTCCTTAGATATGTGGATAAATCTCATTCTGCTTGCCCGGCTGGTGTGGCTTAGTGGACTGAGCGTTGTCCCATGGACTGAGAGGTCCCGGTTCAATTCCTGGTTAGGGCACATTTGATCCTCAGTAGGGGAGCATGCAGGAGGCAGCTGATCAGTGTTTCTCCCACATCGAAGTTTCTCTCTCTCTCCCTCTCTCTTTCTCTAAAAAAATCAATAAAAACATCTTTCATACAAACCAAAAGAGAAAAGTGGCTGAAGTTAATTTGTGTGCATATGTACACTTGCCATTTCTGCTTTACTTATTAATTTATTTAGGCTTTATTTTGTATTGTTTCTTTATGGAATATTTTTCATTTAATTAAAGCTTTAAAATTTATTAACTTATACCAAAATACATAAAATGAAATCACAGCTGAAAATATTGATAGATTTCTTGACCATATAAACATTTACAAAAAACTGTAACTTCTAGTTAAATATAGTAGATTGGTCCGGCTGGTGTGGCTCAGTGGTTGAGCGTCGACCCATGCACCAAGAGGTCTCCGGTTCGATTCCCAGTTGGGACACATGCCCAGGCTGTGAGCCTGGTCCCCAGTGGGGGACATGCAGGAGGTGACCAACTGATGTTCTCTCTCATCGATATTTCTGTCTCTCTCTCCCTCTCACTTACTCTCTCTCTTAAATCAATAAAGAAAAAAAATTTTCTTTAAATATAGTAGATTGAACAACAATCTGCAGTTGCATCTTAAGCTTATTGGATGAAAAGAAAAACTAATAAGGAGCACAAATCATTTTATACCAAAGAATCCTAGAAAGGCTCAGGAATTTGAGGCACTGGCGTGTCTCTGAAACTGGTATATGAGGTGGGGTTGAAAATGGAAGGATTAGTTAAAAGTCTATATATGAAGCATAATATTTCATTCTGTAAATGTAGTGCAGCTTTTTTTATCCACTCATCTGCTGATGGGCACTTGGGCTGCTTCCAAATCTTGGCTATTGTAAATAACACTGCAATGAACATAGGATTACATTTACACAATGGAATACTACTTGGCCATAATAAAGAAGGAAATCTTGCCCTGGCCAGTTTGGCTCAGCGGTTAGAGCATCGGCCTGTGGTCCAGAGAGACCCGGGTTCGGTTCCCGCTAAGAGCACGTACCTCGGTTGCAGTTTGTCCCCAGCCCTGGTTGGGTCATGCGGGCGGCAGCCACTCGATGTGTCCCTTTCACATCGATGTTTCTCTCTCTCCCCCTCCCACTCTATCTGAACAAAAAATGTGCTTGGATGAGGATTAAAAAAAAAGAAGGAAATCTTACCTTTTCGGACAGCATGGATGGACCTGGGCAATATTATGCTAAGTGAAATAAGTTAGAGAAAGACAAATACCATATGATTTTATTCATATGTGCAATCTAATGAACAAAGTGAGCTAAAAAAAGAAAAACCCATCATTCCTTTGTAATTTTCAGAATTTCATAATTTTTTTTGTTTGTTTTTTTTATCCTCACCTGAGGACATTTTTGTATTTATCTTCAGATAAAGTGGGAGAGAGAGAGAGACACATCGATATGAGAGACACATCGACTGGTTGCCAGCCACACGACCCCAACTGGGGCTAGGGACAAACTGCATCCAAGGTTCATCCCCTTAGTGGGAACCGAATCCAGGTCTCTCTGGTCCGCGGGCTGACACTCTAACCGCCGAACTAAACCGGCCAGGGCAGAATTTTATTTTATTTTATTTTATTTTTTTGGTACGTGCCCCTAGCAGGAACTGAACCTGGGACTGTGTGGTCCTCAGGCCAACGCTCCAACCCTTGGCCAAACCAGCCAGGGCAGAATTTTATATTTCTTAAACGACTTCTAAAATTTGGAAAGTTGTTCACTTACTACTATTTTATTTTATTTATTTTGATTTTTTATTTTGAGAGTATGTTTATTAAACCTAGGTGCAGCCCTGGCTGGTTGGGCTTGGCTGTTAGAGCGTCAGCCTGGGGACTAGAGAGACCCAGGTTTGGTTTCCATTAAGGGCACGTACCTAGGTTGCAGTTTGTCCCTGGCCCCAGTTGGGGTCGCGTGGGTGGCAGCCAGTCGATGTGTGTCTCTCACATCAATGTTTCTCTCTCTCTCTCTCTGTTCCTCCCTTTCTCTCTCCCTCTCTCTCTCCCTCCCACTCTATTTGAACAAAAATGTAAAAATGTCCTCGGTTAGGATAAAACAAACCTAGGTACAGTGAAACACTGAAGGGCTTAGGCTAGAAGCCACAGGAGAGAGCCGAGGCTGAGCTACTTTGGCTCACTGGAAAGTCAGAGAAAAGGAGACCTTGGAGAATAGGTTCAGGGGGTTAGCCAAGGACCTTCCCATTGCTGCCCTGTTGCAGGTCTCATTAGGACCCTTAGAGTTTAGGTGAGGCACGCTCCTGGGAGGGAGAGCATGCCCATTTACTACTTTTTATTATTATTATTATTATTATTATTATTATTATTATTTTGTTCAGGTAGAGTGGGAGGGAGAGAGAGGAACAGAGAGAGAAACATCGATGTGAAAGAGACACATCGAGTGGCTGCCACCCACACGACTGACCAGAGCCGGGGACCAGAGCCGGGGACAAACTGCAACCAAGGTACATGCCCTTAGCGGGAACCGAACCTGGATCTCTCAGGACCGCAGGCCGACGCTCTAACCGCTGAGCCAAACCGGCCAGGGCCCATTTACTACTTTTTAAAGATATCTTTTTTTAAATAACACTTTCTATATCAATAATATATGATACAGATATAAAGATTTGCTGTTGTAAGCTTATTGTAAAATGTATAGATAATTAATTTTTTTTTCTGTGTTTTTTATTCCTGATTAGCTGCTGGGCTATAGTGAAAAGCCAATAAATCTACAGATGTTTATTGGAACAGCAGATGATCGATATTTACGACCTCATGCATTTTACCAGGTGCATCGAATCACTGGGAAGACAGTTGCTACTGCAAGTCAAGAGATAATAATTGCCAGCACAAAAGTTCTGGAAATTCCACTTCTTCCTGAAAACAATATGTCAGCCAGGTATTTTTTTTTTTTTTTAATCCTCACCCGATATTTTTTCATTTGTTTTCAGATAGGGTTGGTGGGGGCATGGGGGACATCAGTGTGAGAGAGACACATCGATTGGTTGTTTTCCGCATGACCCTGACTGGGGCCAGGGATCTAACCTGCAACCCAGGATACCTGTCCTTGACTGGAAATTGAATCTGAGACCCTTCAGTCTGAGGGCCAACACTAACCGCTGAGCCAAAATGGCCAGGGTTAGAGGTTTAGTTTTGTATCCCATAATAGAAATATACACATAGGCATTTTAGGACTAGCACAGTAGTCATTGGGTTCCCAAGTTCCTTCTGTTTTTTCTTTCCTACAATGTTTTTTTAATATTATTTTTATTGATTTTAGAGAGAGGAAGGGAAAGAGAGAGAGAGAGAAACATTGATGAGAGAGAACATTGATTGGCTGCCTCCCGCATTCCCCCACTGGGAATCAGGCCCACAACCTGGGCATGTGCTCTGACCGGGAATCGAACTGTCGACCTCTTGGTGCATGGGTCAACGCTGAACCAGTAAACCACACAGGCTGGGCTTCCCTACAGTGTTTAGTGTATGGGTTTCATTGTCAAAACTGCCTCATGATTTAAAATGGCTGCTGGAGTTCTAGTCATCACAATCATAATCCTAGAAGGAATAAGGAAGAAGTGGTAAAAGAGAACTTCCATCTGAGTCAGACCTCTTAAAAGACTTGTCCCAGAAACTTACCCAACACATTTCATTGATTATTCTTGTATGTTAGGAAGATCTGGGTAAATTTTTTTTTTTTTTTTTACCTAAATACATTGCCGCCTCTAACACTATAGGGGCCTGTTACTAAAGAAAAAGGGAAGAAGGGATATTTAGTAGGCAACTATTAATCTGCCACAATCCAGTATGTGAAACTTACAGTGAAGTTTTTTGCAGAAGTTATTTCCACTAAGCCAAAATGGCCAGGGTTAGAGGTTTAGTTTTAGACTATAATATAGACCTTTCTTAAAATTGCAATAACATCTATCCCTGGCTGTTGCAAAACCGTATCAGTCTCTAGCTTTTTTCTTTTAAATTTATATCTAAGTAATAAATTAGGTAAACTGAATATAACCCCTGAGGACATAGCAATTTGTGATATAATTCTATTATAAAATAAGAATTTGCCTCAAGAAATAACTTATCCTGTTATCTAGTTCTTCGAGAAAAGACAAGTTAATATAAATTTAAATAAAATATCATTTTTCCTGTTTTATTCAAATGGACAGTACTTGAGAACCCAGCACAGTACGTCATTGCATAAGGACTGCAACAGAATTTTTTTGTGGCAAAGGCAGACAGCTAGTTGATGATCTATACTCTTAAAATTTCAACCAGTGCCCTGGCCAGTTTGGCTCAGCAGTTAGAGCGTCGGCCTGCGGTCCTCAGAGACCCGGGTTCGGTTCCCGCTAAGGGCGCGTGCCTCGGCTGCAGTTTGTCCCCGGCCCTGGTCGGTTGTGCGGGTGGCAGCCACTCGATGTGTTCCTTTCACATCGATGTTTCTCTCTCTCTCTCTGTTCCTCTCTCTCCCTCCCACTCTACCTGAACAAAAAATGGAAAAATGTCCTCGGGTGAGGATAAAAAAAAAACAAATAAACAAATAAAATTTCAACCAGTGCTTGTTTAGACATTTGAACAAAAAACTTAAGGAAAACATTGACTTTGCCTCCAGACATCCTATTTTACCCATTTTCAAATAAGGTGAGGTGGCCAGCCTCTGAATGAGAATGCAAATCAGAGCCCTGGCCGGGTGGCTCAGCTACTTGGAGGGGTCATACTGTACATCAAAAGGTTGCAGGAATGCAAGTCAGCTTCCATTTCACTCTGGAATCTTACATCTAGAATCATTTTACATCTAGAATCTAAAGCATATATAGTTAGTTAGCTGCAGGAGGGCATTTAAAACTCAGCTTTGAACCATTTTTTCCCTTAAGAACTCATAAAATTGATCTCTGGAATACATCTTGCAGGCCATGTATTCCATTTATTCCTCTGGGTATTTGAAGTACTAGACTTTAATCAAATTAAATAGAAAAATCACAAGAAGCTTATTATGCTTCTTTATTTTGCTTGGAAGACAGTACAGGAAATAATCATATGAATACCTCTTCATAATCTGAAAAGCCACTGTTCTTTGTTGTTGTTGTTAATCCTCAACCAAGGATATTTTTCATTGATTTTTTTTGATAGAATGGAAGGGAGGGAGGGAGAGAGAGAGAGAGAGAAATGTGGATGTGAGAGAGACACATCGATTGGTTGCCTCCCACAAAACTCCGCCCAGGGCCAGGGATCGAACCTGCAACCCAGGTATGTGCCCCTGGCTGGGCATTGAACCCACTCTAACCGCTGATCCAAACCTGCCAGTGCAAAAAGCCACTGTTTTTTTAGCTTGGTCTTTCTTATATACACACACAGAATCCTTTCAAGTTAAAGGAAAAAGCTGGTATTTTCTGAGGGCATGGTAGATTTTAGAGAAACCTATAAAAACTTTGTAACATTTATTTTTTGCTTTGGCTTTCCACGAAGTTCATGATTAAGTCAATTATAGTACTTCATATAACCCTAGATTTAAGATATATTTATTTCTTGTTCCTTCTATTTTAAAAGTTTTATTTCTTTTTTTTATTGAACTTGTTTGTATTTATGTTGTAAAATGCCTTATTCTTTCTAAAAATAGGGTATAAATAAATAAATTAAAGAAAATACAAATTTTCGGGAAATTTGGAAAGCCACACAGTAGTGTGAAAAAAATCAGGAAAGTAGGGTCTGAACATATCTGTCTCCTCCTTTTTCCATCTACTAGCACATAGTGGTGGTCCCTTTTCCAACATACCTGGCACATGCTGCCTGCCTGGATCACACCATAAAGGACAAAGGTGCAGAAATACAATTGTTAATAGTAACAAACACCTAGTCCCCCTCACCCCACCCTGCTAGACACATACCTGAAACTTCTCTTGCCATTTTATGTACTCTGGATTGTTAGATTGGGAAACAAGAATTCTGTGGGAATCAAGACTTGTAGCAGCATTGTGTGTGTCCAAAAAAGGGTTGAATAAGGAGCATCTAGGAAGTCACCAAACCTAAGAAACCTTTTTCTATGTAACTTAGATAACAGGGCAGCTAATGCTAAATGAGCTTGTTTCACCCAAGAAATAACTACTATAATAAACTACAGTAATTGAATGTAATGTAGTTTTATATAGTGGTAGGTAAAATTTTGTGAATGATAGATAAGACCATTCATTGCTCAAAATAATGTATATATAAGTGAATTATAGGTGTTATGTTAAATGGCTCTACTGTTCTCTAAAAGCAATAGGTGGGAAAAGATTGGTAGATGTTCTCTGTTTTGCCTACTGTCCCTCAGGTTTGGTCATTTCAATCTAATCTCTCTTGGATGTGTAAGACCCTTTATTTAAAACCAGTTCACTAACCTATAAGCCATAGAGCCACTACCCTACAAGATGCTTTATTTTATTTTTTTATGTTTTTATTGATTTTTTTTTTTTTTTATCCTCACCCGAGGACATTTTTCCATTTTTTGTACAGATAGAGCGGGAGGGAGAGAGAGGAAGGGAGAGAGAGAGAGAAACATCGATGTGAAGGGACACATCGAGTGGCTGCCACCCGCACGACCAACCAGGGCCGGGGACAAACTGCAACCGAAGTACGTGCCCTTAGCGGGAACCGAACCCGGGTCTCTGCGGACCGCAGGCTGACGCTCTAACCGCTGAGCCAAACTGGCCAGGGCGATTTTTTTTTTTTTTAGAGAGAGGAAGGGAGAGAGAGATAGAAATATGGATCTGAGAGAACCATCAATCGGCTACCTCCTGCATGCCCCCTACTGGGAATCAAACCTGAAACCCGGGCATGTGCCCTGACCTGGAATAGAGCAGGACCTTTCAGTCCATGGGAGGACACTCAATCCACTGAGCCACACTGGCCGGGCAAGATATGTTAAATATAGGATGCCAGTACATCGACCCTCGTTTATCACGGTTAATCAGTTCCAGACTCTACCGTGACAAATGAATTTCTGTGAAGTAGGATTCTTTATTTATACACAGTCGTCCATCTCCACTTCATGCTTCGACTTTTGCAGTTTCACTCGATTGCGATTTTTTCAAATATAGTATTTGAAAAAACCGCGATCGAGTGAAGCCATGAATGTCGAAGCGCGAAGTGGCGAGGGACGACTGTATTCATTGCATTACCCTACTCATAACTGCTTCCTGTTTTTAAAACTAGATGAATATGGATGTGGCAATTCCCATCTAAAATATAGTTTTAGTTGTAAACAGTCTTTAATAGTTATTTTCATTTGATATATGTAGTTTTTTGTTGGTATGTTTTTTTGTTGTTGTTTTGGCTTCGTTTATTTCTTCCTCTTTTTTTTTTTTTGTTAATCCTCACCTGAGGATATTTTTTCATTGATTTCTAGATAGAGTGGAAGGGAGGGAGGAGGAGGAGAGAGAGAAACCTCTATGTGAGAGAGACACATTGATTGGTTGCCTGCCACATGACTTGGACCGGGGCTAGGGATTGAACCTGCAACCCAGGTACGTGCCCTTGGCCAGGGAAGGCTTGCATTTCTTAGAGTTTTAAGATCGTCATTTCTGATTCTTTGTTTTTTTCTTTATTGATTTTTGAGAGAGAGAGAGAGAGAGAGAGAGAGAAAGGGAGAAGGAGAAATAGAAACATCGATGAGAGAGAATATTGATTAGCCACCTCCTGCATGACCCCACTGGGGATTTGACCCACAACCTGGGCGTGTACCCTGACTGGGAATTGGACCAGTGACTTCATGGTACATGGGTCAACGCTCAATCACTGAACCACACCGGAGGGGCTAATTTCTGATTCTTATTTTAAATATTCTGTTAGAAGCTTAGCTTTCTGCTAAAAATGCTTTCCCACAAAACCCAGTAAGATGTATGATCTCTGGTGTTTTTCCCTAAAGACTCATGTTGGCATGTTAACATGGGTAATCATTATGTGATACAGTTTGATCAATACTGCTTTGATCTAAAGTGCAGTCATTTGATATTAGTTAAATGTTTATTTTATTTATTTATTTGAAACTTTTTTTCTTTTTTGATTTTAGAGAGTGAGGAAATAAGAGGGAGAGAGAGAGAGAAACATCGATGAGGGAGAACATCGACTGGCCGCCTCCTGCATGCCCCGCTCTTGGGATCAGGCCACAACCTGGGCATGTGTCCTGACCAGGAATCGAACTGGCGACCTCTTGGTGCATGGATGGATGCTCAACCACTGAGCCACATCAGCCGTACTATTTTATTTATTTTTTAAAGTATTTTCTTTTTTAGAAATGTCTTTTGTCTTTCTCAAGATGAAAATATTCATTCTTTTTGTGATTCTTTCTTGTGCTTTACTGGTTCTTATATTGATAACCTAGTTCTGTAATATATATTGTCCTTCAAAGCAACTTCTGTGGCCTTTGAGCCTCAGCATTAGAGTTGGAACTGTTGGTAGATACAGTAGAAGAATGAATAACAATGAATGCCATAAGAGAGAATAAACTTTAACTAGAATGTTGATCATTAGTTAGCTGTTTGCTATATTCTTCCAATATGTGACAAAGATATGTTGTAGGTACTGTTGTTTACTACCATGGTTATGTGTTAAGCAGCCATACTTAGTAATACATTTTGAAGGTAATGAAATGTTAGACCTTAAATGCCAAAACTGTAATTTTGTATGTGCATTCTTTAGAAATATATAATAGTTTAGAAACTATAGACACTTACCAGCTTAGAAACTTTAGAAATATATAATATAGTTCGAAAAGCAAGAATCTTAGCCTGATTGACTGCTTTATTAATAAGCATATCACTATAAAAATCTATGCTGTTAATGACATTTATGGCCCTACAAAAGAATCTTTTCTAGGCTAATTACATGTGTGGAATTAATTAAACTGTCTTTTTACTTTGTGTTTCACTTACCTAGTTCTGTAAAACAAAACACATGCCTCCCCCCCCCCCCCCAATTAAACAGCTTTAAGTAATAACTTTAAGGTTTTTTTTTCCATGATTCTTTGGCTAGACTCAACCACTTCATTTATGTGGTGTTGGCTAGGATCACTCATGTACCTGAATCCAGGTGGTAGCCCAGCTGAGTTTGAATATCCAAGATGCTGGATTAGTTAAGGATTGTCTCGGCCACTTTCTCCTGCGTGCTATTTGGACACCATCGTGTAGCCTCAGAACACCAAGAGGAAGTTATGAAGCTTCTTAAGTGCTAGGCTTGTAGCTTACAGAGCATCATTTGGCCACATTCTATAAGGCCAGCTTTCAAGGAGAGGGGACATAGGAACTCTAGAAGTAGTACGCAAATACAGGAATGGAAAGGAAATATTGACAGCCATATTTGCAGACAATCTATCACACTTTTGTCATATAAACACATTTTTTTCAAAAACTTTCCATTTATTTCTTCTTTACCCTCTCCTACCTCTCCTCACCCATCTTTCTGTCTGGTAATCACCATAACTATTGCCTGTGTCTATGAGGTTTTTGTTTGTTTTTGCTTTATCCCCTTACCTTTTTCAAGCATTTTTCATGTTTGATTTTAGGTAGTGATAGTTCTTTCCTGCCAAATTAGCAGTGGCTATTTAGCTGAGTTGTTTAGAACCACTAATTATCAGTAAGCAAGTAAAATTTTTAATTTTTTCTCCCTAGTATTGACTGTGCAGGTATTTTGAAACTCCGCAATTCAGATATAGAACTTCGAAAAGGAGAAACTGATATTGGCAGAAAGAATACTAGAGTACGACTTGTGTTTCGTGTACACATCCCACAGCCCAATGGAAGAGTCCTTTCTCTGCAGACTGCTTCTATACCTGTTGAGTGCTGTAAGTGAGCTTGTGATGATGTTTTAAAATTCTGTTTATGATAGGTCATTTTCATTTTGCTTGTAATATGTTTGGAGCAAAAGTGTAAATTGAGGCACTAGATCTGGATGGTTTTTCTTATATGCTACATGGTTAGATGGGAGGAGTAATGATATTTAAGTTAGAAAATGGTTTCTTGTTATAATTTGACCCTGAGAAGCTGTGTGACTATAGAAAAATTCTCTTGACCACAATTTTTTCTTATAAAATTTTTTTAAAACATTTATTTTTAGAAAGATGGGGAACATCGATTTTTTTTTTGTTCAATTATTTGTGCAGTCACTGGTTGATTATCTCATGTGCCCTGATTGAGGACCAAACCCACAACCTTGGAGTATCAGGACAATGCTCTAACCAACTGAGCTACTCATTGTCTGTAAATGAGGAAGATAGGCTTGATGACACCTGAGGACCAAGTCATGATGCTTTGGTTCTGATAATAAGTGTTACTTGGCCATCTTTATTTCATTAAAATGTCAGCCTTTATGTTGGAAGATGCCTGTCTCTGAGCTGGCACCTTGGCTGAATAAGGACTCACAGGATTTTGTTTTATTTTTTTAACCATTTAATTACAACATCGGATTGAGAAATAAATGTTTTTTCCCCTGATGTACAAAGGCATGAAATTTAAAAAGGCCCTAGAACATGATATCTACTCAAGTACTGGAGAACTGTGGACTTCTGTCAGATTAGCTGGTGGGACTGAAATATTGAGACTACAATTTAGATCTTTCCGGCAGAAAATCAGAAGTGTTTTAATTTCGTCTTACTTTTGTGTAGGAGGAAACTAAGGCAGAAGTATCTCAAGTACTCATCCAAGGTTATTTGCTTGTAGGTGACAGAGCTGTACCTAGAGCACAGCCTTTCTTAGTACTCTTTTGGTTATATTATACCATTTTATTTCTGTTAACCACATGCATTCTTAGTTTGGGATTGCACCTACTTAATTACCTTTTTGTGCCTCCATTTGCTGTTTGCTGAATTGGAGTAATACTTTATCATTTTCCTATTGACTGTGGGAATCACTGAATACATCTATGGTAATAGAAATCACTATAGAAGTAATTTTTGTATTAACTTTTTTTTTTTAATCCTCACCCGAGGACACTTTTGCATTTATCTTCAGATAGAGCAGGAGGGAGAGAGGGAGGAAGAGAGAGAGAGAGAGACACATCAATTTGAGAGAGACACATCAACTGGTCGCCATCCACACAACCCCAACTGGGGCCAGGGATACACTGCAACCAAGGTATGTGCCCTTAGCGGAAACCAAACCGAGGGCCAACGCTCTAACCGCTGAGCCAAACCAGCCAGGGCTGTATTAAATTTTAATAGATAATACAGATATATGGTATAAAAATCAGAAAGAATGAAAGAGTATATAGTGATAAATAAATTTCTAAGTCAACTGGTTCTCCTACTTAAAAGCAGCTTTCATTGCCAATGTTTGTATATCCTGCCACTGTATTCTGTGCCCATATAAGCACATATATTTAGCAGAATAATTTAAGTTCATAGAGTAGTTTGAATTTTTGAGATGAAATTCCTCTGAAATGATTTTCTTTTTCTTTTCAGTTTATTAAAGTAATATGTGATTATTGAGAATACGCAGAATGGTACAAAGAGGAGTATTAAAATATTTTGTAATATCACTTGCTCAAGATAGTCACTATTAACTATTTTTTGGATTTTCTTTTTTTGTTTTGTTTTTTTGTATACATCTATGCATATATACAATATTTTTTTAGTTGGGCTTCCCTGATACAATTTTATAGCTTGTTTTGGTATTTTCACTTATAATGGGCATTTTCTCATATTGCTAGATATTGTTTAAAAATACTGTTAAAAACAAAACAAAACAGTATTTTTGCTTCCAGTGTACCTATGATGGCCAATTTCCACCATAAATGTCTAAAATTTGAGTAAGTCCACTCCCTAGGCCAGTCAGTCAGTGATTGTTTCTGCATTCCTTCTCTGTGAGCCATTTGGAACTTAAGTAGGGACATAAGTATTTTCTGAGATCTAGGTTGGTGCTTGGTACTTCCCAAGTGGTAATTGATCCTGACTCCCAGATCTATCCCCTATGAAAGAATCTATTTTAACATTCTTTTGAATGGAGCAAGGGTCCCAATTTCACATACCTTTTGTGGCTTGGTATTAAGAGCCATAGTGAACTGGGAGTGCCTGCTTCCTAAAGGCATTCAAGTTTAAATTTATTTAAAATGTTATTCTAGTCAAACAAAACATAGCTGGCCCTCATAGCCATCAGTTTTCCATACAAGTAGTAGGACTAAAAGTAGACCTGTTTTCCAAAAGTGAAGAAGAGAGTATAATCCACTTTTTTTTTGTTATAATTCAGAGAGAAGCTGAAGTTATCTAGGCATTTGGCAAGAAGAAACCTTTGGAGAGAACCTAAGCAACAAAAAAATGTACAATCTATAGTTTGAAGCTCAAGCAGTTAAAAAAAAAAGGCGGGGGGGGAGGAAGGCCAAAAACAGGACCTCCACAAAGTATATAGGTACTTGGAATCAGTCAGAGAAAAGTCGCTGTTTATAAATAAAATTGTTGATTTAATTAATGATACTAAGGCATTAAGAAAAACTTGTTCACATATCCTGAGAATGAAATGTGTTAGTGCACTATAGAAACATTTACATTCATTTTTTAAAATTCACTATTGAAATGTATACTTTATGTATGCTTCAGTTACTTAGTTATTTAGAAATCTGTCCAAAATGGAATCCTGATGTCTCAGTAATCTAGATGTTTTCTTGAAGAAAGGGCTACTTGGTGTTTGTCCTTTAGAAACATGTCTTTTATGCAACATAATTATACATCTTTGGATTTAATTTGTCTTTTTTTTTTTTTTAAATTTCTCACCCAAGGATACTTTTTATTTTATTCATCATCAGATAGAGTTGGAGGGAGGAAGAGAGAGAGAGACCGAGAGAAACGTCGATGTGATAGAGCCACATCGACTGGTTTGCCTCCCACACGACCTGACCAGGGCAAGGGACAAACTGTAGCTAAGGTATGTGCCCTTGACTGGAATTGAACCCAAGACTCATTGGTCCTCAGGCCAACGCTCTAACCACTGAGCAACCGGATGGGGCTAATTTGTCGCTTATAATTATATTAGATTTATTGATTTTGACAGTTGTGGAGAGGAAATATATTAAAGATTTAGGCTAAAAAGAGAAAAGTTGGATGAGGTGTATGTGTTGACGTTAGTATAAAGTATCAGGCATTAATTTCTGTTTATTAGTTGGTTTCTTTACAGTTGTAGTTTAAGACAATAATTTAGAAATCATATAAATCTATTTTGTTTTCTAAATAATGTATTTATTTTGGTGGATATTGTAACCATTGTCTTGAATTGTAAAAGTCCAGAGTTTGCTTCTCTTTTTCATTTTATAGTTTGAATTTGTCATTTATATATGAAAAATTGTAAACTAATATTTTATTTCTTCTCAACTATTAAAAATAAAACAGCTCAGCGGTCTGCTCAAGAACTTCCTCATATTGAGAAGTACAGTATCAACAGTTGTTCTGTAAATGGAGGTCATGAAATGATTGTGACTGGATCTAATTTTCTTCCAGAATCAAAAATCATTTTTCTTGAAAAAGGACAAGGTAAATAATACAAGATTTGAGTTGGTTGACCTCAAACTGAGTGGCAAAGGGTGAAATGAATTATTCATATGTTTCACTGACCTTAAACACAAAATAGTTTTTTTTAAAGCTGTAGGTATCATTTATACATATTTTATTATAAATAAAACGTTTATTAGATTTTCATATAATATTAAGTTTTCATTAAGGCTGTCTCAAAAGTAGATGAATGTCTCAGTGGTTTTATTCCTGTGTGTGTGTGTGTGTGTGTGTGTGTGTGTGTGTGTGTGTGTGTGTGTAGGTGTAGACACACACGCTCAAGAGAATTGAAAACATATGTCACAGAGAATCTTGGACACAAATGCTTATAGCAGCATATTCATAGTAACCAAAAAATGAAAATAACCCAAGTGCTCATCAACTGATACATTGATAAACAGAACGTGTACTATATTCATACAATGATGGGGTATTATTCAGCCATAAAAAGGAATAAAGTACTGATTCATGGTACAACATGGATGAACCTTGAAAACATTGTGTTAAGTGAAAGAAGCCAGCACAGAATGTCCAGAATAAGTAATGTACAGAGACTGGAAAGTAGTTGTAAGTGGTTGGAGAGCAGTGTCAATGGGGAGTGACTACAAATGGGCATGGGTTTCTGGAATTAGATAGAGGTGATGGTTGTAGAGCTTTGTGAATATAAAAACCTCTTAATTGTATACTGTAAAAGGCTGAATTTTACTTTATGTATACTATATGATTATATCTTAATTTTCATTTTATTTTTATTTTTTTATTTATTGATTTTTAGGGGTGGGGAAGAGGGGAAGATGGAGAGAGAGAAACATCGATTTGTTGTTCCGCATATTTATGCATTCATTTGTTGTTTCTTGTATGTGCCCTGACCAGGGATCAAACCTAGAACCTTGGCATAGTGGGACAATGCTCTCACCAGCTGAGCTACCTTGCCAGGGCAAATTATATCTTAATTTTTAGAAAAGTACAGTTGTCCCTCGCCACTTTGCGCTTCAACTTTCGTGGCTTCACTCTATCGTCGATTTTTCAAACACTATACTATACTGTATATAAATAAAGAATCCTACTTCACGGTAATTCATTTATTGTGGTAGAGACTGGAACTGATTAACCGCGATAAACAAGGGCCGACTATAGAAGAATCTAATGTCCATCGGGGTGTTTTATTTTAGCCTTCTTGAGCATATTTAAAAATTTTTTTTTACCAATTATTCCCTCTCATATTTTTTAAAATTTAAAAAATGTGAAATGAAATGCCTTTCTTGTAAGAATAATATAGCAAATGCTTATACGTACTTTCCAGTTTAAGAAATAGGGCATTTACTGTTGAATGTCTCTTTGTGCCCCTTTCCAAATGGATTCTTCTCCTGAATCAATCCTTGTTTTTCTTCATAGTTTTATTTTATGTATTTTCTTCTGTTTTTTTGACTTTATATAATATTGCATGTATTCTTCTGAACCTCCCCTCCCCCGTGGTCAACATTAATATTTTAGTGTAACTGAAAATCTTTCACTGTATATACGTTTTACTGTATGAATGTGCCACAATTTCTTACCAACTCTCTCTCTGGATATTTGGGCTGTTTGGTTTTTGACACTACCAAATAATAGCTAACAATACTGCTATGAGCATTCTCATTCTTTTTTTTTATCCTCACCCGAGGACATTTTTCCATTTTTTACTCAGATAGAGCGGGAAGGAGAGAGAGGAAGAGAGAGAAACATCGATATGAAAGGGACACATCGAGTGGCCGCCACCCACACGACCCAACCAGGGCCGGGGACAAACTGCAGCCAAGGTACATGCCCTAAGAGGTCTGTGGACCGCAGGCTGACGCTCTAACCGCTGAGCCAAACCAGCCAGGGCTGAGCATTCTCATTCTTATCACCTGGTGAAGTAGGCAAGAATGTCATAATTCTTAAGTTATGTTAATTCAGTAGGTGTCAAGTGGTATCTTGAACTTTGGGTTTGAATTTCCTTGTTATCTGTTGAGGTTGTTATGGATCATTTATGTTTCCTTTTTTGTGTAATGCCTTGTCCATGTCTTTGCTCTTTTTTTTCCCCATCGACTCAGTTTTTATTTACTCACTTTTGGATTCTTTATATACAGGCTGGGGCAAAAGTAGATTTACAGTTGTTTGTGTGGAAAATAGTATAATAATTAATAAACAATAATATAAGAATAAACTCTGTTTTACATACAACTATAAACCTATTTTGCCCCACCCTGTATTCTGAATATCAGAGTGAGTTGGGAAAGTACCCCATCTTTTCCCACTTTCCAAAAGTGTTTGTGTCATGTAGTCTCACCTTCCTTTGAACTCATGATAGAGCTCACCTCTGAAACCCTCTGGGCTGGGAGCTGTTTTTGTGGGGAGCTATTAATTTCTGATATAATTCTAATAATACTGCTACACTCATAATACTTCTGACACCAGGTATATAGGTTTCCCGTACCTCAAGTAATTCTTCAATACCAACTGGGTGTCCCCAGTTCAATCCATTTTAATTCTGAAACTAACTGGACTTAGTGCAGACCCCACAGGTTAGGGGCTCAGTTCTATAAGACTATCCCTCACATTAGATGCTAATTGAAAGTAGTTGGTTCTCAGGTTACCCACAACTACAGTCTATAAATCAGAGGATTCCCATTACCCCCTTCCTGGATTTGATCATTTGATAGAGCAGATCACAGAACTCAGGGAAACTTACATATGTTTACCAGTTTATTATATAATAAAGGATACAGGTGAACATCCAGGTGGAAGAGATACATAGAACAAGGTATGTGGGTAGGGGCATGGAGTTTCTGTGCCTCTTCCAGGATATCACTTTTCCATCACCTCCATGTGTTCAGCAACACAGAAGCTCCCTGAACTCCTTAATACTGGAAATTTGAAGGAGGCTTCATCACATACTCATGATTGATTATTCCATTTCCAGCTCCTCTCTCCTCTCTGGAGAATGGGCAATGGACCTGAAAGTTCTTCTAATTATGGCTTGGTCTTTCTAATGACCAACCTTCATTCAGAAACCCACCAAAAGTCACCTCCTTAGAACAAAGTCACTTGTATTTGATCTAGGGAATTCCAAGTGATTTAGGACCTCTGTCTCTGGAACCAGTTATTAGAACCAAAGATGCTACTAGTGCTCTTATTAGGAAATAACAAGGGTTTTAGGAGCTCTGTGCCAGGAGGTAGAGGCAGAAACCATTGTATATTTTTTTCTATCATTATTATTATTGTTATTATTTTTAATCTCCACCCAAGGACATTTTTGCATTTATATTTAGATAGAGTGGGAGAGAAAGAGGGAGGAAGAGAGAGAGAGAAACATCGATGTGAGAGAGACACATCGAGTGGCTGCCACCCACATGACCCCAACCAGGGCCAGTGACAAACTGCAACTGAGGTACGTGCCTTTATTGGGAACTGAACCCGGGACTCATCAGTCTGCGGGCCGATGCTGTAACTGCTAAGCCAAACCAGCCAGGGTGATATATTTTTTTCTATTATTTCACACCAGTATTTATTTATTTCACTTAAGCTTTAAAAATTATTGCCATTATTTGCTCATATTATTTATTTCTTGCATTTGGAATTACATGACTTTAAAAAAATTATTCCTGCCCGGCCGGTGTGGCTCACTGGTTGAGCATTCACCCATGTACCAAAAGGTCACCAGTTTGATTACAAGTTGGGACACATGCCCAGGTTGTGGGCCCAATCCTCAGTTAGGGGCATGTAGGAGGCTGCCAATTGATGCTCTGTCTCATCAGTGTTCCTCTCTCTCTCTCCCCCTCTTCCTTCCTCTCTCAAAATCAATAAAGAAAAAAATTATTCCTGCTGTTTATTTGTGTCATCTGTTTTTTTAATCAGTTTTTCCAGAGTACTTGGCTTTGTTGATCCTTTCAGTTGTGTCTTTGTTTTGTTTCTATAATTCCTATAGTTTTTCTTCTTTTCACCTTTTGTGGGGCTTAATGTTTTTCATTAATTTAAATACTTATCTCATTCACTTTTTATTCTTTCATCTTTTTTTGTTGTTGTTAATCCTCACTCGAGAATACTTTTCTCATTGATTTGTTTTTAAGAGAAAGTAGAAAGGAAGGAAGGGAGGGAGGGAGAGAGAGAGACAGGTGGAGACAATGATTGGTTGCCTCCTGCATGAGCTCCAGCCAGGGCTGGGGATCAAATGAGCAACCCAGGTATGTGTCCTTGACCGAGAGAATTGAACCCGAGAGTCTTCTGTACAAGGGCCAACACTCTAACCACTGAGCAACACTGGCCAGGGCAATCCTTTTATCTTTTTTAAACTTAAAGAGTTTGAGGTTATTCATTGCCCCATAGCATGTTTAATGTAATTTCAGTCCCTCTTTTTCTACTGAACTCTTTTTGGAGTTTAAATATATTCAGTCTTGCCCAGCAGGTGTGGCTCAGTGGTTGAGCATTGACCCATGCACCAAGAGGTCACTGGTTCGATTCCCAGTCAGGCCACATGCCCAGGTGGCAGCCAGTCGATGTGTCTTTCTCGCGTTGATGTTTCTCTCTTTTCCTTCCTCCTTCTTTCCCTCCTGCTCTGTCTGAAGATAAATGCAAAAAAATAGTCCAAGTGAGGATAAAAAAAAAAATTTTTTTTAAAGATTCTCTCTTTGTCTTTAACCTGTGGCATTTTGATGATGATGTGTCTTGGTGTGGACCTCTTTGGGTTCGTCTTGTTTGGGACTTTCTGTGCTTCCTGGACTTGTATGTCTGTTTCCTTCACCCAGGTAGGGAAGTTTTCTGTCATTATTTTCTCAAATAGGTTTCCAATTTCTTGCTCTGTCTCTTCTTCAGGCACCCCCATAATGCGAATGTTGGTACACTTCAAGTTATCCCAAAGGTTCCTTACACTATCCTCATTTTTTTGGATTCTTTTTTCTTTTTGCTATTCTGATTGGATGTTTTTTGTTTCCTTCTATTCCAAATTGATGGTTTGCTTCTTGGATTTACCTACTCTACTATTGATTCTCTGTAAATTATTCTTTTTTTTTATCCTCACCTGAGGATGTTTTTGCATTTCTCTTCAGATAGAACAAGAGGGAGAGAGGGAAGAAGAGAGAGAGAAACATCAATGTGAGAGAGAGACACATCGACTGGTTGCCACCTACACAACCCCAACTGGGACTGGGGACAAACTGCAACCGAGGTACGTGCCCTTAGCAGGAACTGAACCTGGGACTCTCTGGTCTGCTGGACAACGCTTTAACTGCTGAGCCAAACTGGCCAGGGCTGTGAATTATTTTTTATTTCAGTTAGTGCATCCTTCATTTTTGACTGTTTTTTTTTTTTTTTCATGTTATTGATTTTCTCATTAAGTTCTGAGCTGGTCTTTCCCACAGTCAGGATATCTGTCTCATCCTTCACACTGTGGGGATAAGCTACTTCTCACCAGACCAATGTCATTGGTATTAGAGCCTTGAAATAATATGGAGTCTTCCTTAAGTTCCTTGAAATTCTCCCTAAGTTCCTTGAGCATCCATATAACCAGTGTTTTGAGCTCTGCATCTGATTGATTGCTTATCTCCATTTTGTTTAGTTCTTTTCCTGGAGTTTTGTTCCGTTCTTTCATTTGGGACATGTTTCTTTGTCTCCTCATTTTGGCTGCTTCTCTGTGTTTGTTTCTATGTATTAGATAGAGTTGCTGTGCCTTCTAGGCTTCATAGGGTAGCCTGTTGTTGTAGGTGTCCTGTAGGGTCCAGTGGCATAGCCTCCTTGATCACCCCAGCTGGGCCCTCCAGGTGCACCCCTAGTGTGGACTGTACACCTTTCTGTTGTAACTGAGTCTTGATTGCTGTTGGCACATCAATGAGAAGGATTTACTCTAGCTGATCCGCTGCAAGGACTGGCTGTGCCCACTGACCACTGGCCTCTGACTACCTTGGAGGATCAGCTGTGCAGGGGCCCCACCACACAGCACGACTTACTTCAGCAGGGCTCTGGTACCCACTGAGTCCACTCACTGACTGTGTCACTTGTGGAGGTGGTGCTTCGATGTGGTCTGAAGCTGTCCACTGCGTGTGCTGGCTGTGGGGCAAGGTCAGCCATGCCTGTGTCCTACCCGGGACCACCCGGCATAAGCTACAAAGTGATCTGCCGATGGCTGCTTCTTGTGCTGGGCTGGGAGGTGCCCAGGAAAAGCCAAGTTGTGAACCAAGGCTGGCTGCTCCTAATGCCAGGCCTGGGGCCACTTAAAGAGAGGTATGGGGCTTGCTGAGACCAGATGCTGCTTGTTTGAGAGATTTTAGGAAAATCTGCAGCAGGATCCAGGCAAGCCAATCCTAAGGTAAAGCCATTGGAAACAGCTTGGGTGGGCCTGAAAGTTGGGTGGGTCAGGGCCTCAGGGAATCACTAGGGCAGGGCAAACAGTGTGATCCTGGTTGCTGGAGTCCCAGATATGGTGGCTGTCTGCCACCCCGCCCTTGGGGAAGGGCTCACCAAAGGAACAGTGGCCTCCACCGGCATGTGTTTCTGGGAGAAAGCTGCCTCTCCAGCTCTCGTCCAGGCCTGAAGCCAAACAACTCAGTTCTTCCCTGGATGTGTCTGGTGCCTTTCAAGCTGCCTCCCCTCCAAACTCAGAGGGAGCAAGCCCCAGTAAGTCTATGTGAAGGTCCTTTAAGAGGATCTGCCTGGGGCTCCAGGAGCCTCAGTTCTCGCTGGTTTTCATGGCCAGGATTTATGGGGGCTTTTCTTCCTGGTACTGGAACCCTGAGCTGGGGGACCTGGTGTGGAATGGGGACCCCTCACTGCTCAGGGAGGACCTTTATTGCAAAGGTATCCCTCCTAGGGATTTTTATTTGCCATACGTTGGGATGGGGCCAGCCTGTATGCACACTGCCCCTCCTACCATTCTCAATGTGGCTGCTGCTTTAGTTTTGTAGTTGTAGGACTTCCATTCAGCTTGATTTCATGTAGTTCTGAATGCTGATTGTTCTGTAGTTTAGATGTAATTTTGATGTGGTTGTGGAAGAAGGCTAGTACTGCAGTTATCTACGCTGCCATCTTGACTGGAAGTGTCTGCACATCTTTTCCTATTCCCACTCACCCCTTTTCAACAGTCTTTCTGGCCCTTAACTTTAGATGTTTCCCAAGGTTCTGTATTCAGCTTTTTTTTTCCATTGTATTTCTTCATTCTGCGAAATTTCATCAGCTACCAAATTTCTATCTATAGCCACATTTTTTTCTAAATAGACTTCTAACTTAAAATTACCCACTTAATATTGATACTTATGTTCCACTGATACTTAAAATGTGAAGATATGTCAAACTTCACAAATCAGTTCCTCTCACTGGGTTCCCCAACTTTATTAATGTAAGGGCCTCCTTATTTTGGGCTGGAAAACATGTTTCCAACTTACTTCTTCTCCCTTAAAATTCACTTCCTTGCAGCCCCTTCAACCTTGACCAATACCTGCCCATCTTAAAGAAATATTAGTTTTGCCCTGGCAGGTTTGGCTCAGCAGTTACAGAGTCGGCCTGCGGTCCAGAGAGACCCGGGTTTGGTACCCACTAAGGGCACATACCTCGGTTGCAGTTTGCTCCTGGCCCTGGTTGGATCATGTGGGTGGCAGCCACTTGATGTGTCCTTTTCACGTTGATGTTTCTCTCTCTCTCTCCCTCTCCCACTCTATCTGAACAAAATACCGAAAAATGTCCTCGGGTGAGGATAAAAAAAGAAAAAAGAAATATCAGTTTTGTTTCACAGTTTATTAATTCATCAATTATATATAAAGCAACTGCTATGTGAAAGAAACTAGTCTAGGCATTAGGGATATAATAGAAAATAAAACCTTCAGGTTGCCTGCATCATTAGAGCCTACATTCTAGTGGGCACACAGACAATAAACATATAAACAAATAAGTGAACAAGATAATTACAGATAAAAGTGCTATGAAGTAAGAGAGTAAAATGATAGTAATGAAATAGTGAACTATTTATTTTAGGTGGTCAGTGAATGTCTTTCTGCAGATTTCATATTTTAATTTTAAGCAAAACAAGAAATATGAGGAAGAGATAGTATTTCAAAGCTATCCTTTTCTGTTATAAAATTTTATTTTTGTCTGAATATATAAATGTGTATGTATAAAGCAGTTTCATTGTAGAATTCATTATATTTAATCCAGCGCTTTACTTTTAAGAGATTTATTTATTTCAGTCCTCACTTGAGGACATGCTTACAGAGAGGAATGAAGGGAGAGAGAGAGAGAAAGAAACAAACTTCGATGTGAGAGAGACACATTGACTGGTTCCCTTCCATATGCACCCTGACTGGGGATCAAACCTGCAACCCAGGTATGTGCCTCGACTTGTAATCAAACCAGCAGCTCAGGACGATCCTCAACCAACTGAGCCAAAAGCTTTTGATTTAAATTGAGTCATGTGCCCTGGCTGGTTTGGCTCAGTGGTAGAGCGTCAGCCTGTGGACCAGTAAGACCTGGGTTTCATTCCGGCCAAGGGCACGTACCTTGGTTGCAGTTCGTGCCTGGCCCTTGTCGGGGTCACATAGGAGGCAACCAGTCGATGTGTCTCACATCGATGTTTCTCTCTGTCTCTCTTTCTCCCTCTCATTCTGTCTAAAAATAAATGGAAAAGTATCCTTGGGTGAGGATAAAAAATAAAAATAAATTGTATCATGTTACATGTTGGCAGTTAACTGGCTTCGGATGAGATGAGATTGCAGTTGTGAACATGTAACTCCTGTTCTGAAAGCCCCTACGGTGATCTCTTCATTTTTTAGGCTTCTAATATGGCATTCTGGCCACAATCTGTTGCCTATCTTTCCAGCCTCAGTTCTTACTGCTCTCTTCCTCATACTTTATACTCCACTAACACAGCTGCTTATGGTTCCCTATATCATGTGGTTTCTTGCCATCTTGCTTTTGCCCATGCTCTCTCTTTGACTTATACTACCCTTCCCCGCACATTATCTGAGGTCCACCTTATATTTATGCCTTAGTTTATATCTTCATCTGAAGACTAAGATAAGGACCATGACATCTATGTTCTTGGTACTTCCAGAATACATTTTTATTAGTTAGTATAACCACCACATTTCATTATAATGAACTGTTTGAATTTGTCTTTCATTTACAGACTGAAGGCAGGGTATTCTATCTCAGTGACTCAAAATGCCTGGCACAGGGGACCCAGCAAATGATTGTTGAACTGAGCTATATAATTCTAAGTAGGCGTAGGATTTGTCCATAGTGTCTCTTGTGCACAAAGATCATTAGTACCTCATTAGTGGACTGGAAAATGATAGTCACCATCTGGAAGGCATTTGATTAAGTCTGCTAATATCTTCATAGACAGATAAAGTTATGCTAACTTGTATAAGTTAGTCACTGGGTGAAAGCCCAGGACATAAAAAGAATGCTTTAGAACAGCTGTTCATCAGACTGCAATGAGAGCTTTAGTTGTAGGTAGGGCTCTCCCCAGGTAAACAATTCACTTGGGATGAAAAGACAGAAAATATGCTTACCAGATCTTCAGGTAACACAAATCTGGGAAGCATAGCAGCCTATTTTAGGAGACCATCAGTACCTAAAAAGATCTTGACAAGCCAGGTGATCTAAGGAAATGAAGTCTGGTAGGGAAAAATTAATGTATCAAGGGTTGGGGAGGAACCCTGACTGCATAAGTGCAGTGTGGGAGCCTGAGCTTGGCAGTAAGAAAGGTGGCAGACTGAGGGACACTTGCAGAGCACACAGTAAATGTAAGAGAAAATATGGTGCAGCTGCATCAGAAAACTTTTATTAACAAAGATACACTATGTCTACATAAGGTTGACAGGAGCCTCAGGTACTATCTACGATGCTGGGCCATTTCTCACTTAGGCTATTTAGTCCTGGGCCTGGTGCATTTGGAGGGAGATGGTAACACTGGAGGAATGTTCAAAGAAGAGTGATCAGAATGGCTGAACTATTGTATAAGGGATAGATGCAGAATTGGGTGTGCTAACCAGCAGAAGAGGAGACTCGGGCAAATATACCTGCATGCATGCATGCATGCAAGCATGCATGCCTGCATTTATTTATTTATTTATCCATCCATCCATCCATCCATCCTCACCCAGGATTTTTTTCTCCCATTTATCTTCAGATAGAGTGGGAGGTAGAGAGAGAGAGAAAAAAAAATCTATGTGAGAGAGACACATCAGTTGGTTTCCTCCTGCACAACCCTGACCAGGGCTGGGGACTGAACTGCAACTGACTGGAATCAAACCCGCAATACTCTTTGGTCCACGGGCCAATGCTCTAACTGCTGAGCCAGACCAGCCAGGGCTATTTATTTATTTTTATAAGTATGTTTTTACTGATTTTAGAGCAAAAGGAAGGGGGAGAGAGAGACAGAAACATCAGTGGGAGGAGGAAAGATCAGTAGGCTGCCTCCTGCATGCCCCCTACTGGGGATGGAGCCCACAACCTTGGGCATGTGCCCTGACTAGGAATCAAACTGGCAACCATTCAGTGCATGGGACAGCGGTCAACGAACTAAGCCACACCAGCCAGGGCTCCAGCAACAATTATTATCCAAAGATGAAATGGGTTACTAGGTAAGAGAGTGAATGTTCTGTTACTTAAGGCATACAAGCAGAAGTTGGCCACCTCTTGGTGGAGATGCTCTCACAGGATTTTCAAATATCACTTGGTAGAATAAACACTCTGTGGCCTACTAACTCGGGAAACCCAAGATCTCTCTCCCCATTTTTCCCAATGGTTATACATTTTATTTTCATAATGAAAGTCACTGAGAAACAGATTACCTTTGCCAATAAATATGTGATACTAAATATATTAGATTTTGTTTATATGCTTTGTGACTTGAATTACTTTTAACTGTAAATTGTTTCTTTCAACAGATGGACGACCTCAGTGGGAGGTAGAAGGGAAAATAATCAGGGAAAAATGTCAAGGGGTAAGAAATTTACCTTATTTCTTTAGAAATATTTAAGAAACTTAATGAGAAAATTAGGTAATGCTGCTTATGGTATAGATGAGGAATCTTTAATCTATTGAGTAATAGAAAATTAAATTATAATTAGAAATTTGGATGTGAGATAGGTACTTTCTGATACTAAATTTTAGGAAAGAAGAAATTAGAAATGAAAGATTATTAGAAGTTTCTTAGTGAAGTTTATTTATCTAAATTCAGTGAAATAATAAAACAAATTCAGTAAAGACATATATAGTGGGCAACTATTAGGAGGGGGACAAACCCTCAGTGGTTTGTGTATTTAGCATACTAGTTCCAACTCCTCAGCATCAAGCCATTCGGGATTCAACACAAAGGTGTGGTTCCTTCCTGGTTGGAATGGAGACAGAATCTTCTCTGAGACAGAAAATACCACTTCCCACAGTGCTCTCCAAAGACCTTGGAGAAATTAAGTTAATGCTTGTGTATATTTTTTATAGGGATATAAATTTTGTGTGTTTTCAATTTCAAACATTTTGAATATAAAATGTAAGGTAAGAAATCTGATTATGACATAACTTGGGAAATATTAAACTTGATCAAAAGCCAGAATAGGCCCGGTTGGTGTGGCTCAGTGGTTGAGCGTTGACCCATGCACCATGAGGTCTCCAGTTCGATTTCTGGTCAGGGCACATGCCCAGGTTGTAGGCCCGATCCCCAGTGGGGGGCATGCAGGAGGTGGCTAATCAATGTTCTCTCTTATTGATGTTTCTATCTTTCTCTCCTTTCCTCTCTCTAAAGCAATAAAGAAAAAATATTTAAAAAAAAACAAAAACAATACAGAATAGGCCCTGACCCAATGGGTCAGTTGGTTGGAGTGTTGTCCCATACACCAAAAGGTTCCATTTCCCGTCAGGGCACATATAGGAGGCAATTACTGATGTTTCTCTCTCACACTGATGTTTCTCTCTTCCTCCCTCTCTTTCTAAAAATCAATAAAAACATTCTTACATGAGGATTAAAAAGAAAAAAACAATAAACTTTCAGTTAAGATGTATAGTAACGTAATATTCTGTAGAACAAAGTATTTCACTATACAGTATGTAAGACTATTTCTGTTACAACTAGAAATCCAACTGGGTGAGTAAAAAACAATTTTCTCTTTAATAGTTTACTTTAAAGAACTTATCTCTTTAACGTATTCATAGACTGAAGTATCCATAGAATAAATCTCCAGGCATAAGTTGATGTGCATTATGACCTATGATGGAAGGGCCTGGGTATGTAAGACTCATGAGTGGTGCTGAGTTTAGCAGGTGCATTTCATTTTTAGTTCTGAGTGTAACACAATCTTTTTTTCCGTGCTCCTTAGGCTCACATTGTCCTTGAAGTTCCTCCATATCATAACCCAGCAGTTACAGCTGCAGTGCAGGTGCACTTTTATCTTTGCAATGGCAAGAGGAAAAAAAGCCAGTCTCAACGTTTTACTTACACACCAGGTAAGAAGAGTTTTGATGGTTTACTACAGATCTTTCTTTCATAATGAATGAAAAGCTATTCAGTGCATCCTATATTAGGATGTTCAAGGAAGGGTGGTTTATAAACAGTAAAAATCGCAACACATATCTAATCTCTAAAGCTTGTGTTGACTTTAAATATTAGATATGATACCAGTTGTTATTTTTTAATCATTTATTATAAGAAAATTAGAAGTTTGTAGATTTGAAGTCTGTTTTCCAAAAGCTACCAAAAATCACCAGTACTTCAGGAAGAGCAGGTGTTTGTAAATATGTATGAACTCCCCTTGTGCCCCTAGTGCTGTAAGAAGTGAGCTTTAACAGGGAGTGACATGATAAAATTTATTTCAAAACTTATTTTTTCTACAGTATATACAGGTACCAAATTAACATGTTGTACATCTTAAATTTACAGTGTTATATGTCACATATACTCAATAAATTAAAAAGTAAAAATACAATTATTTTTACCCTATTTCTTCTGTCTCTGTAAGATGTCAGTGATCAGTTTTTTGCAAACTGTGGAGAGAGAGATTTGTATGGGAGAGGCCCAATGTTAAAAAGGTGAAACCCTGGCCGGTGTGGCTCAGTGGGTTGAGCGTTGTCCCATGGACTGAAGAGGTCCTGGTTCAATTCCCAGTCAGGGCACATGCCCGGGTTGTGGGCTCAGTCCCCAGTAGGAGGTGTGCAGGAGGCAGCCAATCGATGTTTCTCTCTTTCACATCAATATTTCTCTCTCTCCTTTCCTCTCTCTCTAAAAACATTTTTTTTTAAATAAAAATATATTTTTTAAAAAGGTTATTCAAATAAGTAGAATGTTTTGAATGCACAGAGGAAAGAGCATTAATAAAGAAGAAGCATATTAGGTTTCTGAGAAAGTTGGGAGGGGATAGGAATTAAAATACAGAAGATGAAATGGGCCTTAATGAGAGAAAGAACCGGAGGAAGGGTAAAGAAAATGAACAAGCCCAGCCCTGGCCAGTTTGGCTCAGCAGTTGGAGGTTCGGCCTGCGGACCAGAGAGTCCTGGGTTTGGTTCCTGCTAGGGGCACGTACCAAAAAGAAAAAAGAAAAAAAGAAAATGAATGAGCCCAGCCACTGTGGCTCAGTAATTGAGCATTGACCCATAGACCAAGAAAGAGGTCACTGGTTTAATTCCCAGTCAGGGCAAATGCCGAGTTTTGGGCTTCATCCCCAGTGGGGGGGCGTGTAGGAGGCAGCTGATCGATGTGTCTCTCTCATCAGTGTTTCTATCTCTCTCTCCTTCTCTCTAAATATCAAGAAAAGTATATTTTTTAAAAAAGAAAAAATGAACAAGATGGGTGTGCATTAGAAAGGTTTGTTGATATAGCATTGGAGAGTTTAGGAGGTTTCCATAGACAGCATCATTTTTTTTTTTTTTTCTGTAAATGATGTAGCGTTTCCTATTGTGAGGAGAGGGGAATGTGGTGATTTGGCAGTTTGAAGAGTGTGGAGAAGAAGTTTGATAGTTGTTGTAAAGATAACAACTAAAGACATACAGTCCAAGAGTTATCAAATGCTGTTGAGATTGGTAACTGTAAAGTCTAACCTGAATTAGAAGGGAGAGGGCTCCTGGGAAGAGGGGAGGGGCAATAGTGTCAGCAGCTTAGAAGGGTTTTTTTTGTGTGTGTGGGTTTTTTTGTGTGTTTTTTTTTGGTACGTGCCCCTAGTGGGAACCCAACCTGGGACTCTCTGGTCCATGGGCCAATGCTACAACCGCTGAGCCAACCCGGCCAGGGCAGCTTAGAGGTTTTGATTACTGCCATCATGGTGGTATTAACTGAACAGAAAACAGAAAGCAGAGTGTAATGCATTGCAAGGACAGTATAAAGGCAGTGCCCAACAGGCATTCCACATGAGAATGGTAATCAGAGGGGCTCCCCGAGTGCAGAGAGAATATTGGATTGGACTACAGCTGTCATCACTGGCCTTGTGGTTGACAGAATACAAATCAAGTGGCACACCAACGAAAGGAAGAATGAACACACAAGAGTGTTTGGACAGCCCTTGTTCTGGTTGATTGCTGTTTTTTCTCTATAGCATTTGACTTTTTTTTTTTAATGAAATTTTGAATAAAATTTTTACAAAAACAAATACATTACTGTGAGTTATTTTAAAAGACAAGTTAAACCCTGGCTGGTTTGGCTCAGCGGTTAGAGTGTCAGCCTGCGGTCCAGAGAGACCCGGGTTCAGTTCACGCTAAGGGCATGTACCTTGGTTGCAGTTTTTCCCTGGCCCTGTGTTGGGTCGTGCGGGTGGCAGCCACTCGATGTGTCCCTTTCACGTCGATGTTTCTCTCTCTCCCTACCACTCTATCTGGAAAAAAAATGGAAAAATGTCCTCGGGTGAGGATTAAAAAAAAAAAAGACAAGTTGAAAAAATATTTTGAAACACCCAAATTTGCCTGGCCAGTGTAGCTCATTGGTTGAGCCTATGCACCAAGAGATTGCTGGTTTGGTTCCTGGTTAGAGCATATGCGTGAGTTGTGGGCTCAATCCCCAGCAGGGGGTGTGCAGGAGTCAGCCAGTCAATGATATTGATGTT
Source organism: Molossus molossus (assembly GCF_014108415.1). Taxonomy (NCBI): domain Eukaryota; kingdom Metazoa; phylum Chordata; class Mammalia; order Chiroptera; family Molossidae; genus Molossus; species Molossus molossus. The sequence goes on along the minus strand of NW_023425357.1, from coordinate 36,835,148 downwards.
TCTCTCATTGATGTTTGTACTTCTCTCCCTCACTTCCTTCTTCTTCCTAAAAATCAATAAAACACCCAAATTCTCTTCCATCTGAAACTATCATTCTGTCCTTATAGATTCTTTTGATCCATATATAGACACATTTAAAAAAATAGAAATGGAACAATCTCATATATAGTAATTTTGTAACATGAGCATTTTTAATTTTCCTCATCAGCAGATAGAATTATACAGAATTTTTAAAAAATGTGTTTTGCCCTGGCCGGTTTGGCTCAGCGATTAGAGTGTTGGCCTGCGGTCCAGAGAGATCCGGGTTCGGTTCCCGCTAAGTGCATGTACCTCAGTTGCAGTTTGTCCCCGGCCCTGGTTGGGTCGTGTGGGTGGCAGCCACTTGATGTGTCCCTTTCACATCGATGTTTCTCTCTTGCGCTCTCTTCCTCTCTCTCCCTCCCGCCCTGTCTGAACAAAAAATGGAAAAATGTCCTTGGGTGAGGATAAAAAAAAAATGTGTTTTTATTGACTTTTTTTTAGAGAGGAAGAGAGAAACATGGACCTACTGCCTCTCACACACCCCCTACTGGGGATCAAGCCCACAACCTGGGCTGGAAATTGAACTGGTAACCTCTTGGTGCATGGACGACATTCAGTTCACTGAACCACAACTGCCAGGCTAGAGTTTTACAGAATTTTAATAGCTTTTTAGTATTCTAGTGTATGACCCTGTCTTCATGTTAGAGTTATTTTGTTTGTCTTGTTAATTTGTATGAACTCTTTAAAGATTTTAGCCTTTATGTTTGTGCCAAATAATTTCTTTAAAAAATTTCCGCCCTGGCCAGTTTGGCTCAGCGGTTAGAGCGTCAGCCTGCGGTCCGGAGAGACCCGGGTTCGGTTCCCGCTAAGGGCACGTACTTCGGTTGCAGTTTGTCCCTGGCCCTGGTTGGTCGTGCGGGTGGCAGCCACTCGATGTGTCCCTTCACGTCGATGTTTCTCGCTCTCTCTCCCTTCCTCTCTCTCCCTCCCACTCTATCTGTAAAAAAAATGGAAAAATGTCCTCAGTTGAGGATTAAAAAAAAAAAAAAAAAAAAAAAAATTTTACCTATAAAAATTTTTAGATATTCTTATGTTATTTGTTTTTTATTAAGGGATTTGTCAATTTGTTATCTTTTTGGCAGCCACTTAGTAATAGAGATCTGACAAATGTCAATATGCAGTGGAGAAATAATCATTAATTGCAAATGGCTAATTCTTTTAATATTTTTTAAAATTAGAAATAATAGCCCAGCTGGTGTGGCTCAGTGGTTGAGCATTGACCCATGCACCAAGAGGTCGCTGATTTGATTCCTAGTCATGACACATACCCACGTTGTGGGCCCAATTCCCAGTGGGGAGCATGCAGGATGCAGCCAATCCATGTTCTCTCTGATTGATGTTTCTGTTTCTCTGTCCCTCTCACTAAAATCAATAAAGGGAAAAAAAAAACTTAAAAAAAAACCCAAAATGGTATTTCCCTCCAAACAACACTAAATTACCATAGACCAACCATGAGGACTTCCTTTTGGTCAGTTTGGAATCTGATTCCTTTATTGACCAAAGAGTGATACTTGATTTGGCAGAATGGAAATACACTTGATTTAGCAAAGCAACTCTCAGTCTGGATACCCAGATGTGGGTCAGGAATGTAGAAATAAGGATTGGATCATTCATAAAAAATGGATGTTATGCTGTAGCTTTTAATCCTTCTGTCTCCTTTTTATTTTATTTTTTATTTATTTTCTATCCTCACCCGAGGACATTTTTGCATTTATCTTCAGATAGAGCAGGAGGGAGAGAGGAGGAAAGAGAGAGAGAGAGAAACATCGATGTGAGAGACACATTGACTGGTTGCCACCCACAGGACCCCAACCAGGGCCAGGGACAAACTGCAACCAAGGTACGTGCCCTTAGTGGAAACCAAACCCAGGACTCTGTGGTCTGTGGGCCAACGCTCTAACCACTGAGCAAATCTGGCCAGGGCTGTCTCCTTTTTAGTACATGATAATCAACTGCTTATATAACCAAGGACCCCACCTGCTCCATTCAGAATTGATTAAGGGATGAGAGTAGGCTTTCTTGGATTTTTTTTTTTCTTTATTGATTTTAGTGAGAGAGGAAGGGAAAGAGAGAGATAGAAACATCGATGAGAGAGAACATCAATTGGCCACCTCCTGCATGCCCCCCAGCTGGGGATCAGGCCCACGACCTCTTGGTGCATGGGTCAGTGCTCAACCATTGAGCCACACTGGCCAGGCTCTTGGATATTCTTCCTCCTCATGTAAAACTGTAACTCTTGGTATAGAATTTACTGTACCAGAGTAGGAGTTGAAGTAGAAGAGGAAAAAAACATCTAGTGGTCCAGGGACAAAGTTCTAGTTTGCCAAAGTCAGAAGAAAAATAGTACATTAAGACATTAGAGAGATCAGGAGCCAGTATACACAGTGAACTATACTTGGAACATCTCAACAAGAATCAGAAACTGGATGGAGGTCTAAATTAGGAATGTGAGCATTGTGGCAGAAACAACATACCCTTTTTCTTTGTCCTTGGGATTTTTGTCTCACCAATTGCCAGATTTAGATAAAGTGGCTGAATGCTGAGTGCGTGCTGTTCTTGCTAGGAAACCAAACTAAAGTGTAGAACTTAAATGCACACTCAAACAAGTGCTTCATTAATTACCTCTTCTACAATAAAAGATATTATCAGGGCTTTCTTAATTCACTTTCTCAGATTGAGACCACACTTACCTGAAGCTACTTGTACTTGGCAAGGGTATGATAAATAGTCAAATGAGATTTGACCTTGCTTTGGAGCTCATAGTTCTTTTCTTTTCTTTTGATGTAAAATGAAATACAGTCAGCCCTCCATATCTGTGGACTCCCAGCCACAGATCAAAAATAGCACAGGTAGCCTGGCCAGTGTTGCTCAATGGTTGGAGCATCGACCTGCATGCTGAACGGTTGTGGGTTTGATTCCTGGTCAAGGGCATGTACCTAGGTTTCAGAGTTGATCCCCAGCCCAGGTCAGGGTACGTGCAGGGGGCAACCAATCAATGTGTGTCTCTCATATCAGTATTTCTCTCTCTGTGTCTCTCTCTTACCCTCCCTCCCTCTCTTCCACTCTCTCTAAATATCAGTGGAAAAAATATCCTCAGGTGAGGATTAACAAAGCAAAAACAAACAAAAAAAACTCAGCACAGGTATTTATTGAAAAGAATTCTGTATAAGTAGGCCCACACAGTTCAAATCTGTGTTGTTCAAGGGCCAGCATTTTGTGAAGGCCATGAAAATTTTAATTATGTTAATAAGTATTATAAACTTGAAAGGAACAATGAGATGTGAATTCAGTGAAATTATTTTTTATTTAAAAAAATTTTTTTAAATTGATTTTTAGAGAGAGGGGGGAAAGGAGAGGAAGAGAGAGATAGAAACATCAATGAGAGAAAACATCGATTGGCCGCCTCCTGCATGCCTCCCGACTAGAGATCAGACCCACAACCCGGACATGTGTCCTGACCAGGAATCGAACCAACAACCTTTTTGTTGTTGTTGTTGTTGTTTTTGGTACATGCCCCTAGCGGGAACCAAACCCAGGACTCTGGTCAGCAGGCCGATGCTCCTCCAACCGCTGAGCCAAACCGGCCAGGGCTTTTTTTTTTTAAGTGATACTTTATTGTTGTTTTAATCTATTTATTTAACTATGAGTGACACAATTCATATTTTTGTTTTTGTTTTTGTTTTTTATGCTCACCCGAGGACATTTTTCTATTTTTTGTTCAGATAGAGTGGCATGGAGAGAGAGGAAGAGAGAGAGAGAGAAACATCGACGTGAAAGGGACACATCGAGTGGCTGCCACCCGCATGACCAACCAGGGCTGGGGAGAAACTGCAACTGAGGTATATGCCCTTAATGGGAACCGAACCCGGGTCTCTCTGGACTGCAGGCCAATGCTCTAACCACTGAGCGAAACCGGCCAGGGCCGAACCAACAACCTTTTGATGCATGAGTCAGCGCCTAACTACCGAGCCACACCAGCCGGGCTTAAAATATGTTTTTATTGCCCTGACCAGTTTGGCTCAGCAGTTAGAGTGTCAGCCTGCGGACCAGTGAAACCCGGGTTTTAATTCCAGCCAAAGGCATGTACCTGGGTTGCACTTTGTCCCTGGCCCTGGTCGGGGTCCTGCAGGAGGCAACTAGTCAATGTGTGTGTGTGTCTCTCTCTCCCCCTTTCTCCCTCTCTCCTAATCTGTCTAAAAATAAATGGAAAAATATCCGTGGGTGAGGATAAAAAATAAATAAAATACGTTTTTACTGATTTTTTTTTTTTTGTTCCTCACCCAAGGATATTTTTCTGCTTATTATCGGATAGAGTGGGAGGGAGAGGGAGAGACCGAGAGAAACGTCAGTGTGATAGAGCCACATCCACTGTTTACCTCCCACACGACCCATCCGTGGCCGGGTTGAACCGCAAGCGAGTTACGTGCCCTTGACCAGAATTGAACTCACGACTCATTGCTCCATGGGCTAAGGCTCTAACCGCTGAGCTAAACCAGCTAGGGCTATTTTTATTGATTTTTTAAAAGAGAGATAGAAACATCATTGTGAGAGAGATACATCAATTGGCTACCTCCTGCAAGCCCCCCACTGGGGATCAAGCCTATAATCCAGGCATGTACCCTGACTGGGAATTGAACCAGGACTTTCAGTCCATTCCACTGAGCCACACTGGCCCAGCAGGAAAATTATTTTTAAATGAGTTAAGGATTTCAGTAGGAAGCTAAAGTAGATAATTTCTAGAAAAGTGGACTCATTGAGCTTGCCAAGAGAAACAATGAAATCAGTTGTCTTGACACATAGTAAATTAATGGATGGTTCTTTTCTGTTTTGATATACATATTAAAATAAGCAAAAGGCATTGATTCCTACTTGAGTGGTCCTTTCATCAGGTAGACTCATCTTAAATCATGAATCTGCTACTTTTTTTGATGTGAAAAGGGGTAGTGGCTGATATTCATAGCCTCTGCTTTGCTGGATGGAATGGTGAAGTGAAATCTTCATTGGTAATACAGTATATTGCAGTGCTTAAAAGCATGGACTTTGTTAGATGGGAAGAAGGGAGAGAGAGAAACATCAATGTGAGAGAAGCACTGACTGCTTGCCTCTTGCAGAACCCTGACCAGGGCTGGGATTGAACTTGCAACCCAGGTATATGCCCTCGACTGGAAACTGAACCCATGACCCCTCAGTCAGTGGGCCAACAGTGAGCCACATTGACTAGAGCGTTAATTTGTTTTTGTTTTTTAACTTGAATACTTTTAGAATAACAAGTACTGTCTGTTATGTTATGCTTGTTGTCTTCACGTATTTTATTTTATCTGCCTTCCCTGAAGGCATTTTAAGATTTCTTTTTTTTTTTTTCGCATTCTCCCTCCATTGTTGCAGGCATTTGAGTGTTCAGTTTGTGACTTGGATTTATGCTGTAGTTGTATAGTCTAGAATGAAAGCCTTTCATACTTTTTTTTATTGTTATGTAATAACATTTGCTTTAATCTTTTTTTTTTTTTTTTTTTTTAGTTTTGATGAAACAAGAACACAGAGAGGAAATTGACTTGTCATCGGTTTCATCATTGCCTGTGCCTCATCCTGCCCAGACCCAGAGGCCTTCCTCAGATACAGGACATCCATGCGACAGTGTACTGTCAACACAGAGAAACTTGGTTTGTCCCATCCAGCAAACATACACATCCATGGTGACCTCATCTCATCTGCCACTGTTGCAGTGTAGGGATGAGAGCGCTGTTAAAGAACAGCATATGATACCTTCTTCAGTCATGCACCAGCCTTTTCAAGTCACACCAATACCTCCTGTGGGGTCTTCCTATCAGCCTATACAAACTAATGTGTACAGTGGACCAACTTGTCTTCCTATTAATGCTGTCTCTAGTCAAGAATTTGTTCCCGTTTTGTTTCAGCAAGATACAGCTCTTCCTAGTTTAATAAATCTTGGCTGCCAACCACCGTCATCCATACCTTTTCATTCTTCAAATTCAGGCTCAACAGGACATCTCTTAGCCCATGCACCTCATTCTGTGCAGACCCTGCCTCATCTACAGTCAATGGAATACCATTATTTAAACACAGGACAAAGATCTCTTTCTTCTCCAGTGGCTGACCAGGTCACAGGTCAGCCTTCCTCTCAGTTACAATCCATTACATATGGTTCTTCACAATTACGGTCTGCTACAACAGTTTCCTCAGCAGCTTCTCGTCCCCTGGCCGGTTCACCACTTTCTGGACCACCGTCTCCTCAGCTCCAGCCTATGCCTTACCACCAATCTCCTAGCTCAGGAACTGCCTCATCACCAACTGTAGCCACCAGAATGCATTCTGGACAACATTCAACTCAAGCACAGAGTACAGGCCAGGGAGGTCTTTCTGCACCTTTATCCTTAATATGTCACAATTTGTGTGATCCAGCTTCATTTCCATCTGATAAAGCAACTGTGAACATTAAACCTGAACCTGAAGAGCAGGAACCTAACTTTTCAACAATTGGTCTACAGGACATTACTTTAGATGATGGTAAGTTCATCTTTATATTCTTGAAGCAGTGAAGATCCAGGAACTTCCTTCTATGAGTCATGAGAAAGCTACGATAGATGGCTTATTGGCATATGGTTGGGCTTTTCAGTAAGTTGTTATTCAAGATATGTTGATATATGATTTTGAGAATAGACGCGGAAATCTATGCTTTAAAGTCTATTTTGCCACTAATATCTGTTGCAAAGTGAGAGACCTTAAGTGATAATTTACCATGCATTTGTGATGGAACTGAAGACACGAGATTTACTGAGCATCTTTTCTTCCAGAACCTATAGTTATGTCACAGTGTCTAGAGAGTGGAATTCAGGGGAGTTAATTCAGTAAACATTGTTGAATGCAGGGCAAAGTTAGATGCTGGGAATACTAGGAATGTATTAAGATAGAGTTCCTGTCCTTGAGGAGACTCACACATTTAAAGAACCTGCTCTTTTGTGGCTCTGCTAGCTTGTTGAGTCAGATAGTGGAGGTTGTACAGGGTTGGACTGCTTTGCTGCTGCGGGTACAGCTGTTGGCACCAAGCTAAAAAGAAGATATTTATATAAATATAGCAAGTTGTTATGTAGACCTCTGTTTTTATGAAATCAGTATATTGGGAAACAAAGTCTGGAATATTAATTATTTCAATAATTGAAAATTTCCCAAAATAGGATTGTCAGTTAATAATTTTAGGGCTTATTCTTGGCATTATCATCATTTACATGGTAGTGAACTTTTTTTCTAAGTAGGAATTTGGTGAAAGTTACCTTTAAGTGTTATCTAATATGAAAATTCTAAGATTCTGAAACATGGATATAGAATTTTAATTCTCTGATTTTGCTTGTTTTTATCTTTTTAAAAATGGATTCAAGGGGAATAGGGGGAGAGAGAAACATTGATTTGTTGTTCCACCTATTTATGCATTCATTAGTTGATTCTTGTATGTGCCCTGATGAGGGATCAAATCTGCAACCTTAATGTTTCGGGACAACACTGTAACCAACTCAACTACCTGGCCAGGGGATACTCTCTCTGATTTTTTTAAAATTTATCTTTATTATTGACTGTATTACAGATGTCCTCCCTTTTTCCCCTATTGACTCCCTCCTCCTCGCTCCCACCTTCCTCCTGCCTTCCCCACACTATTGTCTGTGTCCATTGGTCATTCATATATGTATATAAGTTCTTTGATTTATCTCTAACCACTCCCCTATCCCTCTTCCCTTTGAGGTTCCTCAGTCTAACAACCAGTTTGTACTTCTTAATCTGCTCACCTTTTTTGCCTATACCCCTAACCCCCCTCCCATGTGGAAACCATCAAAAAGTTCTCTGTATCTATGAGTCTGTTTCTGTTCTGCTTGCTATTTTGTTTGTAGATTCAATTGTTGATAGATATGTATTAATTGTCATTTTATTGTTCATATTTTTGTACTTCTCCTTCAAGAAAACCCTTCAACATTTCATATAATTCTGGTTTGGTGGTGATGAACTTCCTTTAGCTTTTTCTTGTCTGGGAAACTCTTTACATGTCCATCAATTCTAAGTGATAGCTTTGCAGGATAGAGTAATCTTGGTTGTAGGTCGCTGCTTTTCATCACCTTGAATATCTCTTGCCACTCCTTTCTAGCCTGCAGTGTTTCTTTTTTTTTTTATCCTCACCCGAGGATATTTTTCCATTTTTTGTACAGATAGAGTGGGAGGGAGAGAGAGGAAGGGAGAGAGAGAGAGAAACATCGACGTGAAGGGACACATCGAGTGGCTGCCACCCGCACGACCAATCAGGGCTGGGGACAAACTGCAACCGAAGTACGTGCCCTTAGCGGGAACCGAACCCGGGTCTCTCCGGACCGCAGGCCGACGCTCTAACCGCTGAGCCAAACCGGCCAGGGCCTGCAGTGTTTCTTTTGAGAAATCAGCTGACAGTCTTATGGGAGCTCCGTTGTAGGTAATGAACTGCTTTGCTCTTGCTGCTTTTAAGAGTCTCTCTTTGGCCCTGGCCAGTTTGGCTCAGTGGTTAGAGCATTGGCCTGCGGTCCAGAGAGACCTGGGTTCGGTTCCTGCTAAGGGCATGTACCTTGGTTGCGGTTTGTCCCCGGCCCTGGTTGGGTCGTGCAGGTGGCAGCCACTCGATATGTCCCTTTCACGTCGATGTCTCTCTCTCTCTCTCTCTCTCTCTCTCCCTCTCAATCTATCTGAACAAAAAATGGAAAAATGTCCTCGAGTGAGGATAAAAAAAATAAATAACAGATTCTCTCTTTGTTTTTAACTTTTTGCATTTTGATGATGATGTGTCTTGGTGTGGACCTCTTTGGGTTCATCTTGTTTGGGACTTTCTGTGCGTCCTGGACTTGTATGTCTGTTTCCTTCACCAAGTTAGGAAAGTTTTCTGTTATTATTTTCTCAAATAGGTTTTCAATTCCTTGCGCTCTCTTCTCCTTCTAGCACCCCCATGATGTGAATGTTGGCACACTTGAAATTGTCCCAGAGGCTCCTTACACAGTTCTCATTTTTTTAAATTCTTTTTTCTTTTTTGCTGTTCTGATTGGGTGTTTTTTGCTTCCTTCTATTCCAAATCGATGGTTTGTTTCTTGGCTTTACCTACTCTATTATTGATTCTCTGTAAATTATTCTTTATTTCAATTAGTGCATCCTTCATTTCTGACTGGTCCTTTTTTATGTTTTTGATGTTCTCCTTAAGTTCCTTAGAGTTCTCACTAAGTTCCTTGAAGTTCTTCCTAAGTTCCTTGAGCATCCATATAACCAGTATTTTGAACTCTGCATCTGATTGATTGCTTATCTCCATTTTGTTTAGTTCTTTTCCTGGAGTTTTGTTCTGTTCTTTCATTTGGGACATGTTTCTTTGTCTCCTCATTTTGGCTGCTTCTCTGTGTTTGTTTCTATGTATTAGATAGAGTTGCTGTGCCTTCTAGGCTTCATAGGGTAGCCTGTTGTTGTAGGTGTCCTGTAGGGTCCAGTGGCATAGCCTCCTTGATCACCCCAGCTGGGCCCTCCAGGTGCACCCCTAGTGTGGTCTGTACACCTTTCTGTTGTAACTGAGTCTTGATTGCTGTTGGCACATCAATGAGAAGGATTTACTCTAGCTGATCCGCTGCAAGGACTGGCTGTGCCCACTGACCACTGGCCTCTGACTACCTTGGAGGATCAGCTGTGCAGGGGCCCCACCACACAGCACAACTTACTTCAGCAGGGCTCTGGTACCCACTGAGTCCACTCATTGACTGTGTCACTTGTGGAGGTGGTGCTTCGATGTGGTCTGAAGCTGTCCACTGCGTGTGCTGGCTGTGGGGCAAGGTCAGCCATGCCTGTGTCCTACCCGGGACCACCCGGCATAAGCTACAAAGTGATCTGCCGATGGCTGCTTCTTGTGCTGGGCTGGGAGGTGCCCAGGAAAAGCCAAGTTGTGAACCAAGGCTGGCTGCTTCTAATGCCAGGCCTGGGGCCACTTAAAGAGAGGTATGGGGCTTGCTGAGACCAGATGCTGCTTGTTTGAGAGATTTTAGGAAAATCTGCAGCAGGATTCAGACAAGCCAATCCTAAGGTAAAGCCATTGGAAACAGCTTGGGTGGGCCTGAAAGTTGGGTGGGTCAGGGCCTCAGGGAATCACTAGGGCAGGGCAAACAGTGTGATCCTGGTTGCTGGAGTCCCAGATATGGTGGCTGTCTGCCACCCCGCCCCTGGGGAAGGGCTCACCAAAGGAACAGTGGCCTCCACCGGCATGTCTGTCTGAGAGAAAGCTGCCTCCCCTCCAAGCTCAGAGGGAGAGAGTCCCAGTAAGTCTATGTGAAGGTCCTTTAAGAGGATCTGCCTGGGGCTTCAGAAGCCTCAGTTCCCGCTGGTTTTCACGG